>NC_139222.1:193283401-193663401 GCF_055691185.1 Crinia signifera | reverse complement strand
TATTTGTGATTGTGGAGTCTGTACTGTACTGTGCTCCTTGGTACTGGTCTGGTACGGCTCTGCCAGTGAGAGAGACAAATGCAGACTCCAAAAGGTAGTCCGAACTGTGGAGAAGATCTTTGGGACGGACCTTCCCTCTGTCCAGGACCTGTACCTGTCCAGTAAAAGTGGGCAACGAGGATAGTCAAGAACCAACTACATCCTGGCTATGGCTTGTTTAACCTGCTGCCTTCAGGAAGATGCTACAGGGCCATTCCCACCAGGTCCACCAAAAGCCTAAAAAGTTTCTTCCCTCAAGTGGTTCACCTGTTGACACGTGCACTCGTGAACACCTCACTGTCTAGTCACGCCATAAACGTTTCACATAATCTAACACTGTGTCCCCATGGAAAAACTTTCTGTATGACTGTACTTGTTCCCCCACCTGTTTATATTGTTTAATGTTTATACTGTATACCGTTTACTTTTTACCCACCTGGCTGCTGCACAGCAAACCGAAAACAAATTCCTAGTATACGCAAGTATACCTGGCCAATAATGCTGATTCTGATTCTCAGATATACAATGTGTGTGTGTGTGTGTGTGTGTGTATGTATATATATATATATATATATATATATATAGTACTTGTGCGGTCCCCGGCACTCCTAATACCCCCACCTTGGGGGTTTCCAGCCCCGTTGCCTTCCCAGGAAGGTAGCACCTCCTTGCAGATATAGACAAAGTAACGGGCGGCACTTGGAGACTTTCAGAATACGTGAAACAGTGAAGCTTTTAATCTACGTTTCGGAGCTCGTGGCTCCTTCGTCAGGATAACAAGCCAAGTGAATCAAAAGTGTATTTAAACATAACTTACCGGCATGTCTCCTCCCCGCCGTGCTCCCGCACGTCCTCCGTCGCCGGAACTCTCCCCTGACCACTTCCGTATTCCTCACTGGCTTCCGGCGGGTGCAGGAGGTCCCTGGCTTCTTTGGTTGCTGGGGTAACGCGGCGCCATCAGAGCCTGCACTACAGCAATACAAATACATAACAAGAATGTTAAAACCGTGCAATTTAAATGCATTGATACATTTAAGACATGAAAGCTTCATTTTGGAAGCATGCTGCGTGACAAATGTTTAAAACTGTGACCAACAATTTAAGACCATGTGTCAACACATGGATATGAATATGTGCTAATTTCAAAGAAAACGAAAAAAATGCAAAAAAATTAGAAAAGAATAGCAACCGTTAGCTGCTATCATTAAAAAAGAGCATCTTCTCCCTGGTTGTGATGGGGAATGTTTGCTCTTGCTGGCATTTCTACATGGTTAAATTATTGTATCACTCGTGCCGACTGCACCTGTGTCGAATACCTTCAGCAGATATTTATCATTTCAATTAAACTGTACTTTTACACCTGCTGGTATCTAAGTATGCTTTTTACTATTACTAGCCCATCTATGTTATAGAATGGCCCGCTGCACGTATGATTTTATACAAAGTGAATGAGCCCTAATGAGTCATTGAGTCCTCGTGGATGGATAGTACTAAGCTTGTAGATCCATCTGGACTCTAACTTCAACAGTTTTCTTTCCCTGTTGCCCCCTCTCATATTTTCTGGTACATGATCAATGATCTTGTATTGAAGTGTGGCCATGCTATGTTTTTTTGTCGCGAAATGGCGCGCCACTGGTTGCTCACTAGTCCCTGTGCTTAGGGCTGCCCTGATGGCTGTTCTATGCTGTGCCATGCGGGTCTTGAATTGACATTCCATCTTGCCGACATAATATAACCTGCATGGACAGATGATGACATATATAACGAACTTGGATGAGCAAGTTAGGGGCCATTTAATCGGGTACCTTTTACCAGAATGGGGGTGTAGTATCGAATCCCCTGCTGTTAGGTAATTGCACGTGATGCATCCTAGGCATCTAAAACATCTGTTTTTTCTGCGTAGGAAGTGTTGAGTAGTGGTTTTCTTGAAATTCGTAAGATCTGTTTTGACCAGTAGGTCCTTTAGATTGGCACTGCGCCTGTAACTTGGCATAAGTCTGGTGTTAATTAAGGGAAGTTCTGTGTCAGTGGCAATTATTGGCCACATCCTTTTAGCCACCTTGGCTGTCTTTCTGCTCCCTGTGTGGTATTCTTGTACCCAGGGGCAGACCTTATTTTTGTCTGTGGTTTTTTGAGGATATAATAATTCTTCCCTGGTCTTTGATAGCGCTTTCCGCTTGGCCGCTTTTAAATCTTTGAGGGGATACCCTCTCTGAAGGAATTTCGTTGTCATTTTGTCTAATTGATTTTGTGTCTCAATAGGGTCACTTGTGGATCTGCATACTCTGATTAACTGCATGGCAGTCCCTTGATCGTGGACATGGGGTGGAAACTGTTGTGGCTTAAGATAGTATTTCTATCAGTTGGTTTACTGTATAGCCTTGTTTTAATTTTTCTAGAATCCAGACTAATCTGTAGATCTAAAAAACAGATTGCCTCCCTGCTGGTGTGCATAGTTAATTTTATGGGGCTGGCTGAGTTGTTTTGGGTACTGATCACCTCTTCTAGGACCTCTATACCGCCTGTCCAAAACAGGATGAGGTCTTCAATGTATCTATAGTACAGTGACACATGGGATTTGGCCACTGCATTGGTCAACCACAAATCGCCCTCCACCTCCCACATGAAGGCGTTGGCGAATGATGGAGCCACGGTGGACCCCATTGCACACCCCACAGCTTGACGGTAAAATTTACCCATGAACAGAAAAGAATTGTGAGACATTACAAATTCCAAAAGACACATAAAGAAATCCACCTCTGGGCCCAGGTACCTTGCGTTACCTGTGATAAGCCTGCGTATGGCCTGTAGGCCTGCCCCATGCGGGATGCAGGTATACAGGCTCGTAACGTCAATGGTGGCCATGATGGTTTCCTCTGGTATCACCCCTAACTGGTCAAATTTTTGTAATAGGGCACCGGAGTCCCTGAGATATGTGGGTATAGCCTGTATGCAGGGTTGCAAATAAGCATCAAGAAACACTGCTATGTTTTCACAAAGCGAGTCCCTCGCTGACACAATGGGACGCCCTGGTGGATGTTGACTGTCCTTGTGAATTTTCGGAATGCTATAGAATATGGGGACAACTGGATTATGTAATTTATTGAACATTATGTAATTTATTGAACACCTGCTGTGAAATAATTTGTCCCTTTAGTGCTTCATCAAGGACGTGTCGTAATTCCCGTTGGTATGCCACTGTGTGGTCTTTTTGTAGCTGAATATAAGTCTCAGAGTCCCCCAGTAATCGATTGCACTCCTTGATGTACTCCTCTGTGTCTTGTATCACGATTGAGCCACCCTTGTCCACCCCGCGGATGATGATATCTTGTCTGCTGCTGCTAAGCATACTTAGATACCAGCAGGTGTAAAAGAATACAGTTTAATTGAAATGATAAATATCTGCTGAAGGTGGTCGACACAGGTGCAGTCCGCACGAGTGATACAATAGTTTAACCAGGTAGAAACGCCAGCAAGAGCAAACATTCCCCATCACAACCAGGGAGAAGATGCTCTCTTTTAATGATAGCAGCTAACGGTTGCTATTCTTTTCTAATTTTTTTCCATTTTTTTCGTTTTCTTTGAAATTAGCACATATTCATATCCATGTGTTGACACATGGTCTTAAATTGTTGGTCACAGTTTTACACATTTGTCACGCAGCACGCTTCCAAAATGAAGCTTTCATGTCTTAAATGTATCAATGCATTTAAATGGCACGGTTTTAACATTCTTGTTATGTATTTGTATTGCTGTAGTGCAGGCTCTGATGGCGCCGCGTTACCCCAGCAACCAAAGAAGCCAGGTACCTCCTGCACCCGCCGGAAGCCAGTGAGGAATACGGAAGTGGTCAGGGGAATGTTCCGGCGACGGAGGACGTGCGGGAGCGTGGCGGGGAGGAGACATGCCGGTAAGTTATATTTAAATACACTTTTGATTCACTTGGCTTGTTATATATATATATATATATATATATATATATATATATATATATATATATATATATATATATATATATATATATATATATATATATATAATGGATGCGGCAGCATTCACAGGACATATGATGAAAAACTCAGGTGTTCTTAGTTTGACGTTCCAGTCGGGTAGACTTTTATCAAGAACTTATTGTATACAATTATAAATTATGGATCAAAGTCTACCTGTCTGAAACATCAAACTAAGAACCCCTGAGTGGTCTGAGTTGTTCATCATATGTCCTGTGAGTGCCGCCTCCATCCTATATCTTACTGGTTTGCATTGTACCCTGGAGGGCACCTGGGCAACTAAACCCTCTTTCACTGTGGAGTGCCTGCTTATTTTGCATATATATATATATATATATATATATATATATATATATATATATATATATATATATACAGTTGGGCAAAAAAGTATTTAGTCAGCCACCAATTGTGCAAGTTCTCCCACTTAAAAAGATGAGAGAGGCCTGTAATTTTCATCATAGGTATACCTCAACTATGAGAGACAAAATGAGGAAAAAAAATCCAGAAAATGACATTGTCTGATTTTTAAAGAATTTATTTGCAAATTATGGTGGAAAATAAGTATTTGGTCAAAAACAAACAAGCAAGATTTCTTGCTCTCACAGACCTGTAACTTCTTCTGTAAGAGGCTCCTCTGTCCTCCACTCGTTACCTGTATTAATGACACCTGTTTGAACTCTTTATCTATATAAAAGACACCTGTCCAACACTTCAAACAGTCACACTCCAAACTCCACTATGGCCAAGAGCAAAGAGCTGTCAAAGGACACCAGAAACAAAATTGTAGACCTGCACCAGGCTGGGAAGACTGAATCTGCAATAGGTAAGCAGCTTGGTGTGAAGAAATCAACTGTGGGAGCAATTATTAGGAAATGGAAGGCATACAAGACCACTGATAGTCTCCCTCGATCTGGGGCTCCCCGCAAGATCTCACCCCGTGGGGTCAAAATGATCACAAGAACGGTGATCAAAAATCCCAGAACCACACGGGGGGACCTAGTGAATGACCTGCTGAGAGCTGGGACCAAAGTAACAAAGGCTACCATCAGTAACACACTACGCCGCCAGGGACTCAAATCCTGCAGTGCCAGACGTGTCCCCCTGCTAAAGGCAGTACATGTGCAGGCCCGTCTGAAGTTTGCTAGAGAGCATTTGGATGATCCAGAAGAGGATTGGGAGAATGTCATATGGTCAGATGAAACCAAAATAGAACTTTTTGGTAACAACTCTACTCGTCGTGTTTGGAGGAGAAAGAATGCTGAGTTGCATCCAAAGAACACCATACCTACTGTAAAGCATGGGGGTGGAAACATCATGCTTTGGGGCTGTTTTTCTGCAAAGGGACCAGGACGACTGCTCCGTGTAAAGGAAAGAATGAATGGGGCCATGTATCGTCAGATTTTGAGTGAAAACCTCCTTCCATCAGCAAGGGCATTGAAGATGAAACGTGGCTGGGTCTTTCAGCATGACAACGATCCCAAACACACTGCCCGGGTAACAAAGGAGTGGCTTCGTAAGAAGCATTTCAAGGTCCTGGAGTGGCCGAGCCAGTCTCCAGATCTCAACCCCATAGAAAATCTTTGGAGGGAGTTGAAAGTCCGTGTTGCCCAGCGACAGCCCCAAAACATCACTGCTCTAGAGGAGATCTGCATGGAGGAATGGGCCAAAATACCAGCAACAGTTTGTGAAAACCTTGTGAAGACTTACAGAAAACGTTTGACCTCTGTCATTGCCAACAAAGGGTATATAACAAAGTACTGAGATGAACTTTTGTTATTGACCAAATACTTATTTTCCACCATAATTTGCAAATAAATTCTTTAAAAATCAGACAATGTCATTTTCTGGATTTTTTTTCCTCATTTTGTCTCTCATAGTTGAGGTATACCTATGATGAAAATTACAGGCCTCTCTCATCTTTTTAAGTGGGAGAACTTGCACAATTGGTGGCTGACTAAATACTTTTTTGCCCCACTGTATATATATATATATATATATATAGACAAACGATGTGCGTCCCGGCACTCTGCTGTCCCCCGGACTCACGTGCTCCGGTGCCTTCCAGCAGGATTGGATTACAAATCCTTACAATAACACGCATCAGGTGGCGCTCGGAGGCTGATTCAGTGAATTCAAACGGTGTTTATTTAAAACGACATCGGATGTCATTTTAAATAAACACCGTTTGAATTCACTGAATCAGCCTCCGAGTGCCACCTGATGCGTGTTACTATATATATATATATATATATATATATATATATTTACATTTTGTGTTACACTCTGCCATACAGGATTATACTGGTTGTTCTTCTTTTAGTCGCTTAGCTCCGGGACTCGCCAGACTGCCCCCGATGGTGCTCTATCTGACTGGGACGCGCGTCCCAGTTTAGTTTTGGCAGGGGACATGATCCCTGCCCGTCTCCGCTTTATGGAGATGGGCAGGGTTAGGGGGGGGGGGGGTGTGGAGGTGGGATCAGGCGGCGGGGACCGGTGGCGACACAGTGGGAACCGGCGGGGAGCTTCATTGTAAGGTGGGGAGCTCCGTCACGTGCGTGCGTAACCCCTTCTGGTGGCTGGTGAATCTTCCGCCATCCCCTGCCTGAATGACAGCTGCTCCATCTGTATATTCTAGATCAGGGTTGGCCAAACCTATCCTCAAGATCTACCAACAGTTCATGTTTCTCAGGTAACCTGTGGATCTATAGTGAATGCAGCATGTTTGAAAATGTAACAGTTCCTAATGACTACAGCTGTAGGAAAATGTGGACCGCTGGTAAATCTCGAGGATCGGTTGGGCCACCCATGTTCTAGATTGTGCATGACTTTGCTATTCTATACATTCCTGCTTGTTTATCTTGTATTTGGCCTCACTTATATAATGTCTGGGTTTTACTTACTGTATCACAAGTTTTGCATGGACAGAAAATTGTGAAACAATGTTTAGAAATTGGAGGGAATTTCTTAACACAGCAATATATTAAAAAGTAGTTTGTAAATTATAGAACCATATCTCCCCGCTCCATCGCTGTATAACTAAAATAATAGTTGCATTTCATAAAAATTTTAATATTTAGAAGATGATATGTTATCCTGCAGATGGAGCCACTGAGTGGCACATCTTCTATACCCACCTTTATTTGTATTTTGTTAGGTAATAACTATCAATGATTGCATTTACTGAAGGCAACTGGGATCCAGTAAATTTTTCTAAATTAATGGCAGTATTAATGAAAAATAATAATGACTCCAACTATGGAAATCCATTAAATAACTGCCAAAATGTATTTCTCTAAAAGGATAATTAACAACAGAAAAATAACTATATATCTCTGGTTAGTTACAGTGCATAAAGGGGTATATTCAATCACCGGCGAGCATCTTCCATCTGGGAAATGCCCGTTGGGCCCTATTTAATGGTGTCTTCCCCTACAGCATTGAGCAGGGTATCTTGGTAGGAGGAGACCGACATCGCAAGCTGTCGGTCTCGTCCTGCCGAGAACGTCCAGGAAGTGAGGAGCTGCCGGCTGCAGCTCACCTCTTCCCAGCCGCAACTCGTGGCCACACCCTCTTCACGTGGCCGCCTGCATGTTGTTGGTCGAGCTGCAAGAACGGGACTGGGTCACGGTGGTCGAGCAAGCTCGACTGCCATGACCGCGCATTGAATACCCCCCTAAACCTTTGATGCGCTACAGTATATGACATTGTGGGGATATGCATCGTCACCTATGTTTTTGCCTCAAATGCCTATAATATGACCCCCCTTCCCCCTGTGACAGTATTAGATATGTGACAATATATATAGGGGAAGAATTATACAAAATATGGTCACATTAAAAAAGAACCCACCAAAAGAGCAACGACTGGGAAAGCTGATGTCATTCCTGAACCCCCCCTCCAAAAAACCATCATTGCATGCTAGAAGAAAGTTTTTGGGAATAGGTAATACAGTGCGACATTATTATCTATTTATTTATTAACAGTCATTTCTATAGCGCACACATATTCCACAGCGCTTTACAGAGAAATATTGTGGAGCGTACAGTCTATATTGCCTACCATATGTACACACACACATACAATCTATGGTTCATTTTACCTACCAGTATATTTAAACTGTGGGAGGAAACCAGAGTACCTAGAGGAAACCCATGGAAGTGTGGGGAGAATATACAAACTCCACACAGTTAGGGCCAAGGTAGAAATCAAACCCATGGCCTCAGTGCTGTGAGGCAGTAATGCTAACCCTTACACTGCACTTAATGGATTTAATGGATTTTTTGGGGGGTGAATGGCAAACCACTAGCTCCAACTTGCCATCCCACATTGTCACGGATTCAAATTGTTGGATGTAATCAGTGGCGCCGGAACGGGGGGGGGCGAGGGGGCAGCTTGCCCCCCCCCAAAATTACTGAGGCGCTAAAGCAGCTGTGCGGGCGGGCGGCTGATTAATCAGTAATATAGGCGGGTGGGCGGTGGGCTGATTAAGCTTGATCCAGCCTCCCGCCCGTCCGCCTATATTACTGATCAGTGGCGGAACTCCCGGAGTGCAGCGCGGCGCCCCCCTTGTCAGTTGATTGTGAGTCGGCCGGGAGACTCATCTCGCATCCAGTGCAGTACAGGTGCCAGTGTATGAGCTCCCAGCAGCCCAGTCCCACGCGGCGAGTGTCACAGGCAGCCGTTGAGGGCTCCCAGGGAGCATCCCCACCGCGCCTTCCCCCAACAGGCCACCAGCCCCCCCAGTAGAGTAAAGCAGGAGAAGCCCTTGAAGCAGTGGCTTAACAATCATGTTGCAGCCCCCGCGGCAGCCGGGAGTGTGAGGCAGAGCGCCCGCACCCTGACACCCCGGCTCCTGTAAGGAAAGAGCTAACCTTCCCCTCCACGTTGCATGACCCGGGCGCCGAATGTGACTGAGGTGAGGCATACACAGAGCAGGGGGTGCCGGAGCCACATCTACATAGGCGGGATGGAACCGCATGCAGCAGCAGCGCATGGACCCGGAGCCTTGACTGACAGCTGCCGCCGAGTGTCTCAGAGTGCGAGGTGAGCAGGAGTCAGGACGTACTGTAAGTGCGGGGGCTGTGTTTGGCTGCATTCATTTTTTCAAATGACAAAGGTCTGTATGGAGGATTATTTATCATTTATGCGTGTGTGATATACTGCACTATGTATGTGGGACTTGTGAGTTGTGTATGTGTGACTGGTGAGTTGTGTATGTGTGTGTGATGTGCTATGTATATGTGTGCAATATGGGACTCCCCCCCCCCCCCCCCCCCCCCCACCCCCACCCACAAGTCAGAGACTTTTTTGGCTGGGGGTGCAAAAATTCAAGTTACGCCACTGCCTTGAAGCAGCTTCAGGACAAGCCCTTGAAGCAGCAGCTCAGCCAGCCCGAAGAAATGGAGATAGTAGGAGAAGGTACCTCTCTGCGAGCAACTGCGGCAGGGGTCGAAAACAAGGGTTTTACCGCATTTATACCATAGTACATCCCGCCCTTTCTCTCTTTCTCCATGATTCCCTATCTCTTGCCTCCGGGCGACATGGACGAACTTACGCCACTGTTACTGATTAATCGCAGCCGCCCGCACAGCTGCTTTAGCGCCTCAGCAAGAATCCGATTCCTATTCGCAGCCGTCCGCCCACATGGATGACTGCTGCGGGGAGATGTTGAGAACCAGCGTTCGCCAATCACAGTGGCTGTGGATGTGATGCGTCCACAGTGATTGGCGGGCGTGATGCGGGCCGTAGGGAGGGAGACTGGTCGCGACGGTGGATCAGTGCATGGGCGGGAGCCGCGGGAGCATCCTACAACAGCCGCAGCAGCAGCCATCACGCTGTGCTGCCACAACTAAAACTTAAAGGTAAATGCTGCTCCTCTCACCCTCCCTTCCCCAGTGACTGACAGATCCAGGGGTTGTCATTTACCCCTGGATTCACACCCAAACAGGTTTATGTAATTATGTCTGATTATCATAATCAGACATAATCACATAAATCTGTTTGGGGGTGACACTGCCACTTTTTCCACTTTTTACGAGTAAATGACAACCCCTGGATTAATGTCAGTCCTGGTGTCTCTGGCCACATGTATATGCCGCTGCCCGGTGTATAATGCCCACGTGTATATGCCGCTGCCCTGTGTATAATGCCCATGCGTAAATGCCGCTGCCTTGTGTATAATGCCCACGCATATATGCCGCTTCCCTGTGTATAATGCCCATGCATATATGCCGCTGCCCTGTGTATAATGCCCACGTGTATATGCCGCTGCCAGTGGGGGGAACATATAGCAATTTAGGGGGCGCCAAAATGAGATTATATCTTGCCCCCCCCCAACCTAAAAACGTTCCAGCGCCCCTGGATGTAATAAGCTGGGAGTTCAACAATTGTTGCTGAACATGCAGAAAAGATTGGCAAACTGCAACCTGTTTGGTCATATCATTAAAAAGGGGCACATTATACAGTAAATAAGAATTTATTGTCACCAATTATCACTTAATCAAGGGTGCCAAATAATAAATGTATTTATGGGGCACAGTTTATTCCTTAATTTAATTATTGTGAGCAAAAATAACAAATAAATAAAATATTATATAAATGTAATCCTTTAAGTGCCAATATCTCTTTGAGAGATGTTCAAAATATCCGCTAAAAATGCCAGTGTCGCTCACATTCAAATACAAATGCTGTGTAAAAAAAGATTATATTTTCTACATAAGGTACAATGTGTACCTTATGTAGAAAATATAATCTTTTCTTACAGGTCATTGTAAATATCATCTCCAATATTTTTAAAGAGCGCATTCACCAGACTTCTATAGGGTCCTTTAAAAAAATCAAACCTTTCATTCTCTTTTTTTTTTAAAAGATTCAGGGTAAGTCGACGTTTTGAGTCCTACAAGACTCTTTTTCAAGACATCACTTGTGACTGTATCCAGCAAACAGTAGCTGTTTGCTGGATACAGTCACATGTGATGATGATGTATGAATTCCATCCCAGCTCGGATAACTTATTAAAAATAACAAATTAAACTAAAAAATAACCTACTCAGTGAATTAACACTGGTGGAGAATTTGAATTAATCTTGAGATGTAAAAAACAATTATAAACCACAATGCCTATCATCATACAGTATATTTTCTGACATTTCTCATATATGACAGCACTATATATTGTATATTATGATGATTTACAGTAAAAGGAGAGAATGGCAACCAGTGTACAGAAAAAAAAAGTAATGTACTATACAGGTGATCCATATTGAAAATATAGAACATTTGCAGTTACAACATTTTCAAATTTATGTTTCAGTATATCCTGGGACAATTACTAAAAATTTGTGACAGTTGGCGAATAGATGTTTATTACACTCATTAATATTATTATATTATACATTCATGTTATATTTTTGACGGTTTCCTGGGTTGTACTGTACAACACTACTGGTTACACAACGCACAGATCCAGAAACTTTAATGCAGCAATGAGAAATTATTGATGGGAAAACTCAATACTACTGGCTCAGAGAAAACTGCTAATTGCCGTACTTGCTCATGATGGGAAAGTAAACCTTATTGTGATGCATATGGGGAAGACCAAGTCTTCATTTATCAAAAATCAACAGGAAATTGAAGTTATTTTAAAAATAAATGTTTATGAAGAATATACTGATATGGCAATCACCAGATTGGTAATTTTGATTGCTGCGCTTATAATAAGTCTTTGTCATACAATGTGGCTTGTCACAGGGCCACAAGACTTGGCGTTGTGTAGCCCTACATTGGATGAAGTACAGATTAAAACTTTCTAGTCTCGAATCAACGCTTTCAGTTGTGTCAAACTCTTGTCTGAAAGCACATTCCAAAGACAAATTAATTATGAAGAGGCTTAAAATTAAAACACGAACACCGCGTATTTTTGAGGTTACCTGGTAACCATTTCTATGGAGCTTTTCATAAACAGGATGTTGAAAGACGTGGAAACTGCCATTACAGACTTGCATAATTCTACTTTTTCGTGTGAGTTTCCATTTAAATACTATTCCAAGTACTTCATGTGACCTCTTCAAACCAAATGTATTTAGGTTGGGAAAAGCTACAGGCTGTATTCCTATGTAGTAATTTAGGACCAAACAGGATACTAAGGGGATTAGTTTGAAGAGGCAACCTCTGATACCACAGGACAAAAAAGGATAAAGAACATGTGGAAAAACATTGAGGCTAGTGACCAGTCAACATTATCATAATCCTATTAGCTCTAAAGCCAGTCACACCTGGTATGGAGTGAATCTGAGGTGGTGGTGGGGACTGTAATGTAAATACCAATATCCCTTAATCCACAATTGGGCTGTGTTATAGGGATTGGAAGCTTTGAAGCCACCAAATATGCTTGTTCTAGACTCCACATACACAAACATTAGTTGGTTGTGATTTCTACAATTTCTTTTGCTAGGTGGATTTCTAAACGTCCAACTGTCTACAGAGAGGTACAATCGTAATTTGGTCTTCTACCAGCAGCCAATACTCCACACAGATATAGACACATTTGTAATTATCTTTACAGATATTTTGAATTAACAAAACAATAACAATGGAAGAAGGCCCTTGTTGGAACTTAATAAATCCATTTAGTCTATACATTTATCTGCATGTTTATTTGCAGTAACATTTGTCATTCATGGTATGTTCTTGGAGTATTATTTCTGTGTTTTAATCTTTTACCTTAATCGTTATTATCATCCTAAGTACCGATAATCAGTACTTTGCGATGGACAAAGCTACTCCAACCATATCTGAATTACATCTAGTTTGTCTGTTCCTACAATGGTCAAGAGTCAGTGGCTTTGGCATCTGTTTAAATTTGGCACCTGTCACAGCTTGCATACTGGCAGCATTATGAATTTGGCACTGACTACAAGCCAATTATGGCTTGTGGAATAGCAGCCATTCATGGCCCACACAGCAGCCACTGATTGGCTGCCAATACACCAGCATTAGATTAAAATAAAAAGAAGAAAAGAGTCCAGCTGCGGTGTGGGAGGAAAGAAGACATTCTAAAGAAAAGAAGAGGAAAAGGCTGGCCACAGAAGAAGTCCGGCAGAAGAAAGAAGAGAAGTCGCTACTGGCAAACACAGCTGAAGAAAGAAGCTCAGGACCAGAGTGTAGTAGTGCAAAGGAAATGTTAATGAGATACTTTGTAATTGTAAGAGGACATGGGGCCTAATTTAGACCCATACACTGGTCTGCGAATTCGCAGCCCCAGCTATTATTGAACGAATGCACATGCTCACGGATCATATTCTGCATGCTTGAAGTGTCCCTGTGACAAAAGCCAGCATTGTCTATGTAATGCTGCGGGTACACAGGATGATTGACAGATGGCTGGCATTTGGGGGAGGCACCAGGCCATTTTCCCAGTGTCTGGGGAAAACACAGGTGGACCCCAGCATGTAATGGGAGGTCATCTGACGTCAGCGCCGTCCCCGATCTGCCATATTTCAGCTCAGAGTAAATCACAGGCTACTCAGCCGCTGCACAAGTGTGGGGGGGTCCATTCGATGGTAAGTGGATGCAAATAGCATATATTTGCACAGCTGAAAATTCACAGCCAAACACATGGGCAGGTTTCACTCTGGTAGGTCAGCAGCTGATTAATCACTGGGATCCTAAAATTTGCATCCTGGCGATTAAGTCTGAATTACCTCCGTAGTCTGGCTCAGAGTGGAGAGTCTGACTCTTGTGAATGTACATTAGTGCATGTGGTATTGGTGGGAATAATCTAACCTATAATAACAGATTGGTTGTCAGATACTGTTTAAAGATTTGAAATCTGTGGGAAAGTCTGATTGGGTGTAGAAGGGAATGCAGCACAGGAAAAGTCTTGTAGGAGATAGTGAGCAGTGGTTGCAAGAAATGAGGGGCAATGGTGGATGTACATTTTTGAGACCCTTCAGCATCTCTCAGCTCCCATTCCTCCCCAAGCTACTTGAGAGACTTGCCTACACTCGCCTCACACACTTTCTTAACTCCTACAACTCATTGGACCCGCTTCAGTCAGGCTTTTGCTCTCAAAACTCCACAGAGACAGCACTGACTAAAGTAGTGAATTATCTGGCCACTGCTAATCAAGAAGCCATTTCCAAATTCTTATTCTTCTAGATCTCCCCTCTTCCTTTGACACTGCTTACCACTCTCTTCTCATACAAACACTACAGTCCCTAGGTCTTCAGAATACAGCTCTTTCGTGGTTCTCATCCTACCTATCTAATCCCTCTTTCAGTGTTTGCTTCTCTAATTCTACCTTCTCCTTTTTACCTCTGTCCGTTGGAGTACCACAAGGCTCAGTCTTAGGTTCTCTGCTTTTCTCAATCTATACCTCAGCAAACTAATCAACTCTTTCAGATTTCAGTATTATCTGAATGCTGATGATACTGAAGCCTATCTATCCTCCCCTGAATTGTCACCATCAGTATTGCTCCGTGTCTCTGAATGCCTTTCTGCCATTTCATCCTGGTTGACATCAGAATTTCCAAATCAGAATTCATTATATTCCCACCAGCCAAGATTTGTTACCAACCTGATATCTCTATCACTGTTGAAAACACAACAATCAACCCTACAGCACAAGCTCACTGTCTAGGGGTCATCCTTGACTCTGAACTGTCCATTATTCCTCACATTCAATCTGTCTCTAAATCATGTTACAGGCATCTTAAAAACATATCAAAAATTCATCCATAATTACACAAGACACTACAAAAACTTTAATCCATGCACTCATTTTATCACATATTGCTTATTGCAATAGCCTCCTTACCGGTCTTCCTAAGTAAAGACTCTCACCACTACAATCCATTTTGATTGCAGCTGCGAGGCTGATCTTCCTGGCTAGACTTTCAACTTCTGCGAATCCGCTCTATCAGTCCTTCCACTGGATGCCTATGGTGACATTTAAGACCTGCTCATTGTGGTCTGAATTCGCTACCCCAGTTGATTGTTGGGGTATGCGCATGTGCTATTGTAGTCAATAGTCTCCAGTAACATTCATATCTAATTTCATCCCATCTGGGCTGTCTTGCACTCTGGTGGGATGGGTGCTGGATGAGTCATCGACAGTTGTTTCTCCGACATCGAAATCATGATGGTCAGTAGTTCGACAGTCGGCATCCCAACTTACACAGGCTATTCTCCCTTCGTGGAGGTCTACGACCCCCATAGAGGGAAAATAGAATAGGTGGCAAGCGAAGCGACCAAGCAAGGGGCTTCAATGCGCCTGCCCCTCTCTCAGGCTCCTGGCAATCAGGATTCTGATGTCTAAAGGTGGCCATACACATGCAAATTTATCTTCAGATCTGGCTGGTTGGAACAAAAACATTGTTATGGATGAGAGCAAATGACAGTTGACCATTTGTTTGGAAATGCTGGAAAACTGACAAACTGTCACTCATCCATAACCATGTTTTTGTTCCAACCAGCCAGATCTGAAGATAAATCTTACTAGTGTATGGGCACCTTTAGACAGGACCTTCAGAATCCTGACTGTCAGTAAGTGATACCATACCCATTGGTTCTGTAATGCTAAAGATTCATAATCTTTTGTATACCTCCTATTGTCCCTATAGAGCACGGGTGGGGAATGTCTTTGGGGCCAAGGGTCATTTGTAATGTGGGAAAGTGCTTCAGGGGCCATATTTGAAAAAATAAATAAAATCAACTTACGAGTCATGTACAGGGGAAATCTCGTGAGAGGTCGGTAGCTCTCGTAAGATTTCCCCTGCACTTGACTCCCTGCAAAGCCCGGGCGGGTGGGCGGGTCACACAGACCGGCTATGGGGGCCGTATAAGGCCTGTGGGCCAGAGGTTTCCCACGGCTGCTATAGAGTGTAAGCTTGCGAGCAGGGCCCTCCTACCTCTATATCAGTCTGTTACTACCCAGTTTGTTTTAACACTGTTGTTTCCAATTGTAAAGCACAACAGATATATAACTGCGCTATAAAATAAACTGTAAATAAATAAATCAGAATCAACTTTATTGGCCAGGTATACTTGCGTATACTAGGAATTTGTTTTCGGTTTGCTGTGCAGCAGCCAGGTGGGTAACAAGTAAACAGCATACAGTATAAACAATAAACAATATAAACAGGTGGGGGAACATGTACAGTCATATAGAAAGTTATTCCAAGGGGACACTGTGTTAGATTATGTGCAAAGGGTTATGGCGCCACTAGACAGTGAGGAGTTCATGAGTTCATGTGTCAACAGGTGAACCGCTAAATAAATGAACTGTTATGGGGGCCCCTTTGCAACAAGCAACAATAGGGCAACCTTTTCACAGAACCTACAGTTTATTAATCACCTCACAGAATTATTTTCTCACCCCACCACCTTTTCAATAAGTACATAAAAAAAGTGTGGAGTCTAATAAGGTCATTTTGCTAGCGATGAGTGTTGTGTGCCACACACCACTCAGCACCAGAAAAATTACCTTATGAGACTCCGGGGGACATTTACCAAAATGGATTCGTAGAAAAAAGGTGTATTCGTAGGGAGAAATACACCTTTTTTTTACGAATTTGTATTTTCGGGATTTACAATCCCAAAAATACAACAATTCGTAGTCCTAAAGATGGAACATTCGTATTTGTATTTACAAATACGAATGTCCTACACCATCGATAGGATACGACAGAAATCACCATTCAAAAGAATGGTGATTCCTGATGTACTAAGCAGCCGTACTGACAATACGGCTGCTAAGTGGTGTGAAACACCCACGCAAATACGACAGGAAAATAGAACACCATTTTCCTGTTCTATTTGCGTTTTAGCCTGCAGGGATCAGTCAGATCTGTGCAGGCTGCAAGGTGTAAAAAAAATAGAAAAATAAATAAATAAAAAAAAAACCGTCGTGGGGTCCCCCCCACAGCTGTAACCAGCACCAGGCTGAAGGAGCCGGGGCCGGTAATTAAAAATCAGGGAACCCAACAAATAGGGGTCCCCCGTATTTCAAGAACCAGTCCCAGGCACAACCAGCCAGCAGGGTAATGTCACAGCCGGGGGAGACTTTTTATACAAGTCCCCCCGGCCAAAACATTAACCCCCTGACCGGTCAGCCTGGCCAGGGGCCCTGGGGGAGTGGGGACCCCCCCAATGAAGGGGTCCCCCCCTCCAGGACTTACCTGACCAGGCTGAAGCCTGGTACTGTCCCCGATGCCCCTGGGCGGTGGGCATCGGGCTGATTATGGTGTAAAAAAAAGACTAATCTATTGTTTTTTACTGTGGCACTACAAGTGCCAGCAAGCTGGGACTTGGAGAACCACAAGTCCCAGCCTGCTGGGCATTAAAGGGCCCGCTGGCACTTGTAGTTCCACAGTTAAAAAAATAGTACACAAAACACACTGACACACTTTTAAAATAAAACTTTAATACATACAAAGCCCACACATACTAATACTTACCTATCTTCTTCCCGTAGGTATCCCTGGTTCTGTGTCATCTTCTGGTCCTCCTGTGTCGTCTTCTGGTCCATGTCGACGTCTTCTGGATCCATGTCGTCCTCGCTGTCGGCGGTCTGGAGTCCGACGAAATCCATGGAGGAAGCTGTGGAAGGAAACCATACTCACCTGTCCCAGCGCGACGTAGTCCAGGTAAGTGTCTTGGCAAAAAAACAACCGAACACCCCGAAACCAGCCGGACAGGGAGACGCACGGTACTCTGTGTACATCGTGCGGCTCCGCCTCCCGAATGCCGCTATTGGCCGCCTTGCGGCCTAGCGGCCAATCAGGAGCCGCTAGGCCGCAAGGCGGCCAATAGCGGCATTCGGGAGGCGGAGCCGCACGATGTACACAGAGTACCGTGCGTCTCCCTGTCCGGCTGGTTTTGGGGTGTTCGGTTTGTTTTTTTGCCAAGACACTTACCTGGACTACGTCGCGCTGGGAGAGGTGAGTATGGTTTCCTTCCACAGCTTCCTCCATGGATTTCATCGGACTCCGGACCGCCGACAGCGAGAACGACATGGATCCAGAAGACGTCGACATGGACCAGAAGACGACACAGGAGGACCAGAAGACGACACAGGACCAGGGATACCTACGGGAAGAATATAGGTAAGTATTAGTATGTGTGGGCTTTGTATGTATTAAAGTTTTATTTTAAAAGTGTGTCAGTGTGTTTTGTGTACTATTTTTTAACTGTGGAACTACAAGTGCCAGCAGGCCCTTTAATGCCCAGCAGGCTGGGACTTGTGGTTCTCCAAGTCCCAGCTTGCTGGGGAGGCTTGCTGGCACTTGTAGTGCCACAGTAAAAAACAATAGATTAGTCTTTTTTTTACACCATAATCAGCCCGATGCCCACCGCCCAGGGGCATCGGGGACAGTACCAGGCTTCAGCCTGGTCAGGTAAGTCCTGGAGGGGGGGGGGACCCCTTCATTGGGGGGGTCCCCACTCCTCCAGGGCCCCTGGCCAGGCTGACCGGTCAGGGGGTTAATGTTTTGGCCGGGGGGACTTGTATAAAAAGTCTCCCCCCGGCTGTGATATTACCCTGCTGGCTGGTTGTGCCTGGGACTGGTTCTTAAAAAAATACGGGGGACCCCTAGTCATTTTGTCCCCCGTATTTTGGGAACCAGCCCCGGACCTGGAGCCTGGGGCTGGTTGTTAAAAATCGGGGAACCCCTATTTGTCGGGTTCCCTGATTTTTAATTACCGGCCCCGGCTCCTTCAGCCTGGTGCTGGTTACAGCTGTGGGGGGGACCCCACGCCGTTTTTTTTTTTTTTATTTATTTATTTTTCTATTTTTTTTACACCTTGCAGCCTGCACGGATCTGACTGATCCGTGCAGACTGCTACAAATAATTCGTATTAGCGGCCGTATATACGGCCGCTAATACGAATTGTTACACCATCGGAGGGTTACAAAGCAGTCGTATCTGACTGCTTTGTAATTTCCCCTCCGGAACACGACTTTGCATACGACTCAAACAGTCGTATGCAGCCGTAGGGGAAATACCAATACGAAAAACTAGGTTTTTCATATTGGTAAATTTCCCCCTCCATGTCCTGAGCTCCTTCTGACCTTTTATTGCTTCCATCCTTCTGACCTAGGATGGTCCCTCACAGGCTGTGAGGGACCATCCTAGGTCTAGAAGGTGATTAATAAACTGTGAGACTGCACTGGCTTCACTGTGAGTGGCAGTGACTTCCTATTGGAAGTCTGACCTGTCAGTCACCCAAGGCAGTCCCATTGGGAGGTGTTCCCTCCATACGGAGCTGCCTCTTTGGCTTCTACAGCACAGGGGTATGTGCATGTGCAGGTACCTACTTTGTTACTACGTATGCATCAGTCCTGGGGCCTGTCATCTCTATTATACAGGCGCCGAGACCACTTCTATGGGCTGTTGCCGAAGCAGCCCATAGTTGCTGGCTGCATGCGCAGTACAGACATCATTACTGCGCATACACCAGGTCCAGCGCCTGTCATCATTGTATATTTGATGGGACCTGCATTTGGAGGACATGCTGGTTCCTGTAGTGCCACATGGAAGATTTTGGGGTAACTTCTGATAGGGTGGCTCTCAACTTAGATATATTGCTAAGTGCTTTTATCATGGAGCTTTACAGTAGACAATTATATGGCCCAGAATGGGTGCTGTTATCATGCAGTATAGGGACCTCCGGGATCAGAGAAGCCTTGCTTAGGCCTGGAGGCTTATCATATTTTTTGCAAAATATACGTAACTGAGATCTCTGAATTACCTTCTGTTATGTTGGTTTTTCACATCTTATTACTAATGCCCTTTGGGGTGCTGGGGGTTAAATCTAGAGATGTGCAGGCAATCAGAACCTGCACATCTCTAGTTAAATCCCCCTCCCTTGTAGCACCTGAGAGGCATTACTAATCTGATTGACCAGCTCTCACACTGTTATCATTGTACAGGTGACAGAAACACTGCGAATGTGTGCACTGCACTGTACGATTTGATCCCAAATAGAAAATGAGAGACACCGTGTGTACACTGCTTTACTCTTTCTAAATATGTTACATTTGATCCATCTACAGTGCACACGGGTTTGTCCATTTTGAGAACAAATTTGCCCTGCGATCAAGCTGAATTAGACCCTTTATGCAGGGGAGGAACTACTGGCGGTGCAGATGGTGCAGTGCACAAAGGCTCAAGCCAGTTCATGGGGCTTGGCCCGTTGCCATCTGCATCTTTCCATTTTTTTTTAAGTTGGTGGCATGATGAGTGGGGGTGCACAGACATGGGGATATTGCGCAGCGGCAGTGGGGGGGAACGGTCTTATCTCTGTTGCAGTATGTGGATCTGATCTGGGGCATGTGCTGTTAATACTACAGGGAGGGGGCCAGGGCCTGATCAGGCTTCAGCGTAGAGTGCTGTTGAGCGGCTCAAACCAGCGCTGAGGGATATTTGAAATATGGCTCCTGCCCACCAGCCAGTGTCATCAGCTCACGATGGTATGAGCCGCTCAGCAGCATAGGAGCTGAGCGCACACCACACAGTGCCGTGGTGGTGTGCTCTCTCCTCTTATATGGCACTAATATGGGAATGCTGTAAGGGGCACTAATGTGGGCAATGTTTAAGAGGCACTACTAGGGGAATTATGTGTAAGGGACATATCTGGGGGCATAATATGTAATGGGCATTACGTGAGTGGCATAATGTGTAGTGGGCATTACATGTGTGGCATAATGTGTAATGGGCATTACGGAGTGTGTCATAATGTGGGTACTGCAGTGTATGACAATGTGTAATGTGCATAATCCTGGCACAGTGTGTCTAAGGTGCTCTTTCAGATCACCATCCCGGGCCAGACCTGGTATTTTGATCCCGAGTCTGACCCTTTCACACTAAACCCGTGTCACCCATTATACACAGGGCAACCTGGGTTTAACCCTTCTTATAACCAAAGTTGAAATGCCAGATTGTTCGACCGTGGTTATTCAGTTTGTTGCTTTCACATCACACCTCAAACCGGCAATAACCCAGTTTATACCTGGCACAATGTCTAAGTGGCAATACTATGTGGTGTAATGTGAATGCCACTTTCCCACAAAGCTATGTCCTAAATTTTTGACACCCGCGTTCGGCGTACACTGTACATATTTTGAGTATGTGTGGAATAAATGAGAGTGTGGATTCAGGTATGAGCATGAGTGAAACCAGATGATTGTGCGGAAATTGTGGTGAGGTTCACTATGAAAGAGATTTATCTAAGGTGACACTTGGAGGAGGAAAGATTATATGCTCTGAATGGAAATTTTGAATTTTAGGTAGTGTTAATATAAGTATTTGGAGAGAGACATATAGTGTAACATAAGTAAGTACAGAACAATAATACTAAACTAGAGGTGGAATGAGCAAATTAGTTCCCCAAAAGAGGAGGATGTACACTACTGTATAGTGAGAAAACCAGAGGACTGAGCACAGAGCCTTAAGCAACCATAACAGTTAGTAGGAGTGGAGGAAAATAATTGCCACAGGTAGGAACTCTCAGGAGATGCATCAAGCCTCAGAAGGCGATAAACTTGAGAATTTCCCAAAGAAACCTATCATCTTCAAGCCATCATTATCTGTCACAGGGCAAGATGTACTAAGCTTTAAAAGTGATAAAATGGAAGGTGATAAAACACCACACAATCAGCTCCTAAATGCAATGTTACAAACTGTGTTTAAAAAATGGCAGTTATAAGCTGATTGGTTGGTGGTTTATCACTCTCCATTTTATCACTTTTCAAGCTTAGTACATCTTGCCCATTGTCTATGCCTATTGTTTTGGCAACTTCACCACTTTATCTCTCTATAACGTTTTATAGAACACAAATAGGGAGAAGGGATACAGACAAAAAGGGGAAAAAGGATATAATCGCAGGATTACAATATATTGTCGTGAGACAAAAAGGTAATACAAAATAAAACAACAGAACATTTATATAGGAATATTCCTACAAAAATATTCACATACAACACATACATACAACAGGAAGGCTCCTAAAACAAAAAAAATAAATAAAAATGCTAGCAACAGGGAAAATACAATAGGACAGCTATACAAGGAGCCTATCTCAGTGGATGGAGGGAACTATACACGCACCACGGAAACCAACGGAAGGCATGACTGGGCGGACTACCGGAGAAGAGTAGGCCCGCAGTTTCATATTCATAATGGGATTGAACCGCATATTCAACTGCTGCCAGGATGGGGATTTGGGAGGTGCGTCACTGTTGTGCTACCAATAACCTGGTCAATATTAATGTATGGCCCATCACACACTGATCACCCAGGGAGAGAGCACTGAAATAAATATGTAATAGTGCAAGTTTAGGTAGAGGAAGTACACGGTAGCCTAGGACATCAGATAGGAGGGTGAAAACTGCTGTCCAAAGGGGGGTGAGGACAGGGCAGGACCAGAAAATATGATACAATGTACCAAGGCCACCACAATTACGCCAGCATGCATTTGAGTGAGACGGCCAGATAGAATGAAGCCTGGCACGGGTACGATATACACGATGGAGCAATTTATAAAAATGCTCAATATGAGTATACATTTAGATACATAAAACATGTATGGGACACCCCTTCCAGTCTTCATCTGATATCAAGTAGGAGAGATCTGATTCCCACTTTACTAAGGCATGTAATTTCTGGTTAGAATAAAGGCCTGCAATGGAATTACACCACTTACTAATTCTCCCTTTTCTGCCAACTCTATGTTATAAATATCACGGGTAATTTGGGATTGCCAAATTTTTATAAGGGGGTTGTGTTACACTATATAGCCAATGGCTGATTTGTAAAAATGTACAGAAGTCCCTATGTGGCAGGGAGAAACGGGATTGAAGTTGTCTAAATGGTAGGAGATGGCCATCAATGGTTGCTTTTCCAAGTGAAACCAGACCACCAGATACCCAAATTCAAATAAGGGATCAGGGACTCTAAACCTGCTATCGACCAGATTAGTGGATGGAAGTTGAGCATTATCTATTTTAGAAACTAGTTCCAGCTATGCATTCCATCCAGAATGGACCACCACAAATTGAGCTATTAGACGATGACCCTCTGGTTCCGAGAGCCAAAGGACATCAGCTAATGGGAGAGGTGAATCTAAACCCATTTCCAGCTGACCCATGGTTTGGAGTTACTGTCTACAATCCAAGCACTAAGAGGGGAGAGGATACACTCTAAGTGGTAAAGACATAAATCCGGAAACAACAGATCTCCTTCAGTTTTAGGGTGTGACATTGTAGAACAAGCCAGCCAAGGTTTTTTCCTTTCCAAACATATTTTTTTTTCAATTTTTTTTTATTAAGGCACTGTATGTTAGACAATAAAATACAGCTTATACTGTAGGTATGCAGGTTGTACAGTGTTGTCATTTTCAGTGCAACAAAACTGATGTCAAAGATGCATACATAGATATGATTTAGTTTTTAACCTTAATATTGTGGTATGTCATCCATAAGTTTAACAATAACGAATTGAGTATTCGAGATAATGAACAATATAAAATATGAGTGACGATTAAGATAGGATCCATTGTTGTACAATAACAACCTGTGTCCATGGTAGAAACATATTAAACAAGATATTACAATAAAATATTTCACAAAAATAACGACAAATACGTTAATAAATAATTGAAACTAAAGTGTGTCTCACTCTCATCTCATGACCATAGGCGTGCGCAGCACATTTTATTAGGGGGTGCATCGTCAAAGGGGTGTGTCTAGGACCACCTATTGGGTGTGTCTAACACCGCCCATTGGGTGTGTCTAATACCACCAATCAGATGTGCCTACCATCATCTATTTATATTAGCACGCACTACAATATAAAACGTATCTCAGCCACACCATAATCTCCTGCCTACATATATCAGTTTTAATCTTCTAATTACTTGTGTAACAATACATGCAAATAATGTCAAAAACATATATGGATTAAACAGGTATGTAGTGATACGACAAATGGTCTAGTATAGTAACAATGCAAAACACACATAATTGATTGATGGGCGCTTCTTTTAATGTAATACAGATCAAAAAGCAAAAGTATTGGTAAAAGGTATTGCTGTCATTGCTAGTGGCAGGAAAATGTTCATAAGGGTGTGCACAGAATTAGGGGGTGCCTGTGCACCCTTAACACTCAATGTGCGCACGCCTATGCTCCTTTACATACCCCCACTATCCACGTCAGCGTGGAGTTGATTTTATAAAGTGTGGAGAGCTCAGCGAGCCCGAAGCGTGGCGAGCGGACGCGCATTACTTCAAAGGTATACGCGTCCCCTTGTGGGGCTCGCTGCACTCACCACGCTTCGGGCTCGGTGGTGAGCTGCGCTCGCCACTCTTTGTGAAATCGACTCCACGCCGACGTGGATAGTGGGGGTATGAAAAGGTCGGAGGACGCGTACTGCCGCCCCTCGCGGGCTCGCTGCGCTCGCCACGCTTTGGGTTGTTGTTCATAGTGGGGTGGCGTTAACAATGGGGGGCATTTCACATACTCATGACCCATGAGGGTGGGTATACAATTAAAAATCGGGTCTGGGGGGCATTTAACATGGTTATAAGGCATCTGGGTTCCTGAACAATTAGAAATCGGGTAAAATCGCGACGAATCGCATCGCATGCGATTATCGTACAATGCCCTGCGATGGAAATTGGGGGCGCCGTGATAATACACAAGTACCACGAAGAATAGTTTTTCGGGCTGCTGCGCTAATTGCCGGTAGGAGATGCCTGCCTTCCTTAGATATTCCCATGGAGGATGAGACACTATAAAAAATAGCTCCAAACAAATTTTATGAAAGCAGAGTTCAATTTAGAAATTAAAGCTTTAGGGAGTAGAATAGGGATCGTTTGGAATAATTACAGCAATTTGGGGTGGACCATCATTTTCAAAGAGGCAATACGACACACCAATGATATATGGTGCATCGTCCAGTCAGATAGCAACAGGGAAATTTTAAGAAGGAGGGGGAAGTAGTTGGTGAATATTAGGTCTGAGGCTTTCGGAGTGAGGTGAATCACAAAATATTGTAGGCTTCTATCCTGCCAAGAAAAGTCATACTGGGTTTTCATAGTTCTAACCTACAGGGCCTGTGCTAGGGGGTTTGGCGCCCTCCTGCAAACTATAAATTAGCGCCCACCCAAACTTTACAAAGTGAGGGGTGTGGCCACACAATAATGCTCCCACGCCAAATTACACCACACAGTAGCACAATCTTATTCACCTAACACAGCACCAGTGCCGTAACTAGCCATTTTGGTGCCATGTGTGAAAAAAGAGGGACAGCAAAATTGTAGAAGCGTGGTTCCATGGGGAATTGGCGTGGTCACATAAAAGTACCAATAACACCATAATCCCCATAACACATTATGCTTCACACCTCAAAGCCTCAATTACACATTATACCACACACAGTAATGTACATTATTCGTTATGCCACACATCATGGTGCTCCTTACACGATATGCAGAACACCATAATGCCCATTACACATTATGCCACACACTGTAATTCCCCTTACATAATATGCCATGCACTATAATGCCCATATGACATTGACACACATTATGCTACACATAATGCCCCGAGTACTCCTGCATATGCCTACATTTGTAGCGTTGCTTATTCATAACACCCACACCAGTTGCGAAAAGCAGTTGCTCTGCTTACAAGTAGTGCCCACACCAGTTGCCGACAGTAGTAGCGCTGCGTATCCATATACTCACACCAGATGCTGCCAGTAGTACCTCTGCTTATACATAACACCCACACCAGTTGCCAAAAGTAGTTGCTCTGCTTATACACGTGCCCACACCAGTTGCCTGAAAGTTGTACCTCTGCTTATACGTAGTGCCCACACCAGTTGCCGACAGTAGTAGCACTGTGTAACCATATGCCCACACCAGTTGCAGACATTAGTAGCGCCGCCTATACACGTGCCCACACCAGTTGCCGACATTAGTAGCGCTGCCTATACACGTGCTCACACCAGTTGCCGACTGTAGTAGCACTGCGTAAACATATGCCCACACCAGTTGCCGACATTAATAGCACTACCTATACATGTGCCCACACCAGTTGCCGACATTAGTAGTGCTGCCTATACACATGCCTACACCAGTTGCCGACATTAGTAGCGCTGCCTCTACACATGACCACACCAGTTGCCAACATTAGTACTGCTGCCTCTACACGTGCCTATACCAGTTGCTGACATTAGTATTGCTGCCTTTACACATGCGCACACCAGTTGCCGACATTAGTAGTGCTGCCTATACACATGCCCACACCAGTTGCCGACATTAGTAGTGCTGCCTACACACGTGCCCACACCAGTTGCTGATATTAGTAGTGCTGCCTACACACGTGCTCACACCAGTTGCCGACAGTAGTACCGCTGCCTACACACGTGCCCACACCAGTTGCCGACATTAGTAGCACTGCTTATAGACGTGCCCACACCAGTTGCCGACATTAGTAGCGCTGCCTATACACGTGCCCACACCAGTTGCCAAAAATGCTGTTTTTAACAGTAGGGTGCACATCCATAATGCCACATATACAAGCCCCCACTGCATAGTTGCCTACCCTCCTGCATTTTGCAGGAGACTCCCTGAAATAAAAGCATTCTCCCTCTCTCCCTCATAGGTCTACCAATCTCCCTCATTTCACCTAGCCCACATTACACTGTTACATTTTGGGGGAAAAAAAGGAATGAGAGATAGATAAATTCCGATTAATTCATCTGCACCATTTTTCCAGCACATTAGCAAGTGTTGTATCTTTTAACAACTGCATTTGAGCTCATCTACATTTGGATATAATTCATTTTAAATGATTCCTCTTAGATGTAGCAGTACACACCCATGCTTCTAGGTGCCACGCTCACAATCTCTTCACAATCTCTCCATATATGAAACTAGACACAACCTTTAAGTGGAGCATGACACACCCCCTCAATGGGGCGCTGTGCAAAATTCTACTTCCAACTATAATCTCCCTGAAACTAGTTTTCAAAAGTAGGCAAGTATGCCCCACTGTAAAATGCAATTTAACATGATGCTGAAAAATGCACACCATTTCATACATTTTTCACATATGTCTTGATCTCAGCAGAATACATTTGCAATGTTACACTGTCTTAGTCCATGGATAACAATATTCTTCTGGCTTCTGAATAGCATCAACTACTTTATCTCAGGCTCCCTTTTGTTTAATCTTGTGTCCAATTAACACAATCCCTACAAAACTTTCCAGGTCTGGGCAAACACATTAGCACAGTCTGTGATCACGCATGCCTTTTTTTTAAACATCAGCATTAGCCTCATCTAAATTGCTAATTTTCTAATGTGTAATGATGGAGATTAGCTGACAATGGAAAATTTGTCACAACGTGATTTCAGCAAAAGAAGTTGAGTAAATGCTCAGAAAGCGAAAGCTCTGTAAAATGGGGTTAATAATACAGTATTTGTCAGGTGACCCTATAAAGCAAAAACACTTACACAGTGTCACTGTAACAACTGCTACCTGCTATTGCGGTTGTGTTAGTTCTTATATTTGTTAAACAGCGCATATGGGAAAGTTAATAAATAAAATAAAATAAATGGTACTTATGTATTATCTGGACTCCCATGTTAAATGCACCCCATTTTTTCATACCCCTACTATCCAACTACGCATGGAGTTGATTTTATATAGTGTGGCGAGCGCAGCGAGCCACCGTGCCCGAAGCGTGGTGAGCGCAGCGAGCCCCGCGAGGGGACGCGGTCTCATAAGAAAAGCGGGAGTCCAGATATTACATAAGTACCGAGCAAACACTTGGGTGGCAATTATGATTTCCACCTCTTTTGGTGGTCTTTACAATATGGCAAATCCAAATCTCCTTCACAGTATACACGTAGCTTGTATCAAAGTGCAATTATGTAACTGGAACTCTGCTGGTTCTTGTGATTGGTATCCGGATGGCTGACATTGTTAACCTAATATACCACACATCTTGTGATCAGTCTAAATCACAGGAATACAATTGCTGCCTGCTGTACACGATTAATTCAAATTGTGACATACCAAGGTGAGAGAAGAGATTGGGAAATTTTGGGAATCTCAAAGACCTTTTCGGAGAGTCAGCAAGAACAATCTGCCCAGCGGCCTTTTTTAAAATGGGAACATGGGTTCCTTCACCAGACACAGATGCCACATTGTGCCTGCAGCAAGACCTCCTCCCACCATTCAATTTGCCAGTGGTATATTTTTTAACCACTTACCTGGCACAGTCACATGGGATGTGATGCAGCCAGCAGGGCTTTCATTGACGCAGTCACCTCACAGAACTCCCAGAATTCATGCGAAAGGCATTGTGTGGTCCATGCGTCAGAAGTCAGTCAAATCAGAAGTGTTTGGAGCAGAGCTTAGTTTTCACCCCAGGCCCTATCTGCCTGATTTCTGCATGCTCAGACATCCCCTGATGATCGTTCCCCCATGAACCATGTTCCAGGGCACTTTGTAAAATAATAGAGGGTAGTGAGGCGGGTAATGTCACAGTACTATATTTATTATTCCGTGTCCATGGAGCAATTTGCACTCTGCAGTATTGAAGCATAAAAAAAAAAAATGGGTGCAAGGTGCATACCCTTCCCCCCTTTATAGATACACCACTGCTCTTGTGTAAAATTCTGCTTCCATATTCAGATTGTGCTTGCTATTCCGACACTTAGGGAAGTGGAAAGGGTTGAAAAGCTTAGGTCAAGTACAGTAAGGGCACATTAATGTGAAGTTAGGCCATATGTGCCTATTAGCCAGGAGGTTTACTGAATCTTGGGTGGTGCTCCGGGCTACCTGGAAGAACATTTAATCTCCTGCAGCTGCCTGGTGCCAGCCACTTTCCAAGTAAAGTAGTCAGTCCAGTTAGCTGATGACAAGATTTGTGCTGAATCATCTCATTAAACCCATGCCACCTGCTTTACAATGGCATGACCTCTTTGTATAGCCCCAACATGTCTCCCACCTATACTGCACCACGGTGGCTACAACATTATGAACACTTGCCTGCCCCTCCCGTAGGAGGAAGCCAACGAGTCAGAAGCTATCATTTATACCTGGTCACAGATACATATAGGTGCCCAGCAGGAGGCTTATCACTTAAAGGCAAACTTTGGTGCAAAATACACATTGATGAGTATGATGACAACAAGCAGCCACTTCTGATTGGCTGATTAGCCTTGAATGCTAACACTGATAGTATATAGATTATAAATGTGGCTGCTATAAATTTAATATGAAGTTGTGGCTATGAAGAAAGCTAATTTTTAAGGTTAAAACTTAATTTGTGTGTTTATTTTGTATTTGTCTAGATAATTATGTTTAACATGGTAAATGTCACTTTTACATTTATTAACCCTTTGAGTGCCAAGGGAATTTGTCCAAATAGGTGTGAAAATTGTCAAGCAAACTTTTGAGTGCCAACGTTGCTGTAATATCCGTTAAAAATGCCAGCGCCACTCACAGCGACTGTTCTCTTTGTGAGTGCAATATTTAACTAAACTTCAGTTAATAGAATTGTCTGTATTTGTATTTCTTTATACTAAAAGAACAGTCACGGTGAGCGATGCTGACACTTTTAGCAGATATTTTGCAGATCGCTCACAGCATTGTTGGCAATTAAAGGGTTAATAACACTGTTCAGATATTATTAAATGTTCTGTTTATGACATTTCCTTATAGGATTATACTTTTGTACAAATTGGGTAATGTAAAGTCAATATTTGCTGCTAACACTGACAAGCCATATCTCTACACTAATTACTCCTGGCAATGAGTTTTATTTTGCAGGATCTTAAGGCCCCCATACACTAGCCGATTTTGGTCAGATTTAGGCCAGATCAGTCGGATCTGGCCTAAATCAGCTAGTTTTGATGTCCCCTCAGATCCGATGCGCGGTCCCGTGCGCATCGGATCTGCGTCGGGTGGTCGGACCTGCTGCACGTCCGATCACCCGACTTGGGACCTAGTGGGGCGGTGCGGCGGTGGAGGGAGCAGGGGGGGCTGGGGATGCTGCGGGGGACACAGGCGGCATAGAGCCGGGCGGGGGGAGCCGGGAGCTGTCAGCACTGAATTAAAAAAAAAAAGCCCATACAATGAATGGGCGGCCTGTGATTGGCTGAGCGCTCTCTCAGCCAGTCAGCAATTGGCTGAGAGAGCGCTCAGCCAATCACAGGCTGCCCATTCATTGTATACAGTAGGCTTTTTTTTCAAGCACTGACAGCTCCCGGCTCCCTCTGCCCGGCTCTATGCCGCCTGTGTCCCCCGCAGCGTCTGTGTCCCCCGCAGCGTCCCCAGCCCCCCTGCTCCCACCAGCAGCCCCCCCCCCTGCTCCCCATTTTTTTACATGTGATAAATCGAGACGATTTATCACATGTAAAAAATGGCACATCAAGTGCCAATCTAATCAAGCTCCCCCGGGGAGCAGCCGGGGAAGCTCAGGGGGAAGTCGGGGGCGACTTGTCCTAAGGACAAGTCGCCCTAGTGTATGGGGGCCTTTAGGGTGCCTCCAGGTAAGTTGGCTCTCATTTTAGAATTACAGAAACAAGTTAAGAAAAGTAGGTTCTATTATCAGGTAGTGTAGGACCACCAAAGCGGCAATGCATGGGTGTGGGTGGTGACTTACCAGTTGTACGTAACTGAGATCTCTGCAATTTCTATTGTTATGAAGGATATAAATCTCTTTTGCTGTTCTATTTGCGGAATGCTGGGGATTTTTTTTATTCTGGGTTCTAGATTAACCACTATCATACATGCACCTGTGATAAGCCTGAACATCTACACTACCACTTTGTACAGTATATCGCACTTTCTTGTTGACCTAAATTTGACACATATGCTACTTTTAATGCATTATACATCTGCATTTTTGCTACAGAAAATACATCTGACCCTATAGAGCTCCTCAATATTTATTAAAGGTATTTCCCAAGCAAAAATAGTTCACATTATAACCATGTCAAATTAGATAATATTGTTTACTGAGTTCTCCTTAGACTGCATGATGTATAGTGGGCTTCTATGCATACAGCGCCAATTGTCCCAAGACAGTATATACTGAACTGATGTGGGCTACTCTACCTCAGGGTTGCCGACCCTCCCGGAATTTCCGGGAGTCTCCCGAAAATCGGGGCTCCCTCCCGGCCCCCCGGAAGGGTGGGCAACCCTCCCGGATTCAGGGAGGACCCCCGCTGTCCCCCGGATCGCGGCATTAAAATGCCGCAATCCTCGGGTCTCAGAGGAGGGGGCGGAGCTAAAATGACACAATCGCGTCATTTTAGCCCCGCCCCCTCCACGGAGATCACTGAATTAGCTGGTTTAACAGCATGGGGCGGGGCTTAGTGATGTCACACTTAAGCCCCGCCCCCGAGTGGCTACTGAATCTCTCCTCTCCGGGCTTCTCCCGGAGAGGAGAAGAAGAAAGTCGGCAACCCTGCTCTACCTATACTAGACTGTACACTGAATCTGGCTGCTCAGTCTCCTATACATAGGACAGGACATACTAAATAACTAAAAGGGTAATATTTCTTAAGCAAATAACTTAGGCAAATAACTAGCACAGAATAAAAAGGTAACTGGCACAGATTTATTTATGAATCTGCTCATATCAAAGCAAGTTATTGCAAAATGATTATTTCTCAGCTGCAGTATTATTGGCTCAGCAATAAATATTTCGGGCATAATCAGAAAATAATAGAACAGGACTCCTTTGTTACGATAAAATATTGACCTAATTTTGCATATTAAAATGCATATTGTATTTAATCCCTTACTGATTTCCATTCTCTGTTTGGTTCTGCTACCATTTGGTTACATATTTATTTATTTATTTATTAACAGTTTCTTATATAGCGCACACATATTCCGCAGCGCTTTTCAGAGTATAGTTCAACATTCACATCAGTCCCTGCCCCAGTGGAGCTTACAATCTATATTCCCTACCACATGTGCACGCACGCATACACATTCTAGGGCTAATTTTGTTAGGTGCCAATTAATCTACCAGTATATTTTTGGATTGTGGGAGGAAACCAGAGTACCCAGAGGAAACCCACACAAGCACAGGGAGAATATACAAACTCTGCACAGTTAGGGCCATGGTGGGAATTGAACCCATGACCTCAGTGCTGTGAGGCAGTATTGCTAACCATTACGACATCCGTACTGCATATATACATATAGTAATTATCTTGTTCTGCTTGGTCTTCTATCATCCCTACCATTTGCTGTAAGCACTAGAGTTACAGCGTGCTATGGAGGAAAGCACAACAGGTCACAGAAGTGCCCATTATTAAATTCCTTTCCCAGGAAAGTTTTGATTGTTATCAGGAACCAAAGCAAAAGATCATATCTTTTTTTTTTTTCCAGAAGAGAGCCTGGGTTATACGACAGTCGTAAATTGAGGAAAAGTCTTATCTTTTATCACTGGAAATTCTTAGCATAATTAGTATGTAATCACCAGTTTCCTGATATCAAATCCAACAATCATGGCACCGATCATACATTTATGGAAGTATTTTTTATACTAAAATATTATTAATAAACAACCTTAATAATGTTGAGTTTTCCTTTCAGACTTTGTAATTGTACAAAAATAATTCACCAGTTTGGCAAATTGTCCAGAATTCAAACCCGCAGAGACAATAAGATTGAGAGGAGCGTAGTTTGCTGCCTATGCTCAGCTGTGAGGACTTTGACCGTGGATTCCTGATCACTTAGGCCAATTATAATTGTGCGTTTGAAATAGTATCTCAGAGATTCTATGCATTTTCCAGACATTCCATGCTCATATTAATGCTTAACTTTCTGGGGATTCTCATTGAAAAGACTTTGGTGTTTGGTGGTCGCTATTATTACTGGGTCACGTCATTTGAAATCCTTTACACAAGAAACATGGTGACTTGTGCACACAGATAAAGAAATTATCCTAAGTGATTTATTAGTATCCTCTGTCTCCTGACTCAGATGCAGAACATCCGGATAAAGATGGAAAGGATAATGGCTCATACGCTTAAGGAAATTATGGCAAAGCTTCAGATGTCTGCATTCAAATGAGACGTCAGAAAAGCCAATAGTAGAATCAGACTTATAAAATAAGTTATTTCTATTAAAACAGGTACATATGTATTTAAAGAACGTGTAGTGTCTTTATTACTCCATAAAAGGTAGGAGAAACTGTAGTGCAGAGATATGGCTCCTCAGTGTTAGTAGGTACATGGATTTAGTCCAGGAAAACTTTTTGAGGTGCCCCCATACAGCTGAGGAATGGGGATATGATTAATTTACATGATAATGACTGCTTGTGTTGTTTCTTCCTTGTACATGTCCAAATACAGGATGAGTTCCCATATCTGAAAAGTCAACATACAACATACAACTGAAATTTAAAAGTCTTAAACTGCATTTGAGATAGGGATGGTTCAATGTACACAAACTTTATACATATTGTATCAGGCTATGGGCATATGAAACATAAATGCAATCTGTGATTAGGCTTAGTTCCTATCCCAATGTTACGTCATTATGATATGCAAATATTCCAAAATCCAATACCCCAAATAATTTTCAGATACGGGAGACTCAACCTGTACAAACTGCAACTACATGGACAAGAAAGTGTCAATTCAGTTACTGAATCCTTCGGAACACAGCGCAACGGAATATGCTGCACTATATAAGAAACTGTTAATAAATAAATAAACACACCGGTACGGACAGGATGAGCAAATCAGCATATTAGAGAAGCTTTCTTCATCCTCTGCACTAGGAATCTTGCTAGGTCCACTAGGTCCACCATCCTCTGCACTAGGAAACTAGGTCCACTTGCCTTTTTTTTCTGTGTGCTTAATTTTATGTGCTGCATATAATTTGTGTGTTATATATGTGTAGAAGATGGTCATGGCAAAATCTTCCAATGCTAGGACTAGCTGGACTTGCTCTATTACTTTAAATCAGCAATAAGATACAAGGCAAAATGAACCTCGATTTTCAGTGAAAATGCTGCTTAAAAAAAATGGGAAAACTCTCCTAAAATCTCTCACTTTCTGATTCTCACACCCTATTACATTTGATCCATAGGGGGAAATTTACTAAAAAAATTTGTAAAAAAATAGGTGTATTTGTATTTAGAAATACACTTATTTTTGACATTTACTATCCCGAAAATACGGCAATTCGTATTCGTATTGATGTGCTATCAATACGAATACGAATTGCCGTATTTTCGGGATAGTAAATGTCAAAAATAAGTGTATATCTAAATACAAATACACCTATTTTTTACAAATTTCCTTTAGTAAATTTCCCCCATAATCTCAGTCTTCCTAGTGCCACACAACCACATTGCAAAGAAGACACATACTGTAGGGTATATTGATATGAGTTACAATTGTAAAGCGCAACCGAATCTGCTGCGCTATAGAAGAAACTGTAAATAAATAAATAAATATAAGTGTCAAATGATTACTGCATTCAATGGAAATACTAAAGAAAGGTATTTGGCCTACAGTAATAATGCAAATACTGCATGAGTCATAACTCTATAATGGGGACTAAAGAGCATTCAGCTACTGTACATTGTATTTACTACCACTGGAATTAGTGGCTCAGTTACAAAGCTGATACACAGTGAGTTGGCTATGTAAGTGTACTGCAGACTCTAGGAGTTAAAATTAAAATGTTCAATTACTTCTGGTCCCTAGCATTTCGGATATGGGAGGCTCAACCTGTATTAAATACTATATTACCAGTACACATTGAACAGATCACCCTTCCAATTAATAATTCAGCACATAGAAATATCAGTAGCTAGTAAATTAAATTATTCAGCAAAAACTGATACAGGTTGGGTATCCCATATGCAAATATCCGTTATCCAAATTATTCTGAAAACCATAGACTCCAAAATTTACTTTTTTATTTATTTTTGCAAAAAACCTACTGGGGACATCTGTAACTGGCAGTACTGCCGTTAAATATGTGCAAGACAATGATTGCTTGGCATTCAAAGACAGTGCCTGAGATAGTACACAAACTTTGTTTCATGTTTTAAAACCTTGTTTCATGCATAAATAAAATCTATTTGTGTGTATTTCATGTTTTTGTTGTGTTTATACAACACAAATGCAAGATTCCTCCAGATACCTCATTCAAATATTAAAATATTCCAAAATACGGAATAATCCATTATCCAAATTCTTTTGGTCCCGAGCATTTTGGATAAGGGATACTCAACCTGTATTTTTTTCTGTATAATGTTTAAATATAGATCAATAGTTATTTATCTCCATTCAGTTTTATTACCTTGAAATTATAGGACACTACTTGTTTAATTCTTCTAGCTAGATTTTTTTTGATTGTAGTGCTCACTATACATTGTAATTAAGTGGCTCTAGTTGATTTTTTGTAAAAAAATTTTTACTAATAGTACACATATTTCTTTTTTCATATATATTGTATATAGATTTTGGTGAAAAATGTTTAACTAAATGAATGCTACATCTAATCCATTCAAAAATAATTCTGCATAATCCTGGCTGTCGATATAATGATTCAGATAGGGAGCACAGGCAACATACAATAAAACATAAATGAAACAACACATCATTGTATCTCCTGCCTTCATGACAGCACATCACATGCTAAAACTCTGCAACTATCCGGAGGAGGGAGAGACGCAAGGAATTCATTGTTTAGAAAGGAAAATTATGTTAAAGAATCTTCTGTTTCCGCTTAATACAAAGTCTTATAAAATAATTGAATTATATATGTGAATGTGTGTGTGTGTGTGTGTGTGTGTGTATGTGTGTGTGTGTGTGTGTGTGTGTGTATATATATATATATATATATATATATATATATATAAAATTATTATTATTTACATTTTCTTATATAGCGCAGCAAATTCCGTTGCGCTTTACAATAGGTAACAGAGTGATAAAACAAACTGACTGAGGTAGGAGGGCACACTTCCAATTCATAAATCAGCTATAGAAATGCCAGTAACTAGTGATGCTGAAATACGTTACATTCTTCAGCAAAAACTGATTTTTTTTTTCTGTATAATGTTCAAATATAGATTAGTAGTTATTTGTCTCCAAGCTGTTTCATTACCTCAAAATTATAGGAGACTACTTTTTCTATATGAATGTATGTATGTATGTATGTATATATATATATATATATATATATATATAGAGAGAGAGAGAGAGATTTATCTCTCTCTCTATATATATATACAGTATATAGTATATCTATATATATATATATATCTATGTATATAGATATATATAGATATATATCTATATACATATACTGTATATATATCTATCTATCTATATATAGATAGATGGATATATCTATATATACACACACACACACTGTACAATGTTCAAATAAAATAGAACAATTAGAAGGTTTGTAACAAATTGGCGTAGTTATTGCTTAAATAAAACAAACAATGTAGAAGGTTTGAGGTTTGAACTTATTGGCTGAGTTATTTCAATTCATACATGTTGGTAAATTCCAACATGCCTTATGAGTTGCTTAAGATAATACTTACCAAGAGTTGCAAAAATGGACAGAAAGTAGGAGGAAGGTGATCAAGAGGTAGCCAATATACAACATAATCCAAGACTAGAAAATCCGGAGGCACTAAAAGCAAAGATTGTTCTTCTGTAAATTGTAGTCAGGACCAGCGAGGGATCCCAAGTGAGAACCAAGGAGGCAGAGAAATGGAACTGCAAACCTACTAAGAAGAGATTATCTACTTAATTAAAGATTTTCCCTCTAAACCCTTTAGCCAATCAGGACTCAAGTGCCAAAGAGAGATTGAGTTGATCAAAAGAACACCCCAGGCTCCAATAAAACAAACACCAAGATAGGGGATAGAAGGAGCTAAGAGGGAGGAGGGAGAGTCTCAACAAAAAGGGATCCTATGTGTACAGTGTAATAAGACACATTTAGATCTTTAAGTTTAGTTTATTATTGCAATTATCATTTGTTATAGTTTATCAATACGTTTAATAATAGACTGTAAGATTAGTAAAGTGCAGTTTTCCTGCTTGGGCTGTGGCATCGCAGAGAAGGTCAGAGCAATAGGCTGTAAGGTTTTGAACTTCCCAGTGGATCATGTGAAGTTTATTGTGGAGGCAGTGTACAGTATATGAAGCCATACAGTGGACTGAGAATGGCATATCAGTAGGATTCTCTTTCTGATGCAAATGATTTGTACACAGACTCATTCCTACCATAAAGCAAGGTGACAGCTTTTATTCATGGAGCCAAATTCTAGGAGACACAGATGAGGACCTCAGAACCATCTCTTTCCCAGCCCTTCTTCCCCGTTTTCCTTCTTCCATCCTTCCACCTACTTAGTACCCCAACTTCAGGCCCCAGTGTCTACTCACTCATCATGTACAGGTACAGTATGGGGACATAAAACACGTCAGATATGATTATTATTATTATTATCTATTGTCCAAATGCAACTCACCTATTAAAAGACCACTAAACCCCAACATTTCCATAATAACACAGGAAGGAACAATGAAGTTTACAAAGATGTCCTGACTTTAGAGCAGCTACAGTAAATGAGAGAAGGAACAGCAGTGATGTTATAGATTCAGGTCGATTTACTTAAACACCATTAAAATAATCACTGCAGCCTAGCACACAGCAGCATGTGCTGGGTTGAAAATAGTTGCTGCTGCCAGGTAATGGGGGCCCCAGTGGGCTCCTCCATCAGACCTGGGCCCTGGTAATTAGTACTCACTACCCCCCACTCTCGGCACCACTGCTCACAATCTAGGTTTGTTTCTTAATATGGCTGTTACCTTCTGAGTATAATTGAATGCCCTCCAACATTTCACTTCTCTGTCACCAATCTGGGGCTCAATGGATAGCTTTGCTGCATCATATGGTCATGGTGTTTTTTTTCCAACCAGGGCCCTATCTTTGTGGAGTTTGCATGAGTTTAAGCTAAACTGGGCAATGGCTGATGTAAATAACTATAGGTGGTCATACATCAGATAGTCGCCACTCCACCAGGGACATCCTTCCCTGTGCAAGGCTGCGAATGGCTTGGTAAAATCAAGCAGATCGTCGAATACCTGAAAATCCATTCGCAACTCACTCACCATTGCATGGTTTTTCCAGTGTGTGCAGTCCGTGCATAACCCAGAACCCACTCTGCCTGTGTGACAGAAACAGGGCGATCGAGGCCAGAGCACACTATCCCTAAATACAACTTGTTTGGTGAATGACCTTGTGCATGCACACTGAAATCCATATCCATGTCGATCGATAATAGTCTACCTTCCGATCAGGTCTGAATAACCCCCAGAGTGCTGATACTGTATGGAAGCAAGCTGAGAGACAGCGCAGGTTTGCAGTAGGTGTAAATTTTTAATTTGTTTTGTATTCCCATGAATGTAGTGGCGTAACTATGAAGGGTGCTGCTTTGGGGCCCAAACCATGCCCAGGGCCCGCAGATCCCCCCTGCACCCAGTCACACCAGTATCAGGATGCTAGGCTGGCTCAGGCTTTTAGCCGCTGCATAAAGGATGCATGCGAGTGCTCAGTGCCATTGGGAGGAGGCACAGCAATTTCCCAAACATTACTCAAATGCATGAAGCCCCTCCCATTTGTGAGCTGCCGCCTAAGCTCTGGCCACCCATGGCCCATGAAGCCCTGCCTCCATTTTTCCTGAAGACCATACACCATGCACATACCCTCCAACATATTTGACACAAAAATCGGTGCAGAGGGTGTGGCCATGTATAGAGGGGCGTGGTAAAGGGGAAGTGGCCATGACCCTTTTACTTTCCACTTAGTATCCAACATTTTTTAGAGTCCCATTTTTAAATAAGAGATAACTGCACTGGCTGTCCCTACCTCTGCCCCATCAGCTGTGTGGGGTCTGGGGGTCCCTACCTCTGCCTGATCTACTGTGTGGGGTCTGGCTGGAAGATGACCGTAAACTTCGGCCGCTGTAAGTCCCCACTGCCGGGTTCTCCGCGATGCGGCACTTTAGGCCGCCCGCTTGTGACATCACTCAGCCCATTCTATTCTTTGATCCCGGCGTAAGCTTTTTCTGTAGGGGTTGGGGCGGCATGGGGAGAGCAATCCACAGTCTGGCACTGCTGAATGGGCACACACAGCATGCCGGGACTTGTACTCTCCCCCACAGCCGTGCCATGACATCCTCCAACTGCAGCCTATCCCTGAGCAGGGAGAGGCAGGCCCACTGCGTCCCCCCGCCGTGCACCTTGGGGGATATAGTCCTGGCCGGCAGCTCCCCCACGCTCCCTGGGGAGCAGTTGGTGGTATTTTAAACTACAACTCCCACAGACCCTTAAACACCCAGAGCTTCTGTTTAAAAAAAAACTGGTACAATCGGTACAGTTTGTGTTATCCGGTACAGACCATTAAAAACCGGTACTGTACCAGGTAAATCAGTACAGTTGGAGGGTATGCATGCACTGGCATCTGGCAGTGGCAGCTGGCCCTGGAAAGTGCCATAAGAAGGGAAGAGCTGCAGTCAGGGGCTGAGTACAGAGGAAATGCAGGTCTCTGGAAAACAGGGCAGCTGTCACCATCTGTGAGATGAAGTCTACATGCATCCCACAGGTTAGTAGTCTGAGTTGATTATAGACCAATTTCCTTTGCCTGCACTCCCCCCAATCAATTTCACCATAGCCACACATGCACACTGTCCCATAGCCGCACACGCACACTGCCCAATAGCCGCACACACACGCTGCCCCCATAGCCACACATGCTGTCCCATATCCGCACTTGCACACTGCCCCTATAGCTGCACACACTGCCCCATAGTTGTACACTGCCCCCATAACCGCACATGCTGTCCAATAGCTGCACACTGCCCCCATAGCCACACATGCATGCTGCCCCCATTGCTTCATACACAGAGATGCTGCCCCATATTTAACACATACACACTTGCCCATAGCCTTGCACGCACACAAACACTACCCCCTTAGTGTTACCCCATAACAGCACACAGACGCTGCCCCATAACCTCCCTCTCAAACAGACACTATCCAACAGCCTTTTTTATTTGGTTTATGCCCCTACATGCTGACCCATAGACCCTATAGTCTCACAGTGCCCCATATACATACACTTCATACTGGATACCACAAATATGGCGCCGCAGAAGGCTGCCTCGGAGCTGTGCAGCTCAACTACATATCTCCCCTTGTCTCCCCCTGTTCTTGTCCTCGTTCATCACCCCCTCGAGTGTGATGACCCTGCCAAGTGTGGTAACCAAGCACAGCAGAGAAGCCATTCTGAAATGGAGCTCACCCCTGGAGCAGACCACCCGTATTAGCCTGATGGAGTGGACGTGGGCAGATCGGCAGCTCTCACAGTCCACGCTGCCCTTGCTGCCCTGTGCAGAAAGGATGCAGCAAAGTTTAATGGCAGTTGTTGGAGAGTGGACCAGAGACCATGGAGAACCATTCACAGAGGTAGCAGAAAAGTAAACCCCCAGGGCGGTGTGGCGGTGTGGCGGTGGTCCTAGAATGAGCCGCAGCCCATCAGCTCCCCAGCACTGCCAGCAGAGGCCAACCTGGATTAAGCCGCAGTGTGTACCTGCCCTGGTCATGGAGGAGAGGCTGTCATGCCGGTGCCTTAGTAAGGTGGAAGCGGTGGGGGCACCAGTCTGCACTCCCCGCGATCCTGCTCTCAAACGTGCGCTCCCTGGCAAACAAGTTCGGTGAGCTGTCCCTCCTCATGGGAAGCACAAGGTCGAGCATTGCAGGATCATCTGTCCTATGCTTCATAGAGACATGGCTGGATGACCACATTGCTGACCCCCCGGTGTCCCTGCCAAGATTTAGTCTCTACAGAGCTGATCGCTCCAAGGTTCTCTCAGGGAAAACAAAGGGTGGCGGCATCTGCTTCTACATCGATGATAGATGGTACACCAACATCACGATCCTAGGCAAATCATGCAGCCCTAAACTGGCGATGCTATGTATCAAGTGCAAACCCTTCTATTCCCCCTGGGAATTTGCTTCGATTGTCCTAGTAGGAGTGTACATGGAGCAAAAACACCCAGACTCTCTGTTCATAGTGCTGGGTGACTTCAACAGAACTAACCTAAGCCAGGAGCTACCCAAGTTCAAACAACAAGTCACCCTTGACCACTGCTACACCACCCTTAAGTCTGCCTTCCGGTCAATCCCCCGTGCTGCGCTCGACTATCTGACCACTGCCTTGTCCACCTACTCCCTACCTATACGCAGAAGTTGAGAGCATCTAAGCATGTCATCAATACAGTTAAGAAATGGACTAAGGAGGCTAAGCTGAAACTCCAGTCTTGCCTCGACTGCATGGACTGGTCTTTGAAGCCTCAGCAACTGACCTGAATGACCTGACTGACACCGTCACATACTACATAAGCTACTGTGAGGATATGTGTATACCGACCAAGACCTACCGCATCTTCAACAACAAGCCCTGGTTCAACGCCCAGCTCAGACAACTCCACCGAACCAAAGAGGAGGCACACAGCAGCGGTGACAGAGCACAACACAACCGAGCCAGGAACTTCCTAACAAAAAAAATCAGACCAGCAAAAAAGCGGTTCTCTGACAAGCTGACAAATTACCTGTCCACTAATGACCCTTTATCTGTGTAGAAAGGAATGCAATCTATAACCAGCTACAAGAAAACACCGAAACCCACCGCCATGTAGCAAGACCTAGCTGATGAGCTGAACAACTTCTATTGCAGGTTTGAAAAGTAGCCCACTGTGAACCAAACCATACCCTCTGTGCTGCCCCAAATGTCGACAGCCAACTCCAGTCACTCCAGGTCACCCAAGTAGAGGTGGAAGAGATGTTCAAGAGGGCCAAACTAAGGAAAGCACCAGGTCCTGACGTGGTGTCACCATCTGCGTGAGAGTTTGCGCGGGTCAATTTGCCCCCAAATTCATCAGTCTCTTTAACAACCTACGCGAGGTTCCCTCCTGCCTCAAAAGCTCCACTATTGTTCCGGTCCACAAGAAATCAACCATTACATATCTGAATGACTACAGGCCGATAGCTCTGACGTCTGTGATCATGAAAACATTTGAGCGCCTTGTACTGAACCACCTGAAAGCTGTGACTGGCCACCAGCTAGACCCCCTCCAGTTCACCTACCAATCTAATCGATGCATTGAGGACGCAGTTAACCTGGGCCGGCACTACATTCTGCAGCACCTGGATATGCCTGATATGTATGCAAGGGCCCTGTTTGTTGACTTCAGCTCAGCTTTCAACACAATCATCCCCAACATCCTCCAACCCAAACTACTCCGCCTAGGATTCCCTGAAGCTACGTGTTCTTGGATTGTGGACTTTCTGACTGATAGAAAACAAGTTGTGAAAGCGGGGAAATTCACCTCCCAAGTGCGGTCCATCAGCACAGGAGCCCCCAGGGCTGTGTACTCTCACCCCTGCTCTGCTCCCTGTACACCAATGACTGCACCTCAGAGGCGCAATCAGTAAAGATAATCAAATTCGCTGATGACACTACCGTCATTGGCCTTATCGAGGAAGGGGACAAATCGGCCTACAGACAAGAAGTGGACCGAATGGCCCGGTGGTGCAGCATCAACCATCTAGAGCTCAACCCACTCAAAACCATTGAGATGGTAGTGGACTTTAGGAAGAAGGCTGTTGGTGTTCCTCAGCTAACAATTGCTAACAGTGTGGTGTTGCTAGTGGACTCCTTCAAGTTCCTAGGAACCACAATTTCCCGGGACCTTAAATGGGGGCCAACACTGATACTATTGTTGGAAAAGCGCAGCAGAGGCTGTTCTTCCTTAGGCAACTGAGGAAGTTCAACATCCCACAGAAGCTTCTACTCCTCTTCTACTTCGCAATTGTGGCGTCTGTACTGTGCTCCTCAATACTGGTCTGGTATGGCTCCGCCAGCGAGAGAGACAAATGCAGACTCCAAAGGGTAGTCAGAACTGCAGAGAATAATCGGGACAGACCTTCCCTCTGTCCAGGACATGTACCTGTCCAGAGCAAAAAAGCGAGCAACAAAGATAGTCAAGGACCAACTACATCCTGGCCATGGCTTGTTTAACCTGCTGCCATCAGGCAGATGCTACAGGGCTATTCCCACCAGGTACAGTAGAAGCCTAAAAATTTTCTTTCCTAAAGCGTTCCACCTGCTGACACGTGAATTCATGAACACCTCACTGTCTAGTCGCGCCATAACCCTTTGCACATAATCTAACACGGTGTCCCCTCAGAATAACTTTCTATATGACTGTACATGTTCCCCCACCTGTTTATATTGTTTATACTGTATGCTGTTTACTTGTTACCCACCTGGCTGCTGCACAGCCAACCGAAAACAAATTCCTAGTATACGCAAGTATACCTGGCCAATAAAGCTGATTCTGACACAAAATGACACACAGACACACAGCCCAGCACTCAGGCGTTTCTTTCTGCAGCTGCTACAACTGCATCCTGGAGATGCTTAATATTTGTTTCATGCCGCAGCGATGGTTAACCCAGTGGCAAAGGCCCTTCACAAACTAACTCATTATATACTGCTATTGTGGTCATGATTTCAGTGGAATTTTTGGGCAGCTGGAACCACCTGTCTTTGACAGATACATCATGGGGTTAGGACCCTAATCATACTTGCCTACTTTTGAAAACTACTGTAGTAGGCAGATTATATTTGGCAGTACAAAGGTGTGTATCATGCTCCACCCAAAGGGCGTGGCTAGTTCCATATATTCCATATATGGGCGTATATGTGCTTAAATGCTTGTTGCAAGATATTTCTAGACAACATTAGTAACTATATAATTTGGGAAATGTAGCATGTATTGATAATATCAGTGCAGCCTGCAATATTGGAATATTTGTTGGCAATTATTTGCTGTGATATTTAGTTCCTTCTCTCTCAGCACAACATACATGATAATAAATGTGATGCCTATGCAATAAATTCCAAGTGCAAATCCCATCTGATTGTTTACAGTATATCTCTAATTTATTTTATTTCCCAAAAAATGTAACAACTGCATAAGGTGGGTTAGGGGAAATAAGGGAGATTTTTAGACTCTTCAGGGAGTCAGGGAGATTGCTCCTATTTTAGGGAGTCTCCTGTAGCATGCAGGAGGGTAGGCAACTATGGCCCTAATCCTCCCCATCCTGGTATCAATAAACACATAATTTGATGCAGTAATTGTGCTCTATTTAAAAAAAAAAAAAAAAGTTATGCCTTGTTGGGCTACCACATTTGTCCTACACATTTTTATGCATTTCTTTATAACGTCTAAAAATAAAACATAATTATTTTCGAGTGCTGATTTTATTCTGAAAACCTGTGTAGAATCTGACTTTTTACTGTATCAGAAATGTGGATTAATGCTAAAACAGGGCCCACCATATATTTCTCGGTGGAGGTTAAAAGAAAGAAATCCCACATATTTGCTTTTAGTTCATTTTCTTGCAATTTCATAAAAAAAATTATACACTTCTGTTTATTGTCTTTAATTGTCAGTTTATTTTAAACATTAATTGGTCTGAAAAACAGTTTTGCATCCCCTGTACTGGGAATAAGATTGGGCTGCATTAGAGCATATAATTATGCAAAAGATTAGCCAATATGTTAACAGTGAAATACATTAACGTGCATTATGCTGTAATAAACACATAAATCTAATGTTTAGAAAAAGAAAATTTCGTACCCTCAAAAGAAAAAAATTCTTTACGGTCAGAGCAGTCAAACTTTGGAACTCTCTTCCTGGAGAGGTGGTGTTGGCAGATCCAATAACCCCTTCCCGACATTTGACGTATATATACGTCATGGCCGGGAAGTACTTCCCGACACATGACGTATATATACGTCATGGCTTCTAATTGTCACTGCGTCTAGAGACGCAGTGACAGAGGGACGATGTCTGCTGTCCCTGACAGCAGACATGTCCCTGCATGCCCAGGGGGGGCTGCGATGCCGCCCCCCCGTCGGCGATCGCTGTGATTGGCTGTTCAGTGTGAACAGCCATTCACAGCGTTTTCTGTGTCACCGGCAAATAACGTTCGCCGGTGACACAGGGATCGGAGGTGATTGGTGCTGTAAAGTACAGCACCAATCACCGCGGGGTGTAAGGGTGACACTGGTGTCACCCCACCTCACCCCGCCCGCCCCCAAAGGCCGTGATTGGTTCGTCGGACCGACGGACCAATCACAGCCATGGAGGGGGGTTTAAACTAACGGTGACTGCACTGCAGACGCCATTCCGGTCTGGAATTGCATGCAGTGCGGTCACCGTACCCAGCTGCCGCGATATACTGACCAGAACCCCTCTAAATACTTACCTGATCACTGCCTAGATCTTGCTTATTCTTGTGACATCCTGTGACATCCTGTGCTGTGTTGTGCTGCTGCGAGTTATTAGATAGAGAGATAGAGAAAGAGAGATAGAGAGGCCTAGTGACAGAGAGTGCTATATTTTGTGCTGCTGCAGTGTGATAGAGCTATAGATAGAGAGATAGAGAGAGATAGAGAGAGATAGAGAGAGAGAGATAGAGAGAGATAGAGAGATAGTGACAGATTGTGCTATATATTTTTTATATAACTGACTGCTGCCCCCCCTTTTGTGCTGATCAGTATAAATTAACTGATCAGCAACTTTTTGGGGGCGCAGTTTTTTTTTTTAGATATATATACCTGTCAGTGCTGCTGCTGCAGTGTCATAGAGTGAGAGATAGAGAGATAGAGAGAGATAGTGACAGAGAGTGATAGAGACTGCTATATTTTGTGTCTGCTGCCCCCCTTTTGTGCACCCCCAGCAACTTTTTGGGGGTGCAGGGGTTATTTTTCATATATATAACTGTCAGTGCTGCTGCTGCAGTGTCATAGAGTGATAGATAGTGAGAGATAGAGAGATAGAGAGAGATAGTGACAGAGAGTGATAGAGAGTGCTAAATTTTGTGTCTGCTGCCCCCGCCTTTTGTGCTGATCACTATATCTGAGGTGATCAGCAACTTTTTGGGGGTGCAGAGGTTTTTTTTTTATATATATACCTGTCAGTTGCTGCCAGTTGCACTGTCAGTTGCACCAAAGGTTGTGCACCTGCTGCCCCTCACTGGTAATCAGTGTCGCATAACTGATCACCTTTTTTTTTTTTGTGGGTGCTGTGGGGTCTTTTTTTAATTTTTTTTTTACACACACTGTGATTTTGTGGGTGTCCTGTGGCCACTGTGCGCTGATCAGTGACGTACATCACTGATCAGCTTTTTCGGCACAGGGTTGATCTATTTTTTTTTTTTTTTTGATCAAATTCCTGTTGCCTTTGAGCGCTGTTCAGTGACGGACGTTACTGACCAACATCTGTGCTCAATTTATGGCGCAGGACCTTTTTTTTTTTTTTTAACCCCTACAATTTTTTTTTTTTAACCCCTTCAATTTTTTTTTTTTAACCCCTTCAATTTTTTTTTTTTTAACCCCTTCAATTTTTTTTTTTTGTATAAAGTATTTTTTTTTTTCTGCACTACATACACACTACACACTACATACCCCCCGGGTTGAAATAAAGTTTGTACCCCCCCCTACACTATACACGTGTTGAAACATTTCACTACCAGTAACACAAAAATAAAAATGGCATCCCAAATGTCATCCCAAATGTCATCCCAAATGTCATCCCAGTCATCCAGAAGAATGTATTCAGTGGAGGAGGCATATGCCATGCTTGCCTCTGACTCTGACACAGCCAGTGAGGCAAGCGGGGAATTTGAAGGATTCGTCTTAAGCTCCTCTTCCTCCTCTGGTGATGAGGGACCCCCTCAAAGACGCCCCCGTAGAGCAGCTGAGACCCACCCCCCAATAATTGATCTCGTATGGACCCCACCACCAGACAATTTTGAGCCCCAGGTTCCTGAGTTTTTGGCCATGCCAGGAATCCAATTTGATTCCACAGGTCTCAGAGAAATTGACTTTTTCAAATTATTTTTCTCTGATGATTTTATAAATTTAATGGTGGACCAAACTAATTTATATGCCCAGCAGTTTATTGCTCAAAACCCCACGTCATCATTTGCTAGGTGGACCCCTGTAGATGCAGTAGAGATTATGACGTTTTGGGGTCTGGTGTTTCATATGGGCATAGTAAAAAAGCCAGAAATTAGGCAATATTGGAGTACAGATGTTCTGTACAGCACCCCATTTTACCGTATGGCCATGCCCCGGGCTCGATTTGAGACGATCCTTAAATTTTTGCATTACAACGATAATGCACAGTGCCCACCCAGAGATGATCCCACCTTTGACCGGCTATTCAAAGTCAGGCCGGTCATTGATCATTTCAGTGCCAAATTTGCAGAGATGTACATCCCAGATAAATTCGTTTGCATAGACGAGTCCCTTATACATTTTAAAGGAAGGGTTAAATTCCGCCAGTACCTTCCCAGTAAGAGGGCAAGGTATGGCATAAAAATGTATAAGCTGTGTGAAAGCACCTCAGGGTACACCCACATGTTTAGGGTATATGAAGGGAAGGATTCAAGAATTGAACCGCCAGAATGCCCCCCCTCCCTCGTAGGTGTTAGTGGAAAAATTGTCTGGGATTTAGTGCACCCCTTCCTGGATAAAGGTTATCACCTCTATGTGGATAACTTTTACACTAGCATCCCCCTGTTTAAGGCCCTTGGTTCAAGAGGTACAGCAGCTTGCGGTACTGTGCGCAAGAACCAAAGAGGCCTCCCAAAAACGCACATTGCCCAAGTAATGAGAAGGGGTGAAAGCAGGGGAATATGCACCGAAAATATGTTGTTGGTCAAATATAAGGACAAGAGGGATGTCCTTATACTGACAACAATTCACGGAGACAGTACAACCTCCGTCCCTGTACGAGGTACCAGTACCCACACCTCAAAACCTAATTGTATCCTGGATTACAATAGGTACATGGGCGGAGTGGATCTTTCAGATCAGGTACTGAAGCCGTACAGTGCCCTGCGGAAAACAAAAATCTGGTACAAGAAGCTGGCCGTGTATATCATCCAGATGGCACTGTATAACGCTTACGTGCTATTCCGTTCTACCGGCCAGAGGGGGACATTTATGCACTTTCAAGAGGAAGTCATAAAGGGCCTAGTATTTGGGAACCAGCAGGCAGAGGGCCCCAGTACTTCTAGTACTGGCCCCCGTATTGTACCAGGGCAGCATTTTCCGAACGAAATCCCCTCCACTGCAAGAAAGGGCAGGACACAAAAAAGGTGCAAAGTTTGCTATAAAAAGGGAATAAGAAAGGAAACTATTTTCCACTGTGAAACTTGCCCCGACAAACCCGGCCTATGTATAAAGGAGTGTTTTAAAATATACCACACATCTATGGATTATTAGGTTCATCATTTCACCGTGCTTCGGGGGTCTTGCTAATGCCACATAGCACCCACCAACATTCCACCAGAATCTGAGCTGCAAAATCCAAAAATCACTCCTTCCCTTCTGAGTCCTGCCATGCACCCAACTGGTATTTTTTGGTCACATATGAGGCATTGCCATACTCGGGAGAAATTGGGGCACAGATTTGAAATGTACACTATACCCCTAGATGAATTCCCTGAGGGGTGTAGTTTGCAAAATGGGGTCACTTGTGGGGGGGTTCCACTGTATTGGTGCTTTGGGGGTCTTGCTAATGCGACATAGCACCCACCAACATTCCACCACCAAAAATCACTCCTTCCCTTCTGAGTCCTGCCATGCACCCAACTGGTATTTTTTGGTCACATATGAGACATTGCCATACTCGGGAGAAATTGGGGCACAGATTTTGGGGTGCTTTTTCTCCTTCATACCTTATGAAAATGAAAAATTTTGAGCCAGAACTGCATTTTTGTGTAAAAAATGTAATTTTTCATTTTCACTGCCCAGTTGTATCAAAATTGGTGAAACCCCTGGGGGTTTGAAATGTACACTATACCCCTAGATGAATTCCCTGAGGGGTGTAGTTTGCAAAATGGGGTCACTTGTGGGGTGGTTCCACTGTATTGGTGCTTTGGGGGTCTTGCTAATGCGACATAGCACCCACCAACATTCCACCACCAAAAATCACTCCTTCCCTTCTGAGTCCTGCCATGCACCCAACTGGTATTTTTTGGTCACATATGAGGCATTGCCATACTCGGGAGAAATTGGGGCACAGATTTTGGGGTGCTTTTTCTCCTTCATACCTTATGAAAATGAAAAATTTTGAGCCAGAACTGCATTTTTGTGTAAAAAAATGTAATTTTTCATTTTCACTGCCCAGTTGTATCAAAATTGGTGAAACCCCTGGGGGTTTGAAATGTACACTATACCCCTAGATGAATTCCCTGAGGGGTGTAGTTTGCAAAATGGGGTCACTTGTGGGGGGTTCCACTGTATTGGTGCTTGGGGGGTCTTGCTAATGCAACATAGCACCCACCAACATTCCACCAGAATCTGAGCTGCAAAATCCAAAAATCACTCCTTCCTTTCTGAGTCCTGCCATGCACCCAAATGGTATTTTTTGGTCACATGTGAGGCATTGCCGTACTCGGGAGAAATTGGGGCACAGATTTTGGGGTGCTTTGTCTCCTTCATTCCTTGTGAAAATGAAAAATTTTGAGCCAGAACTGCATTTTTGTGTAAAAAATGTAATTTTTCATTTGCACAGCCCAGTTGTATCAAAATTGGTGAAACCCCTGGGGGTTTGAAATGTACACTATACCCCTAGATGAATTCCCTGAGGGGTTTAGTTTGCAAAATGGGGTCACTTGTGGGGGGGGTTCCACTGTATTGGTGCTTGGGGGGTCTTGCTAATGCGACATAGCACCCACCAAAATTCCACCAGAATCTGAGCTGCAAAATCCAAAAATCACTCCTTCCCTTCTGAGTCCTGCCATGCACCCAAATGGTATTTTTTGGTCACATGTGAGGCATTGCCGTACTCGGGAGAAATTGGGACACAGATTTTGGGGTGCTTTTTCTCCTTCTTACCTTCTGAAAATGAAAAATTTTGAGCCAGAACTGCATTTTTGTGTAAAAAAATGTAATTTTTCATTTTCACTGCCCAGTTGTATCAAAATTGGTGAAACCCCTGGGGGTTTGAAATGTACACTATACCCCTAGATGAATTCCCTGAGGGGTGTAGTTTGCAAAATGGGGTCACTTGTGGGGGGGTTCCACTGTATTGGTGCTTTGGGGGTCTTGCTAATGCGACATAGCACCCACCAACATTCCACCACCAAAAATCACTCCTTCCCTTCTGAGTCCTGCCATGCACCCAACTGGTATTTTTTGGTCACATATGAGGCATTGCCATACTCGGGAGAAATTGGGGCACAGATTTTGGGGTGCTTTTTCTCCTTCATACCTTATGAAAATGAAAAATTTTGAGCCAGAACTGCATTTTTGTGTAAAAAAATGTAATTTTTCATTTTCACTGCCCAGTTGTATCAAAATTGGTGAAACCCCTGGGGGTTTGAAATGTACACTATACCCCTAGATGAATTCCCTGAGGGGTGTAGTTTGCAAAATGGGGTCACTTGTGGGGGAGTTCCACTGTATTGGTGCTTGGGGGGTCTTGCTATTGCAACATAGCACCCACCAACATTCCACCAGAATCTGAGCTGCAAAATCCAAAAATCACTCCTTCCCTTCTGAGTCCTGCCATGCACCCAAATGGTATTTTTTGGTCACATGTGAGGCATTGCCGTACTCGGGAGAAATTGTGGCACAGATTTTGGGGTGCTTTTTCTCCTTCATTCCTTGTGAAAATGAAAAATTTGGAGCCAGAACTGCATTTTTGTGTAAAAAAATTAATTTTTCATTTTCACTGCCCAGTTGTACCACAATTGGTGAAACCCCTGGGGGTTTGAAATGTACACTATACCCCTAGATGAATTCCCTGAGGGGTGTAGTTTGCAAAATGGGGTCACTTGTGGGGGGGTTCCTAAATTTTAGCATCTTATGGTGCCTATAAACCTACATGGTGCCTAAAAAATAATCTCATAAAAAGGAGGCTCCAAAATCAAGTAGGTGCTCCTTCTATTATGAAGCCTGTGGTTTGGTCAACGTGCACACTAGGGCCACATATAGGATATTTATGAAAACAAAAGAATTGGGGGAATCAATTTTTAGTCACATTTCTCTAGTAAAATGTACTGTGTTCCTTAGAAAAATGTATTAAAATTGCAAATCTGCAAAAAAAATGAAATTTTGAAATTTCACCTACACTTTGTTTTAATTCCTGTGAAACACCTAAAGGGTTAACAAACTTCCAAAATGCTGTTTTGAATACTGTGAGGGGTGCAGTTTTTGAAATGGTATCATTTATGGGGGTGTCTCACATACAAGTCCCTCAAAGTCACATCAGAACTGAACTGGTCCCTAAAAAAATCAGTGTTTGAAATTTTCTTGAAAATTTGAGAATTTGCTATTCATATTGTAAGCCTCCTAGTGTCCAAAAAAATTAAAAGGAAGTTGAAATAATGATGGAAACATAAAGTAGACATATGGTCTATGTTAGTTATTAACTATTTTGAGTGGTATGATTATTTGTCTCACAAGCAGAAAATTTAACATTTTGCAAATTGCTAAATTTTCCATTTTTTTACGACATTTTGGTATTTTTCACAAAAAAACACAGACTGTATCGACCCAAATTTACCACTAATTTGAAGTACAATGTGTCACGAAAAAACAATCTCAAAATCACTGGGATAAGTAAAAGCAAAAAAAAGTTATCCCCACTTAAGTGATACATGTCAGATTTGAAAAAAAGGGCTCTGTCAGGAACGCAAAAACTGGCTCTGTCAGGAAGGGGATAAATATGTTCAAAATAAGGTTGGACAAGCATTTATTGGATAAAAATATCCAGGGGTACTAATAAGAAGCATATTCTGTCTTTTACAAGGGATAAGCTATTAAAACGTAGGTTGAACTAGATGGACACAAGTCTTTATTCAGCCTTATCTACTACGTAACTATGTAAAAATCAAAGATGTTGCACATACAGTATTGTCGTCTTATTGTTTTTTTTATGTTGTTTTTAGTTCAGTTTTATACAGACCACTTTGTTTGATGTCCATTATTATTAGACTGTTAAATAAAAAAAAACATAAAACATAAAAAAAACAATAAGACGACAATACTGATGATAAATCACAGGACAAGACGGCAGCATAGCCAACTGACAGGTCTTAAGCTGGGGGGCACAGCACTAAAAAACTCTGATCATGTGCGGAATCTTGGTGTTGTCCTGGATAATGGCCTGACACATAAACATCAGGTGTCAGCCACAATCAAATCCTCATTCTTTCATCTGAGAAACATAGCCAGAATCAAGCATTTAATTCCCTCAGCAGACCTTCCTAAAGTCATACATGCATTTATATCATCACGACTAGACTACTGCAATGCTCTCTACCTGGGTCTTCCAGCAAAAGAAATGCACCGCTTGCAGCTGGTACAAAATGCAGCCGCCAGACTATTAACTAACCAGCCCCGCTCCTGCCACATAACTCCCGTTCTCTACGCCCTTCACTGGCTACCTGTAAAATGGCGAATCGTTTTCAAGATTGGCTTACTCACTTTCAAGGCCCTACATGACCAGGGCCCAAGGTACCTGCAACAGCTGCTGATCCCTTACTGTCCTACTCGATTACTACGATCCACTGAAGAAGGACTACTAACAGTACCCAGAATCTCCCTGAATTTATCTGGGGGTCGAGCTTTCAACTTTGCTGCTCCAACTCTGTGGAACTCTCTTCCTCGCACAGTGCGAGAAGCGCCCACTATAGAATCCTTTAAAAATAGACTAAAGACATACTTATTTACTCAAGCATTTCACTGACATCTTCCTTAAGCTTGTTTGTATTTCGAGCTGTAAAGACAATGTGTGAAGCACTTTGAGTCCTATTGGGAGAAAAGTGCTATATAAATATCATTATTATTATTATTATTATAAATTGGGTCAGTAAGCACATAAAAAGGAAATAAAGTATTGCTTATCAATCCTGCCTAGTAAGTACCCCACTATCCACTACGCACGGAGTCGATTTTATATAGTGTGGCGGCGAGCGGACGCAGATTACTTTACATGTATCCCTTGCGGGGCTTGCTGTACTCGGCATGGAATACATGTAAAGTAATCCGCGGGGCTCGCTACGCTCGCCACACTTCAGGCTTGGTGGCTCGCTGTGCTCGCCACACTATATAAAATCAGCACCATGCATAGTGGATAGTGGGGTTATGAACAGGTACAAAATCGCATCAGATCGCATCGCATGTGATATATCTGCCGCTGTGAAGCTAAACAAGTACCGCAAGCACTTTGAAGTGACTTCAGCCCGCCGTAAAGTGCACCCGGTGCCGTGATGATTCCCACTCGCGAATCATTCGCACATAATAGGATAACATTCCAGTTCACCTAAAAAAAAAAACATTGGAAAACAGCAGCGAATTGCGGCGACTAACAGACGGTGAATTGATCATCATTTACTATTCGCCGTCGGCGAATATTGAGTGTTGAATAGGGCGAATGACTTTTCCAGTCAAAAAAATACACCAGGGAGAACGAAAATAGCACATATTCGCCATGAAAAGCGGCGAATCAGCGTCATTGAATACTGCCCAATATATTTCATTTTAGAATTATGGCTTGAAAGTTGCTGTGTAAAATTTTTGCATAGCATATGGGTGTGATATGACTTGTCGACAGTGACCATGTTGACATTCAGTATGTCTTCAGGAATATGTCGACATGGCGAACTGTCAACAAACCATCCCTGGTTGAATAGTGGTCTCTTACCATTTCTCATTGGCAGCTCCAGCTTCTCAGTAGACCTGTAATACTCTTGCTGTGACGCCTGGGGTCTGAGTCAGTGTGACAAAGGCCTCAGGCGTAGGCTCGGACCGATTCGGGGAGGCTTGATTAGACCCTTGTACATAAACAGCACCGTAGTGCACCCAGAGGCAGGATGAGCAGGAAGAAGGCAGGAGTAAAAGTACAATCAGTTTTATTGAAACAGAGGATAACAAGGAAGATTGTACTTGGCAACTGGCAGAGAGTAACGTATGCAGGGTAACAGGAATGGTACACAATGATTGTAGTGAAATGAGATGATAAGATGCAGTGCAGCGCACTGATGAAGATCATAAGCGTCTATGAGCCGATAACCACACTGAGTTACTTGGGGTTGCCTGGGAATACTGATGACTTGGAATGATGATTAGAACATTGATGATTAGAACATTGATGGTTGGAACATCGATGACAAGAATGATGGTTGGAACATTGATGACTGAAATTATGGTTGGAACATTGATGACTGAAACGATGGTTGGAACATTGATGACTGGAACGATGGTTGGAACATCGATGACTGGAACGATGGTTGGAACATCGATGTCTGGAACGATGGTTGGAACATCGATGTCTGGGACGATGGTTGGAACATCGATGACTGGAACGATGGTTGAAACATCAATGACTGGAAGGATAGTTGGAACATTGTTGTTTGGAATGATGGTTGGAACATCGTTTTCTGGAATGATGGCTGGAACATCGAATGTGGAACAATGGTTCAACCACCAAGAGCTAGGCACGGAAATGCTGAGGTAAGTATCCTATCTGGACAGAGGATCACAGGAGCTGGATTACCTGGAAGCCAAAACACTGCAGCAGAGAGACAATTGAAGCACTAGCATCAGGTCTAGATTTCCCAGCATACTTATACCCACTGAGAAGCCAGGATTGGCTGGGCAGGTATGACAGGGAACTGAACTACGCAGGATTGTCTCAGAATGACATGTGACTGGAAGGAACACGGCAGCCCCCATGTCAGGCTATGGCGGGAAAGTACGTTTGTACACACCATGCGTGTGGCCAGAAGCAATGACGATGGACTGGGAGATTGCAGGGCACTGACTGAAGACTATCATCCAGCGTGAGAGAGTAGACATGCTGCACAGCCGCAGGCTCAGCCACCCTGGGAGAACACAGAGGTGATTGCGGAAAAGCCAACCTGCACACAGGCTGCATCCTGGCGTGAGACATAGGCAAAGTCTGCGCAGATACTTGAATGGTAAGAAAGTCTGTTTTATTACCCAGATCGTGACACTAGCATTCCAATGAGTATCTCTCCCCCCAATGCCAAATTGTCCACCTTGCTCTTCTGGCACATGCTCCCAGGGGATGCAAAACGGTTTTCAGACCAATTCATGTTTAAAATAAACGGGCACAATTAAAGACAATAAACAAAAGTGTATAAATACTTCACCTAAACAACAGAGCGTAATGCATTGTTTACTGAACTTACTGTAGCCTTCAGTAAAGAGTTGGACATTAGAAGACACAGAGGTGCACAATTTTATTAAGAGCAAACATTTTTTGCCCCGTTTTTTTTCTTGGTCACTTCAATTACAGAGCATCCTCTCCCCCCAAAAAACCACAATATTCACAATTGTGACTGTCACGGACCCACCGGTCGCCTGCTCCGATACGTCAATCTGAGCAGCGCCGGCCGTGACTGGGGTTCACTCAGGACACTCGGGTCCTTTCCTGAGGTACACTGCCACCAGCCAAAACCTGATTTTAGCGCCTGAAACTGCGCAAGGGGCGGCTTGGCTCGCCCCTGACCACACAATACAAGATAACAATGGTAACGTTTTTCAGCCGTTCTCTTCCGAGGCTAATGAGTCTTAGGAACACAGAACCAGAACTGGGAATATGTATTATTTATTCCTAGAAATACTACAGAGCTTTAGAAAATAGTTACAAGATTTTACAATGATTTTAAAAGTACACACAACGATTTAAATGCAAATTTCAGAAATAAAATAAAAGGAAAAAAAAGACAGAACCGTATCTTACAATCCTGAAGTGGGGGGGTTCTCCACAAGAAATCTCTCGTCGCCTACAGCCTGATTGCTAGACCCCCAGGTAGTGACACTGACTATAGGGAGAAGAGTCTTAGTTATACCTTGCAGACTCCCTCATCCCTCCCACCCTTGGGATTTTTAACCATTCCCTTGCTGAGCCTAGTGAAGGTCCCTAGATATAGGATCTTTCCCATAAAGAATTTCTCCCTGCTTTGAAGTAGATTTTATACATTTCTCAAGTGATAAGAGGTCATTTAGTGCAGGGCCAGAGCCACTTTGGCCGGTTGGCTGGACACTATTGCTCTCCCCCCCAATCTGGTTTATGAGGGGTCTCAGATCTTATCTTACATCCTAACTCCAGAGGAGTCCACAGATGGCTACACTCCCTGGGTCACCAATAGTCCACACACATAATACATGACATGTTCTGATCTCCCACATAATAATCACAGGCGGCATGATTTTACCAAACATACCAGACATACATTGATTGCACAGATAATCATAACAGGAGGCATACGTTAATTTGATCGATCACCTGATCTGATCGTTACACCTCCCCCTTTTAAAATGGCGCACAGAGGCGGTGACCCACGTCACCGTCTCATCAGTGCGCTATTAACTACATCACCTGGACAGGTAGCAGTGGTCTCGGTGCTGAGACAGACTGCCACTGATTCTGCGGGATCTGTACTAACACTTCCCTATACTTGGCACCACCTGACCCATAGTCTGTGAGCACACTGATATAGTGGAAGCTGTGTCCCCCTTTTCCATCCTGGCTGGTATTGACACAGCCCGCCACAGCTGTGCGTCGAACTCCTGGGCATGGATTCTCCCCTGCAGCTGGCAGTTTGGCCTTACTCACTGAGATCAGTACCAGACCATTCCGCCACACCCCAAATGGCCATCCCCCTGGGACTCGTACCTCGGCACGTTTAACTATACCACAGGTGTGGGGCATTCTCCCAGCACTATATACAGACTTAAAAATGTCTTCCCAGCACCTCTCCTGAGCTGACTGACCCCCCCTCCCCTTCACTGGGGGGAAGGTCCACTCACTCAACACCTCACACCTCATCCTTTTGTGAGGAGATTCGCCCTCTGTGTCTGTGTGTGTGAATTGTGAAGGGGGGCACGTTTCTGCAAGGGGGAATACCAGCAGGTCCTTGTCCCCTGTCTTGGGAACATCCCAGCTCAGCTTTTCTGAGGTTAATATAGCTGAGTTTACCTGTGCTTCGCGGGCCCTCCCACCCTTCTGGTTACACACAGCAGCTTCCCTACTAGCCACTGGCTCTATTCCTAAAACAACCCTTTCACTGTACCCAGGGGTATCTTTCCCACTTCTCAGGTATGGGGCAGCCTGTGCATCTTCCACAACACATGGGGCCCATCCTGCTGGCTTACAATTGCACCGTGGCAAAAACACTATATCTGGATCCCATTGTCTCTGAGCAGGAATGGGGTTATCTGAGCATGTTGTCACCAGTAACTTATTGGCAGGTACATGCGCTGCCTGCAACCAACTCAGATCGGTCCCATTGGTGCAGTTAGCGTCCCATGGCACCATGTCACAACCAGACATCACTGGAAGAACAGGGTTAACGTCTAGTACAGCAACATGAATGACATCACCAGCAGTACTCCTACCACTGATGAGTGAGGGTGTCTCATTCCCAACTAGATTAGGGCATTCATTTAACCCCACAAACTGGCAAGGATTACCCACTATACCTGTCTCTAACTCACCCTCCACCTCCACCGAAGGTACGGCACGATCACAGATCATCCCAGGGGCTTCACACAAAATAACAACATTGCAATGTTCAGCATGGTTACATACTACCTGAGATGCATCATATGGTTCAGAAGGGTTAGCGACAGATATGTGTGGAGTTAATAAAAGTCCCACATCAGTAGTCCCACACATACTTGTGTGCATACAGTCAGAAAGTCCCATTCCTATTTCCGACATAGTCCCTTCCCTGCATACTTTCACTATGCAGTCAGTCGCTTCTGGCAACAAATCTGGAGCAACGGGTGGGAACATGCGGCTCACATCTTCCAGCAGTTTAAACTGGGCCTTGTGATGTGAGGTCTCATGAGCAGGCTCCATGACTGCTGTAGTAGGCAGAGGCACCTTGCCCTGGTGGGGCACCACTGGTGAGAGCAAGCTGCTGACATCCTCAGATTCTGCTTCTCCCAGCCGTTTAAACTGGAACTTTGCTTTCCGAGCTGGTAACAGCAGCTGTTCTAGGCGACGCCACTCCGCACCTATCCGGCGGCACTGATCTCCCCAAAATGGGGTATCCAGCTTTCTCCAAGCATCGACCTCCTGCTGCGCAAATTTGTAACATTGTCCCAGTTCTCTCAGAAGCACCCAAGGAGACGCGGATGGACCCCAGAAACGAAATGCTGCACGATACTGGCTGAAGGCATTGCACTCATCGTCCCTGGCCTGGGTGAGCTGCGTGATCATCTCCCCACGAGTATGTTTGTGGCAGGAGATACCTTGCAGCTGGCATTCTTCCGTTAGTTCCTCTGTGCTCAGTAGGGTAAACATATCATCATCCTCCATTGGGTCAATATACCCACTGGGCTCTTCTGGTGCTGTAGGGGATTGGTACTCTGCAGTCTCCCTGACTGCCACACATCCTACAGTCTCCCTGGTGCTAGCAGAGATGTCACCTCTCTGAGCATCGGTTGTAGTGTCCAGGGCCAGCTCATTACTCACAACCAAGCTGACACTCACTTGGCTTCCTCTGTCTGCTTCCAAGACAGGGAACTGTGCATGACGCGGTCCGGTGAAATTCGCGTCAGCGGTGATTTGGGACCTCTGTCCCTTGTTAGGCTCCCCATGATTGATAACAGAGTCCACACCATGATCCAACACATTATTTACTTCCGCAGACAGTAAAAGTTCAGTACGAAGCCCATCTCCTGCTAACTCAGTAGCCACGGCAGATAAAGTCTCACGTAAAGGTTCGCCATCATAATGCCCTGTATCATCCTCCACTGGTTCACCAACAGCGATCAGCCCTCTGAGCCTCACCAGTTCCAACTGGTACTCACGCTCAGCCTGACGCTCTGTAGCCTCCCGTACGGCTTTGCGCTCCGCAGCCTCTCTGTCCACAGTGGCTTTGCGCTCCGCAGCCTCTCTGTCGACAATGCCTTGGCAGAACTGCACCAGCTGCAAAGCGAATACGGGGTTCACATTCTTCAATTGCCTGCTAGCAGCTAGAAGGTCGCTCTGCAGTGTAGACTTGCTGGGTCCAGCAGAAGTGTCTGACCCTGGCACGGCATCGTTTGTACTGTCCAGTGCTGACTGAGCCCCTGGGGTAGGATTGTCCATGGACTGGTTTCCTCCAGCAGCTAGAGTCCGATCGGCATCCACTAGTGCCTGAATCATACGTTTTCTACTCTGGCCAGACCAAGGGATATTCCTCTGCACACACACGACCGCCAGGTCATCTCTCCTCATCTGCTGGTAATCAGCCATCCTGAGTCTCACACTTCAAATAAAATGATAGGAAAGAAAAACAAGAGAAGGGAGGGAACAGAAATTGCATCCACTGTGTGACTTTTAAAACTATAGTAAAGCTCTGAGTTCTGATTCTGGTGATGTGGGTATTTCTCACAAAATTCTACCCACACTCACTTAAGTTCTTAAAGAGAAAAATTAATTCTCCATCCCACCGCTTGCCACCAAATGTCACGGACCCACCGGTCGCCTGCTCCGATACGTCAATCTGAGCAGCGCCGGCCGTGACTGGGGTTCACTCAGGACACTCGGGTCCTTTCCTGAGGTACACTGCCACCAGCCAAAACCTGATTTTAGCGCCTGAAACTGCGCAAGGGGCGGCTTGGCTCGCCCCTGACCACACAATACAAGATAACAATGGTAACGTTTTTTCAGCCGTTCTCTTCCGAGGCTAATGAGTCTTAGGAACACAGAACCAGAACTGGGAATATGTATTATTTATTCCTAGAAATACTACAGAGCTTTAGAAAATAGTTACAAGATTTTACAATGATTTTAAAAGTACACACAACGATTTAAATGCAAATTTCAGAAATAAAATAAAAGGAAAAAAAAGACAGAACCGTATCTTACAATCCTGAAGTGGGGGGGTTCTCCACAAGAAATCTCTCGTCGCCTACAGCCTGATTGCTAGACCCCCAGGTAGTGACACTGACTATAGGGAGAAGAGTCTTAGTTATACCTTGCAGACTCCCTCATCCCTCCCACCCTTGGGATTTTTAACCATTCCCTTGCTGAGCCTAGTGAAGGTCCCTAGATATAGGATCTTTCCCATAAAGAATTTCTCCCTGCTTTGAAGTAGATTTTATACATTCCTCAAGTGATAAGAGGTCATTTAGTGCAGGGCCAGAGCCACTTTGGCCGGTTGGCTGGACACTATTGCTCTCCCCCCCAATCTGGTTTATGAGGGGTCTCAGATCTTATCTTACATCCTAACTCCAGAGGAGTCCACAGATGGCTACACTCCCTGGGTCACCAATAGTCCACACACATAATACATGACATGTTCTGATCTCCCACATAATAATCACAGGCGGCATGATTTTACCAAACATACCAGACATACATTGATTGCACAGATAATCATAACAGGAGGCATACGTTAATTTGATCGATCACCTGATCTGATCGTTACAGTGACCATGAAAACGGGTCAGTTATCAGGGTTTTATTCTCCTACCGAAGTCAGTAACTTTGCACTAGGACAAGCTCATGAATCACTCTAAGATGTCCTGACATAAGTTTAACTGTAGATCAAAGCTCGATACGTTTCATTATTTTCATCGAAAAAGTGAAACTTTAGGTGTCTTGCCCGGAACAGAAGATATTGACTTAGAGCAAAACGCTTTTGCACATTTCTTATTCAGGTCAAGTCACAACTTTTCCACACTAGTTGATTTTGAATATCTCAATTTCAACTTGTTCACTCCGCTCTAGTGTGCACGCCTATGCTGTGCATTAGCATATGCCATATTACTTTCTTTGCAAAGATAAAATTATACATCAGCCAAACTCTCCAATGGCACAGCCTGGTAGCTAAATAACCTTGCTTTATAATTATTTTTTTTTTTAAAAACTGTTAATAAAGCCGTGTACACACCATGCGATTTTTGCTAAGCGAATTTAACTAGACGCACTGGTGATTTTGTCTATGATAGTCTGTGGTCTAGTCAAAATTGCCTTGCCTGCTTAGTTAATTTTGCTAGGTGATACTGACTGCTGCGCATCAGAATCCAGGTCAAAATCGCATTGTGTGTACACTCCTTAACTTCTAGCAAATTATCTGTACATGGGCCAAGTTAGGAGTAAACAGAGCCCCATGCAAGTGGATATTTAAGATAGGATAAGTGTGGTCTTGGTGGTTTCCGGGAGGTGGCGTGTTATGGAAGGCACACAGCCAGCGGCGTAGCTTTGTTTGGGGCGCCCCCCCGCCGTTAATGAGGGGGCGCCCCCCCCCTCCCCGCCCGTCCGGCTGGCCGGCCCCCCGTGCCTGCCCCCCGTGCCCCCTCCCCCCATTGCCGCATGCTTACCTGTCCGCGCATCCCAGCTCCCCCCCTGGCTTCAATAAATTCTATGCAGACGGACCACGATAAAATGGCCGCCCCCATACCACAGACAGTTTCAGAGAACAGTCTGCTTTATGGGGCGGCCATTTTATTGTGGTCCGTCTCCATAGCATTGATTGAAGCCAGGAGGGGAGCCGGGATGCGCGGACTGGTAAGCATGCGGGGGATGGGGGGCGGGGGGGATTACTATAGCACCGCAGCCCCCCCGGCGCCCTCATATGCACAGCGCCCCCCCCGCGCGACCGCGGGGGCTGCGGTGCTATAGTTACGCCACTGCACACAGCTCTAATTTACATTGGTGCAACAGATGGTGGCATATAATGACTCACCAATAGATATTGCAATGAGCACTGTTGCTAAAAGTGTCTCAGACCTTGCACATTCAGCCACACAGATGGATATGAGGAAGGAGTTTGTGCGTCAACTGCATACACTTGCAGATGATCCACCACCAATAGTTGTTACGGAATGCACTTTTGCATGTGACTCTGAATGAGGCTCATGGTCTTTATTGTGCGTTAGGAGCAAAACCAGCAAAAATGTTGGAAAACATGCGCTAAGTTGCAGTTGCAATTGATTCAGATGCTAGCAAAAATATTTTGGAAAAAGTAATGAGCGTTCCTGGATGGTGTTTGGGAGATGGGTAGCTTTGAATGCAAAAAATGGACTGTTCCATGTGCCTGTTATGAGAGTGTTGCAGGCATGTCAATGCAAGCAGCTGTGTCCGCAGACGCACAGCCGCAAGTATAGGAGGCCACAGAGAAACTGCACCTGCCACAGTGCTAAGTTTTGATGGTCAGATTGAGGGTTACTTATATTGGTATTGTGCACAGGCACCAAAAGTTGATATCTCGGTCCTTGCATATTCTGCTGCACGGATGTACTGGAGGGGAGAATTTTTTAATGGCATTTACATAAAGCTGCACAACGTGGGCAACCACCAATTATATGCTTGCTGTGACTCACGAAGGAAGGTCATGTGGCACAGTAGGAAGTTACCATAGTCAAGGTGAGAGAGGATAAGGGCATGAATAACAGATATGGTAGTGTCAAGAATGGCCTGAATCTGGAAATTTAGGTGAAAGTGGGAAGATAGAATGGAAACCGAGATATGAGCAAGGGTAGAGGAGGAAAGGTCAGTGCAGGAGAATAGATTGATGTCAGTATTGACTGTGGTTATTAGGATTCTGTATCATCAGACCTTTAACCCTTTGCGGTCCAATTTTAGTTTCCCTTCTTCCACCAGGCGCATTTCTTTTGAAACAAGAAGTACACAGAACTGGCAGTAGATGGCAGCAACTTACTGGAATAGCATATAATTGCAGAGCTTTACGGCGACGACCACAGCTCGATGTTGGATAATAGTTCTAGGCCGGTCGAGTCAGACTAGACAATGTACCGCAAAGGGTTAAAACCAAGAAGCACTCACTAGGAATTCCTGCAATGGGAGCAAGGGCCACAGAGAGCAAAAGAGGTTGAAAGGAATTTGCTCAAGGGTGCCTTTAGATGGGATGGATGACAGGTAACCACCCAGGGCTGACCAGCCACGGTGCGCATGGTACAGCCTGGGGACCTTATGTAAAAAGTGTCCCCCGGCTGTGGCATGACACCACAGGCTGTTGGAGCCTGATGCTGGTTCCAAAATACAGGGTCCCCCAGTTTTTTGGTCCCCTGTATTTTTGGAAGCAGGATCGGTCCAAGAGTCCTGGGCTGGTTTCAGAAATACAGGGGACCCCTACGCTTTTTGTCCCCATATTTTTGGAACCAGATCCGATTCAATGAGCCCGGGGTTGGTTATGCTGAGGAGGTGGGACCCAACAACATTTTTTTTAATTGAACTTTTACCCATTTTTTAAGATCAATGATCTGTGCATGGTTCAAATTAGAAAGGGGTGGTCACAAGAGTGACCAAAAAGGGAACATGCAAAGGGTTTTTGGGGCACACTTAATGATATTATAATGATAGTGAAGAGTATGTGAAGAGATGGTACATGAGTGAGGTAAGACTTAACTTTTATTTAGGAATAACAGTAAAAAAAGGTTGTATTTATATCTGATGCAAAAATGCACAAAACAAGACAAGACCATACGCATTCAATAAGTCGTATGTGGAAATATCACAAGGTATAATATAGGGTTAATAACCTGTCAAAAAAGAGGGTCCTTGATATAATTAGCAAAGTGGGCGCAATGTTAAGATGAAAATACCGATATACCTGTAACAAAAGTACCTGTAGTTAAACAGAAATTGTTCAATTAGCGTAAATATATAAAATACAGAGTACAGGTATATAATTGTGGATGCTTGACACACCAAATAAGACGAGGAATTAGGAATTGAGAAATATGTATCAATCTGTCTCCGTCATATAATTGTAATCTAAGGTCACTACCCGAGAGTGGGAGGTAATAATAGAGGGTCACTACCTGACAGTGAGGGGTAGTGGTGAAGATTTAAGGGTGTGGAAGATGCGGAAGCTATAGATAGTATAGTAAGATTGAGCTGAGTCCAGAAGGTGATCTCCTGCCTGCAACTTAATTACAACACCCGGTATTCCCAAAGGGTCTTCCCAAAAGTACTAGCCGGGCCCATCACTGCTTAGCTGCTGAAATCGGAATGGGTTCAGGCGATCCAGTGTGGTATGGTAGTAATATTATTGGCACGCGAGGGGGATACCAGCGTTGAGGCTCAAATGAAATAAGGTGCTTCTGCTGTCAGAAGCGCCGTCAGTAATCCACCCTGGTGCTCACCTGCATTGCAGGGGGGATGGATACGACGCGACTGATGAGAGAGCACTGAAATGAGAAGTGATCAACAAAAAATGGTGGGCTGGTGTCAATGATGCGGACCTTAACCTCTGCTGTCCACCATCCACCTTAGGTGTCCAATGATGAATGAGAGAGTCAGGGATTGCTGATCCTGTCCCAGAAAGAGAAAATAAAAATATATGTGGGGCAGCACAACCAATAATGTTGTTGCTGGTAATAAAGTAAGGTTTACCAAAAGTAGCAGGGGTTGGTTGATCCAAAGTTTTTTTGGTTTTGTATCCTCATTAGTGGTGCATCTTAGTCGCCATTAATGTCAGTGAGTGGTAATTTCTGACAGGAGCTAATATGTCACCTCGAGGAAGTTTATTGCTGGATTGCCCAGTCTGTGTGCTTAAAAGACAGATGGAGCGATTTCTTTCTGCTGTCTAGTAAGAAAGCAGATAATTAAACAGACTGGGTAGTGGATTCTGTGCTGATGTACACAGAGTATGGGGAGGGGAGAAGGTAGTTGCAGTATTAAGTGCCAATTACAATCATATATGCACACAATCAGGATCAGATATTATTACTGCGATAATTGGGTTAAGCCCCTCACAAAAAATGCATGTACAGAGAAGATCAGTGAACTGGATTCACATGAAATACATTGCAAGCAGATCCCAGTGATGGGCTCTGCTAATATACAGTTGCTACAAATAAAGAAGGTTCTAGCTTATTTGTTTAAGAACATAATAGACAATGCTGTATTATCCAAAAATTGTAGTATCAAAGAGACAGTGCCCACCGCTATTTGAATATTATGAGCAGGTTTCAATTGTAGCAGTATTGTACACAGAGTATCATACACAGAATCGAGTATAGTAGCAGTATTGTACACAGAGTATCATACACCGAATCGAGTAATGTGATGCGCACGGAGCTTAATAACCATGGCTGTGGGAATGGTATCAACAGGTTTTCATTAATACACTTGTAAAAAATACTGTGGTTAAGTTTTTAAATGATTAACAAGGTAACTGCCGCAATCATGTGCATCTGCAGTAATATTTACTACTGCCCGTGGTTACTGGCGGAGATAGACAGGTATGCTTGATTGAAGCATCCGCTGGTAAGTTTAAATGCTGATTTAAGTAATGGAGACGCCGTGGGACGGCACCCAGCACTGACTTGCAGGGGCTGTCTTTGGCGTACAGAGTATCAATTTACCGTAAGGGGTCAGAGTGTGCGGGGGGGCTAAGGCAGGAAACCCCCCAAAGCGGGTGAGGGGAGAGACGGTACTTAGCTCAGGGGAAGCGGCGCCCGGCGCCAGATGACGGGAGCCGCTGCTCCAGATGACGGGTAGTGACCAGCGTAGAAGACAGAGGCTGGGGGTGTGTCAGAGGCGTATCCTCACACGTGTTTTGCCTGTAGCTTTCTCAAAGGACGCTGACAGGGAAGCAGCACAGCCGGTATAAGTGTGTGGCTCTGTCCAATCGGAGCCAGGGGGAGAGTTAATTGGTGAGTGACGTTTGGGATGAATGGAGTTAGCCGCAGAATTTAAAAGAAGGGGAAGAAGGGGGAGTTTATACGTAAGGCATGGGACTATGAGAGGTATTGTGCTATGCCCAGATTGTAAACTGGGATATAAACATGAACATGGTGAGCTTGCAATAGCGGGGATTCAATACAGGAGCTGTCATAGCTTAAATAATAATAAGCTATGACAGCTCCTGTATTGAATCCCCGCTATTGCAAGCTCACCATGTTCATGTTTATATCCCAGTTTACAATCTGGGCATAGCACAATACCTCTCATAGTCCCCTGCCTTACGTATAAACTCCCCCTTCTTCCCCTTCTTTTAAATTCTGCGGCTAACTCCATTCATCCCAAACGTCACTCACCAATTAACTCTCCCCCTGGCTCCGATTGGACAGAGCCACACACTTATACCGGCTGTGCTGCTTCCCTGTCAGCGTCCTTTGAGAAAGCTACAGGCGAAACACGTGTGAGGATACGCCTCTGACACACCCCCAGCCTCCGTCTTCTACGCTGGTCACTACCCGTCATCTGGAGCAGCGGCTCCCGTCATCTGGCGCCGGGCGCCGCTTCCCCTGAGCTAAGTACCGTCTCTCCCCTCACCCGCTTTGGGGGGTTTCCTGCCTTAGCCCCCCCGCACACTCTGACCCCTTACGGTAAATTGATACTCTGTACGCCAAAGACAGCCCCTGCAAGTCAGTGCTGGGTGCCGTCCCACGGCGTCTCCATTACTTAAATCAGCATTTAAACTTACCAGCGGATGCTTCAATCAAGCATACCTGTCTATCTCCGCCAGTAACCACGGGCAGTGGTAAATATTACTGCAGATGCACATGATTGCGGCAGTTACCTTGTTAATCATTTAAAAACTTAACCACAGTATTTTTTACAAGTGTATTAATGAAAACCTGTTGATACCATTCCCACAGCCATGGTTATTAAGCTCCGTGCGCATCACATTACTCGATTCGGTGTATGATACTCTGTGTACAATACTGCTACTATACTCGATTCTGTGTATGATACTCTGTGTACAATACTGCTACAATTGAAACCTGCTCATAATATTCAAATAGCGGTGGGCACTGTCTCTTTGACACTACAATTTTTGGATAATACAGCATTGTCTATTATGTTCTTAAACAAATAATCTAGAACCTTCTTTATTTGTAGCAACTGTATATTAGCAGAGACCATCACTGGGATCTGCTTGCAATGTATTTCATGTGAATCCAGTTCACTGATCTTCTCTGTACATGCATTTTTTGTGAGGGGCTTAACCCAATTATCGCAGTAATAATATCTGATCCTGATTGTGTGCATATATGATTGTAATTGGCACTTAATACTGCAACTACCTTCTCCCCTCCCCATACTCTGTGTACATCAGCACAGAATCCACTACCCAGTCTGTTTAATTATCTGCTTTCTTACTACACAGCAGAAAGAAATCGCTCCATCTGTCTTTTAAGCACACAGACTGGGCAATCCAGCAATAAACTTCCTCGAGGTGACATATTAGCTCCTGTCAGAAATTACCACTCACTGATATTAATGGCCACTAAGATGCACCACTAATGAGGATACAAAACCAAAAAAACTTTGGATCAACCAACCCCTGCTACTTTTGGTAAACCTTACTTTATTACCAGCAACAACATTATTGGTTGTGCTGCCCCACATATATTTTTCTTTTGTCTTTCTGGGACAGGATCAGCAATCCCTGACTCTCTCATTCATCATTGGACACCTAAGGTGGATGGTGGACAGCAGAGGTTAAGGTCCGCATCATTGACACCAGCCCACCATTTTTTGTTGATCACTTCTCATTTCAGTGCTCTCTCATCAGTCGCGTCGTATCCATCCCCCCTGCAATGCAGGTGAGCACCAGGGTGGATTACTGACGGCGCTTCTGACAGCAGAAGCACCTTATTTCATTTGAGCCTCAACGCTGGTATCCCCCTCGCGTGCCAATAATATTACTACCATACCACACTGGATCGCCTGAACCCATTCCGATTTCAGCAGCTAAGCAGTGATGGGCCCGGCTAGTACTTTTGGGAAGACCCTTTGGGAATACCGGGTGTTGTAATTAAGTTGCAGGCAGGAGATCACCTTCTGGACTCAGCTCAATCTTACTATACTATCTATAGCTTCCGCATCTTCCACACCCTTAAATCTTCACCACTACCCCTCACTGTCAGGTAGTGACCCTCTATTATAACCTCCCACTCTCGGGTAGTGACCTTAGATTACAATTATATGACGGAGACAGATTGATACATATTTCTCAATTCCTAATTCCTCGTCTTATTTGGTGTGGCAAGCATCCACAATTATATACCTGTACTCTGTATTTTATATATTTACGCTAATTGAACAAATTCTGTTTAACTACAGGTACTTTTGTTACAGGTATATCGGTATTTTCATCTTAACATTGCGCCCACTTTGCTAATTATATCAAGGACCCTCTTTTTTGACAGGTTATTAACCCTATATTATACCTTGTGATATTTCCACATACGACTTATTGAATGCGTATGGTCTTGTCTTGTTTTGTGCATTTTTGCATCAGATATAAATACAACCTTTTTTTACTGTTATTCCTAAATAAAAGTTAAGTCTTACCTCACTCATGTACCATCTCTTCACATACTCTTCACTATCATTATAATATCATTAAGTGTGCCCCAAAAACCCTTTGCATGTTCCCTTTTTGGTCACTCTTGTGACCACCCCTTTCTGTTTTGCCTTACAGTTTAAATACTGAACATCCCCTTGGGAGCACCACCAGCCAAACACTGCCATTATATATTTTTTTTAAAAAGCAGTAATTATGCTGGTTCTTTCTATCTAAATACCCATGTACAATTGCTAACTATTGTAAATCTCAAACCAGTGCCAATCCTTCTCTCTAAATCCACATGGTTCAAATTAGCCAGTCAAAACTTGGTCTATTTTTTTTTGCAATTTTTGGTAACGTTTACCAAAAATCGCACCCTATTACATTTGCGAGTTGTATACTTTATAATGGGAAAACATCTGGATGTGAAGTGTAAGAAAACAACAACAGATCAAAATGTTCTATTTTCGCGGCAAAAAGTGTGATTTTTTTTTACCCTAATTCGCATCCTATTAAATTTGCGATTTACGGAAAGTAAATCCATGTGACGTGAATCCATGTTAAATCTAAATGGTCCCCGTTATTTCCTCCTGTCCTGAAATTATGCTTGAAAAGTGGAACAAATGGGCTGCAAGAACAGTTAAGGCCTTCCTACATTATGCGATTTGGGCCCGATTTCACCTGATTCTGGTGGATTGTCCTGAGAAATCAGGTGAAATTACCCCAAATAGCATGTGTCTGATGTCCGATCCAATGCGCGGTCCCATGCACATTGGATCAGAGCCGGAGATCATAGGTGTGTGGCACCCCACTGCAGGTGCCCCTGTGCCCCTTAAAGGACCTAGGAATGGTTGCAAGAGCTGCCCAGTAAAACCCCTTACCTGTAATCAGGGCTGCAAGGGGTTAAACTAACCTGGCCAGCACTAGGACCCTGCTGGCTGCTCTGATCATGTCCTGTAGAGAGAAGCCTGCTGGGATGCAGGAAGGAGAGGTGAGAGGTCAGCCAGGCAGGCAGCACTTGTAGGAGAGAGAGAGAGAGAGAGAGAAGCAGCAGCAGCATGGTGTGTGAGCTGGATGGAACTGAAGTGTGACAGAGAGCCCATGTGAGATACTGGAAGGATCACAGAAGCCAGGACTGGTGATGCATGTGGGGTCAGTGTTGAGACATCCCCAGACAGAGTGCTGATAGCAGTGTCACTGCAGCCATCTGCTTACAGCCCTAAAGAAGCATGGAAAGCAATTCAGGAGAAACCCCTGTCACGGCGTGTATCTAAAGGTGCATACACACAGGGGCGATTTTGTGCAAAATCACGGGAAATATGGTCGCTGAGCGACCATATTGCCCGCAATGGGAGTGTGCACCGGCGATATATCGCCGGGTGCGCGCTCCCGTTTTTGCCCCTGTGGTGATCGCTGGTCGCAGGAACATGCTCCTGCGACCAGCTGATTACCACTGCCGGGCTCCCCCCGGCAGTTTCTTTTTCATCAGCGACCATCTCTGGTCGCTGATGTAAAGTAGAAACTGAGCAATATATTGCTCAGCCATATACAGTATTGCTCAGCCATATATGGCTGAGCAATATATCTCCCCCGTGTGTACACAGCATAACAGCTAGTGCAGAGTGGGAAGTCCTGTTCACAGAGAGGAATCCTGCAGCTGGACACAGTGTTGTGTGGGAGACTGAGTGAGTACTATTAATAGATGTCTGTGATCCCTGATCAAGCCATTTAAAGGGAGTGTTTGGGCCAGCTACCAACCTATCTCAAACTAAAAGAACACTTGCACAAGTTTGTGGAGGGGAGATTGCCATTCAGAGAGAAAAGTGTGTGACTATTGCCCAAGATTCTAAATTACATTATTTATTTCTACACGTGACCTTAAACTTTGGATGCATATATATATATATTTCTTCAGCCACTTTCTACACACATTGGTGAGAGCTGTTATTGCAAAGCGCCCTCAATTGGTAGGAACTGTCATTGCCTACATCCAATGCACCCTCTATTGGTGACTCTGATATGACATGCATGATCTACAGCGCCCCCTATTTGTGGATTACAATCGTGCACAGTTCCAATTAAACTCTTCATTATCCTTGGAGGACATTTAAGAGTAGGACAGTTCATGCTCTGAATAACTTTAATGGTATAGATAGCATAGTAGTATAGTGACTGTTTGCCTGAATGATTAATTGTTATCATATTTACCACCAGAGCCTTATTAATTGCATTGCCTTTAATTGTATATCTTGTAACGTGATGCTTGTTGCATTTACCTAACTTTTAACCTAAATTGACTTGCAGCGGCAACCAGTTCCCTAGTTAATAACTGTTATTGTCACCGCCTTTGTGTATGTTAGTTATTGTGTGTATTGCTTGGGGTGTTCATCCTTCTGCCACAAGGAAGAAGAAGTTACTGAGTGCTGAACCCACCCATCATCTGGAAACCAGGTACAACACCACACCGTGTCAGTCAGCCTGTCACAGGTGCTGCACATAAGTTTGCCAGATCAGACCCCCTACTGACAGCAGAGAATGGGGATCGTATGTGATACATCACATGCAGAAGTACAGCATGTGATGTATTGCATGCAATCCTTCTGTCCAGGCCCAAAGGTGATAACTGTATTCCCTTATGGGTTTTGGTTTCAGTTCTGGGTTTTTTTTTTAATTATAGATTTTTTGTTGTTGTTCCTACAGTATTATTAACCTAAATAACATTAATTTCCACTAATTCCCAGTCTATTCTGAACACCTCACAGCTCACAATATTCTTTTTAGGCTGAAAGGTTGCACTGAGGTAGCTCGATGACTAAGCTAAGCAACACAAGTGGGCGGCACAAACACGTGGCACTGCAGTGGCAGACAGGATGGCAATTTTAAAAACTAGGCCCTTAAAAGCACATATAGGTAATGCAAAGAAAAGAAGTACAAGATGGAACTGTCCTTGGACCCTCCCACCCTTATGTTGTATAAACAGGACATGCACACTTTAACAAACAAATCATTTCAGTGACAGAGACAGAAGCACCCACCCCACAACACCCGCAGACAGACACACACAGGTCCATCCACTACCCTTTCCACTTATATGGAATCCAAAACTCATGAGAATCCGACAGTGGGATGATGATGTTTTGCCTTGATCTGGGATCCGAGTTTGACTCCCGGCTTGCATTGGGAAGTTCGGGAGGGTTTTTTTTTCAGATCTTGGAGATCTGAATGCGCTCATCCTTAATAACAACAGGGCTCGGATAAGCTGTAATGTACAGGTCTACTTCCTCAGTCTGCTGGACTTTGCAGTAGTACAATTCTGACCCCTCTGGCATTTACCTCAGGAGTTCTGAGATGTCAGTGTGGGGCTGCTATTTATGCACTGCAGTCATGTGACAGTTAGTTTCCCACCCACTGCATGTGCTGTTCTTCTAACTGGCAGCTGTTACTCATCACCAGGAACAAAGTGGTCATAGACCTTACAGGGAAGATTCCTGGGAGGCCGACTCACCTATGAGGCCAGCTGGCTAGACTTGTGGCACTGTCCCCCTCCTGTCTCCCACACAAGCAACCTTTGCCTGTTCACAGAGCAGAGTACCCAACACCGCAAATACTCATCAAAGCGTGGTGCCAATCTATATTCATTGTGACATCTGTTAAAAAGACAGGAGTGGGTGCTATCTGGGGGTGTAAATAATTCAGGGGTATTTCTGGCCTTACTGGTTTGGATATGTGTGATATTCGGAGCATTATGGTAATTAGTTGTTTTCTCTGCTTGATGGAGGATCTGTCTAGTGGGGAGGAGTTACATCTATAGCAGGCCTGCACATCTATATAGTGAAAGATAAAACGAGGGCCTCTCCGGGTTCTTGTGGGGTACTAAATAATTATACAATTTTATTTTAGCGGGTTATTCAGTGCAGATGTCAAAAGCAACATTTTTCTCTAATGGGCAAAACCATGGGCCCAATTCAGAACCTCACAGCTTACCGAGCACCTGAGATGCCGCCTGTCGCCCATCCGAATGCCCCTCTGCCGATACCCCTCGGTAACATGCGAAGGGATGTGTAATGAGAACAAATCCCCTTGCAATAGCACCTAAGTAACTACTATTTGCTTATTGGGCCTAATTCAGACCTGATCGGACCGGTGCTAACTTTTGGAGCCTAGCGATTAGATAACCACTGCCGCGCCAGAGTGAAATCTCATACTGTGCAAGCCTGCGATTAGCAGCAAATCCATTTTCAACCACTCACCATGGATTGATTTTTGTGCGTGCAATCTTTACATAGCCCAGGACTTATAGGCCCTACACACATAGCGATGCAGAGTTGCCATCAGAAATTGTGGGGCCTGGGACTGACAAAATCCCATCCGCCCCCTCTCCCCCCATGTATTGAAATTATATCTATGGCGGCGGTGGCAGAGGCTTCGGCTCCTGAGGCTCGCCCTGCTCCATCTGGCATGCGTGGTGTGGTTTCTTTGCGTGGCTTACAGTGCAGGCACCCAGCATTCCTGCAGCAGGAGGATCCAGCCAGGCCTGGGGACTGTGTATGTGCGGTGGGCTACAGAGGTGCCGCGGCCCGCTGTGTAGTGGGGGAGGGTGGCTGCAGTAAATGGGGTGCTGGTGGGCTGCTGCCCGGGCCCTATCCTCTGGGCCCAGGATAGTTGTACCCATAGCACCCCAGCCTGTCGCCAGCCATGTGGCTATGCTAGGTCGGGCACTGCTGCAGTGCTGTCACTAAGCACAAACAGCTGACAGCCCACACATAGCGTGAGCTGTCAGCTCTGTGTGCTGTGAGAGCTGACAGCACCAGTGTTCTCTGGTGGAGAACACTGGTGACCAGCGAGATTGATGGACACAGCCGATCAATCTCGGGCCAGCATGCGGGGACACGCATTGCTGTCGCTATAGCCCCTACACATACATGAATGTAGGGGCATTTTCTAAGCGATTTTTCCAAACTAAGCAAAGTCGTTTAGAAAATGCCTTAATATCTGCATGTGTGTAGGCCCTATTACTCAATGGCTGTGATAGAACCAGGCTGAAAGGCGTCCAGAGCTGACTTCATACGCTTTCCCCTAAAATGGACCATATGAACATTTTTTCACTAATGTTTCTTTCATACCCTTTTCTTGAATATTCCTGAAAACACAACACAAAAGTAAATTGCACTTTCTGCTTATTAATTTCTTGCTTAAGAAAAATGAGTCACTGGGTTTTCGTTTTTGTTAACTGAAGCAGTGGTAAGTGCACTGATGTTTAGTTACTCACATTTTGGGGCATAGGAAAATAGGTGCAGGAATTGTGGGATGGACAGAAGTGGGAGATGATGTGGGTGGAGCTACCAAACAGGCGGGGCATCAACTGGTGCATAATTTTTTTTAACACATAATACCCAAGGTCCATATATATATATACACAATGCCCCCAGTAGTGCCTTATATACAAATGCAACTAGTAATACCAGATACACAATTCTCCCCAGCAGTGCTAGATAAACAATGGTGGTACTGTGTGGTACTGCAATAGTGCATTGCCAGATATATATATGCCCCCAATAGTGCCAGATACACATATGCCCCACACAGTGCCAGATATGCCCTCAGGATGCAAGATACACATATGCCCCACACAGTGCCAGATATGCCCTCAGGATGTAAGATACACATATGTCCCACACAGTGCCAGATATGCTCTCAGGATACAAGATACACATATGCCCCCACGGTGCCAGAAATTCCCACCTGCAGTGCAACTCACCGCTGTTGGCGCTGCTGCTGTCGGGGAAAGGAGAGCGCAGCAGGTGACTCTCCTGCCCTAACTCCAGTCCAGTGTACTCCTGCGGCGGTCGGTCGGTCCATGAGCCAATCAGAGCTCTCGATTGGCTGACGGCCCAGCCACATTGTAAATGCCCGCTAGTGTTAGTGAGGGGTAGGAGAGATGCATAGTGCACTCTCCTCCCCTCTGACGGGTAGCCAGACAGACCTAAATATCAATTTTTTTATGGTTGTATATGGGTTTGCCTACCTTCTCGCATTTAGTGGGAGCCTCCCGTTTTTTGTGTATTTCTCCTGGTCTCCTCAGGGTTTTTTAGCTGCACAGCAATACACTGTAACTGCCCATACACAAGTTACAAAGTGCCGGGGGCAGGTTTTATAAGCGTGACATCATGACGTAGCATGTCATGACGTAGCATGTCATGACATTGCGCCAGTCCTATTAAATGTCAGCCACTGCCTATTCTGACATAGATGTCTACTAGGCTAATAACTTAGTTGGTGGTGCTCCCCAGAGTCATGAGTATAGACATATGAACAAAACAGAAAAAGATTAATCTCTTAGTTGGGGCACTTCTTATCTCTAATAAAAAAATAAAAAATTAAAATTTTTATTTGGTATACATTAAAAGTTTGGACCATACCACTATGTTTTTGGGGGTGATTTCGCAAAACAGATACTGTCAAAAACTCTGAACCACAAAATTTGAAAATAATATATATAAATATCAAATTAAATGAGTGTATCTGGGATATTCATGTTCAATGATTTTTTGGATTTCATGGAACCCTATGAGGCATTAATTACTCCCAGGTGAATTTAATGTGCAAGTGACATCATAAATAAACAAAAAAGTGCTTGTATTAAGTACATCGGTACGTGTGTATTATCACGGCGCCCCCGATTTCCATCGCAGGGCATTGTGCAACACATGCGATGCGATGTGACGCGATTGTACCCGATTTTTATTTGTACAGGCACCCAGATGCCTGATTCCTATGTTAAATGCCCCCCCAGACCCGATTTTAGATTGTACACCCACCCTGATGGGTAATGACTATGTACAATACCCCCCCATTGTTAACGCCACCCCACTATCAACGCCAACCCGAAGCATGGCAAGCGCAGCAAGCCCGCGAGGGGGCGGCGGTACGCGTCCTCCGACCGTTTCATACCCCCACTATCCACGTCTGCGTGGAGTTGATTTTATATAGTGTGGCGAGCGCAGCGAGCCCCGCGAGGGGACGCGTAATACTTATGATGTAATGCGCGTCCCCTCGCGGAGCTCGCTGCGCTCGCCACGCTTCGCTCGCCACGCTTCGGGCTCGGTGGTTCGCTGCGCTCGCCACACTATATAAAATTCAACTCCACGCGGACGTGGATAGTGGGGGTATGAAAAGGTGGGAGGACGCGTACCGCCGCCCCTCGCGGCCTCGCTGCGCTCGCCACGCTTCGGGTTGGTGTTAATAGTGGGGTGACGTTAACAATGGGGGGGCATTTAACATAGTCATTGCCCATCAGGGTGGGGATACAATTAAAAATCGGGTCTGGGTGGGCATTTAACATGGAAATCGCGTCGCTTCGCATCGCATGCCATTATAATGGCATGCGATGCGACGCAATATTAAAATTGTACACTCTTCCCGGGGAAAGGCTGAAATTGGGTCCCATTGCATACCTTAATTAGTGGTATGCGATGCAAAGCGATGGGCGCCGTGATAATACACAAGTACCAGTGCAACTTTTAAAAATATTTTTGAAATTTAAAGCATATACAGTATGTGGTGATCACTGATGGAATACCACATTCTTTCATTGTAAGATCATACACTGACCATTATTGAGATTTCTTACTATACAGGTCAGGCAGTATGGCTAAATTAAATAGAAAAATAGTCTCACATGCTGATTTTCCCTGTTGTCCCTTAAACTCTGCCGCGTGCCTCAAGGGCAGTGGACGGACCTGGGTACGGGTACAGGAGTAATGGGGGTCATGGTAGAGTGAGTGAAGGAAGAATATAGGGATCTGCTGTTGCGTGTCAGTATCTAATCGAGCCCCTGATGCTTGCCCAGCGCAGGGGATCGCTTTTAGACTGGCCGCAATGAGAGTCCCTTAAATAGAAAGGTAGGGGACGGTAACCTTATTGATACTCTTATATTTACAGACACATGGATTAGTTAAATCTAGTATCAAATTGTACGCTGTCTCTTTAAATCATTATACTTGAGGTTTGATGCTGGTCACCTATACTCCTGTGAATACCAATCTGTTATAAATGCGCATTATTTAACAAAGTATAGCATGACATTTTCAAGTCAGGTACTTAGCTAATAAGTTGGATGAAAGTCTGTCTTCTCCTAACTCCGTGTATACATCTTAGATTCCATCAGTGAAACATTCGCACCCTTGCGAATGAACCAAACCCCGCCTTGAGAATGGTTAGCCCGCACCACCCATTCACACGCTGAATTCGTTCGCAGGCTTGCAAACGGATGTTATACATGAACATCCACTCGCTTGCCAGTGAGAACCTCCCCCATCTTTCGATGGTCGCCATCCATGGAATGATGTGAAGGCGCCCGCATATGTAAGGGTGGCCCAGACCACTCGTACATATGAGTGAAGAAATACAGGCAATTGGGCGGGCAGCTGACATCCGGCTATGTCAGCTGTCCATCCCCTGCACGTGTGTCATGACCGCATTAGCACATGTATACCCAGCAGTTTAATGGGAATGCCCCTGAAATGCAGGACGTACACATATGCTAATTCCCCAGCCCAGCACCCCACGCCCCTCTCCACTTCCCGCTCGTAAGGCTAGGAGCGTGCACTCAGCAACCAGACTTCTCGCTGAGTCCACAAGCACCCAGCGTATACACATGTGCAGAAATGCTGCTGCGCATACGCAAAACATCGGTCCCTGTGTGAATTTGCAACCAAGTGAATGAACCAGAATAAGGCCCATAGTCGGAAACGGGAAGAAATCAGTTACGTTTAGCAAGATGTACACATTATAAACTGTGATCTCTGTAATTCATACAGGTTTGGTGGGCAAACTGCTGAACTGCTGCCCTCTGCTGTCCTGTTCCAGTCATGTAGATAAATAACAAACCTGGGGCCAAATGTAATCGGGTGTGAGAATCAGAAAATAAGAGATTTTGGGAAATCTCCCATATATTTTTTTTAAAGTGGCAATCATTTACACTGCAATATCCACCTTTTTTTATTGTAATTGATTGCCGCTCTGAAAAACATTGGAAAACTCTCCCACGTTCTCTCACTTTCTGATTCTCACACTGTTACATTTGGCCCCTAGGGTCTGATGCAGACCTGACCGCTAATGTGAGAATTTGTAGACAGATACAGAAAACTCCCTTGCAAAATTGGAAGAGTATTGCAAATGGGTCGCTTATCACTGTCCACTGGCAAATCCATACACAATTCCAAAACCAGTTATTCATAAGACGCCTATTGAATTATGTTGTTGTTATTCATACCCTTCTAACACTTATGCCTAGAAATAACTGACACAAAACACCTTATCTATAAATAAAGACACTGACACCAACTGCGTAAGGTTAAAAGGTCATATATGTTTATTTAAGTGGTATGACCCCTATTTGTAATAAGGGATGGCAAAGAAAGCGCTTGAGACCAGCCCACTCACGGGTGTGCCATGGTATCGACCTTAGCGCCCCCAATGACCACACCCCTTCTTGTGGGTACAGCCTGCACTGTGACGGACATACCGCCCCCTTCTATTGCATGACGTGGCCTTCCAGGAAGGACCAACGCCCCCAGCCGGAACTGGGGACTCGCCCGCCTTCTTGGCAAAGGGGGGGCAATACCGCACAGAGACCACCTGACAACCCACCTGTTTGCTGGTCGAGAGCGCCTTCTCGCCAATTATTAAACTATAACTATGGAAATAGAGTACCAAATTTGGTGAAAAAGGCTTGATGCCAGGTAGCACAGAGAAAAAGGGTAGGGAGGGTGGGGATCCAGCTTCAAAGAGGCTCATTTCCTGTCTCTTGCCCACTAATATAACCTCACTGGCTACCGCCCCCTCCTGCCACCTGATTGGCTAGAACTAACTGCCACTCACTGCTATTTCCATAGGCTTAACACTGCTGCTGATCTGATCTACTTATGGACCACAAATTCAAAGGCTCTTATATTCCCTCCAGCCTATGCGGCCCTCGCTCTGATTAAGGCGCCTATTGAATTATGTTGTTGTTATTCATACCCTTCTAACACTTATGCCTAGAAATAACTGACACAAAACACCTTATCTATAAATAAAGACACTGACACCAACTGCGTAAGGTTAAAAGGTCATATATGTTTATTTAAGTGGTATGACCCCTATTTGTAATAAGGGATGGCAAAGAAAGCGCTTGAGACCAGCCCACTCACGGGTGTGCCATGGTAGCGACCTTAGCGCCCCCAATGACCACACCCCTTCTTGTGGGTACAGCCTGCACTGTGACGGACATACTGCCCCCTTCTATTGCATGACGTGGCCTTCCAGGAAGGACCAACGCCCCCAGCCGGAACTGGGGACTCGCCCGCCTTCTTGGCAAAGGGGGGGCAATACCGCACAGAGACCACCTGACAACCCACCTGTTTGCTGGTCGAGAGCGCCTTCTCGCCACAGCCTGGTCACGCCAACCCGGTAGGGTCACCTCGTGTACCCAGGCCCCGCCATCCTAAACAAATACCCCTACGCTAACTGTACTAAACTAACTTAAGGAAAATGTCCTGCAAGAACACAGCCATGCCTACGTCCGAAAGGTGGACACCATCAGATCTGTATAAATCTACTGCGTCTGTGACTATGGTGGGATGTCTAACCGCCGTGCCGCCCATAGTTACCACATGCCTAGACACCTCATGGTTCAACTTCCTCCTGGCCCTCTCAACTGCCTTCACATTCCGGCAGCCCCTCCAATTAATGCGGGGAACTATGTCGGACCACACAATCCTCACACCGGGCCAGAGGTCTGCCAGACGTACCAAGTCCGTCTTGATTCTGATGGTAAGCTCAATGCCTGTCCTTTTGACCAGGTCATTGCCTCCTAAATGCACAACCAAAACATCCGGGCGGCCCCCTTTACTGGCTTTAGCGGATAGAAGCTCCCATAAACTGTCCCAATGTAGGCCCCTAACTCCAAACCATTGTACACTAAGTGCCCTCTCCAGGACGGGAGAACTGGAGGCTAGTGGATGCCTAGCAGCCCAAAAAATAAAAGAATGCCCTACCAACCAAACCCTGCCCAGAGCCGTGAGGGAAGGGGGGGGGAGCTGAAAAAGAGAAAACCTAGCGGTTAACATATGCAACTGTACACACAACGAAATGCATTAACTACGGCCCAAGTGAAGGTGAAAAACTTAAAAAACCTCCTGTGAACTTTAGGGGACAGCCAATTGAATTAGTTCACAATGAAGGAAAAAGTAAAAAATTCCCTTCACACCGTCGATTCCGGAACGCTATCGTTCCAGAACCGATTGTAAACAATAGTTTTTGAGCCGGCGCAACAGGCGCTTAACTACTACTTATCTAACTTATCTAATCTGACATAACTCTTGTAGGCGGAGGATTTCCACCTACCAACTGCTTGAATGGCAGAAGGTGAAGATCCTGCCGCTGCTGCGCAAGTAGCAGCCCCAATTCGGAAGGAATGCGTTCCGAAATCCTGCTCCCGCAGACCCAACTCAACCAGACATCTCCGAAACACAGCAGAAAACTGGAATCGGGCCAGTGGTAGCCCGTCGACATGCGACAAAAACTGCAAGGCAGCCTCTGGCCTGCGGGAGTTATATTCATTAGCCCAGGAAACTGGACACACGGCCGCTTCAGCCTGTGCGTTAAGGGTAACCCAGTGGCCCCTACCCCTCTGATCCGTTTTGGACCTGTTAATCCTGCATAGCACCTGCCCCTCCCGGAATACTACATTGTCCCCCAGCAACCCGGAGGCGGAGCTTTTGCTGGCTGCTACTAGCTCACTAATGCGAAAAGCGCCGTGAAACGCAAACGTAAAAGCCACCTTGAACAATGACATTTCGTATATGCTCTCCGCCACTGTGGCCAAACAACCGACTAGGCCCCTCAGTATGCCTATATCTATGGGTTTGCGGGAATCCGGGGGAGCCGGACGCACCCGTGCCCAACCCCTCATGGCCTTAGACAACACAAATTACTTTGTGGGGTCAGGTTCGCCACGCAAGCGCGAATAGAAAGCGATGCCCGCCAATGCCGCCGCCATAGCCGACTTTGACCTGCCCCGCCTATGGTGACCCCATACAAACGCCAGTAGCCTGTCCTCCCCCGACTTACCGCTAGCTTCAGGGGGAGCCCTGAAAGTCCACCCAATCTCGCCATGCGGCACCATAAGTTCTACGAGTGGAGGGGGCCAAAGACAGTAGAGCCAGGTCCATCATGCCTGCTCTATGATCTGCCACACAAAAGGGGGACAAGTAAGCCCTATGGGGGAGGCCTCAGGGGCCAATTCGCGAAACCTTGCGAATTGAAACCTCGAGAGGGCATCCGCTATGTTGTTCTCCACCCCTGGGACATGCCTGGCTTTAAACTGAATATTGTGCCGTAAGCAGAGCAAAACCAAATGCCGTAGAAGGCGCAGAGCCTCGGGAGAAGCTGCCCTCTGGTTATTAATAGCATGCACCACCCCCAGGTTATCACACCAGAACACTATGTTCTGGTTGGCCAGCTTAGAGCACCACAGCTCCGTAGATACGATAATCGGGAAAAGCTCCAGAAGCAGCAGGTTGACCGTGAACCCACGATCAACCCACGACTGAGGCCATCTCGACGCGCACCATTCCCCATGGAAATACGCGCCGAAACCCGTGGACCCCGCCGCATCCGTGAACAGCTGAAGTTCGAGGTTAGAGGCGGGGTCGGAAGGCCAGATGAGTTCCCTATTAAACTGGTCGAGAAAAACCGACCAGACCAAAAGGTTGTCTCGAATCTCTCTGCACAGTCTGACGGTGTGATGAGGGTGCCTAACCCCCGCCGTAGACCTCTCTAGCTTACGGCAAAACACCCTACCCATCGGGATGATGCGACAAGCAAAATTAAAAGATCCTAGCAATGACTGTAATTGCCGTAACCTGACCCTCTTCCTCTGCCCGCACTCCCTGATGAGGGCCTGCAGCTTGCATACCTTGTCCTCAGGGAGCCGGCAGCAACCTGCCGCCGTGTCTATCTCGATGCCGAGATAAGACAGAACCGTGGTAGGGCCCTCTGTCTTATCCTCAGCAATGGGTACGCCTAAAGTCCCCATAACTTGCATTGCGGCGGCCAGAATGTTTGCACATGTGTCGCGCCCCCCAGGTCCCACAAAGAGAAAATCGTCCAAATAATGGGCCACGCCACTACAGCCTGTGACGTCTTGGATGCACCAGTGTAAAAAGGAACTGAATTTCTCAAAGTAGGCGCAGGAGACCGAGCAGCCCATGGGCAAACACTTGTCAATAAATATACCCCCGTCTAGATGGAAACCCATGAACCTAAAAGATTCGGGGTGTAGGGGAAGGAGCCGAAAAGCTGATTCTCTATCCAATTTGGCCATAAGTGCCCCGTTGCCAAAACCCCGGACCATGCCAAGAACCTCATCAAATAATTGATACTGGACGCTACAAAACTGCTCGGGGATAGCGTCATTAATGGACGCCCCGTGGGGGTAAGACAGGTGCTGAATCAGTCTATATTTGCCTGGGGTTTTCTTTGGAACTACCCCCAGGGGGGAGAAACACATCCCAGGTAGCGGGTCAGCTGGAAAAAGCCCCGCCATACGCCCAAGGCGGATTTCAGCTTGCACCTTGGTTCTTACCACTTCGGGGAAATCCCTTGCCGACTTAAGGTTCTTATAGGATACCACCGAGACTGCCTGGGGAATGGGGAGGCGAAAACCCTCAGAGAAACCGAGACCTAAAAAACTAGCGTCAGCCCCATTTGGGTAGCGGGCTAGCCTGCGTATCAATTCCGGGACAACAATGGGGGAAGGAGCCTTACTTACTGCTAGTGCCGGGCTCACCCTGGTCGGCTTGGCAACCTGGGGCCCGACAGGACTTACCGGGGTGGCCAGCCCCGCAATAACGGCACTCGTGACGGAAACGGCACTTAGCGCCTTGGTCACATTTGCCGTCGTTAAATGCAAAGCACTTCCCTTTGCTGCCGGGCTTAGCCCCGGGTTTACCCCCGGGAAAGGGCTTCTTAGTGGCGGGATCAGAGGATGGCTGGCCCTTACCAATAACCTCCAACCAAATCTCTACTTGTTTGCACCCCATTGGCATAATCTTGGACCCGTCGTGGTTAAGACAAAACTTTTCGTCGTAGTCACGCCAGGCCGTGCCCTTGTAGGAAATGAAAGTCTCATTAACTAAGTAAAGATAACGAAGGACATTAGCATGTTCCTCTGGCCTGGTGCTTATGTAACATGAGGCAAAGACTAAGAAACCTTTGAGCCAGTTGTGAAAACTTTTAAAAGCCAGCTCGCCGTTACCGGCTGCTTTCTTGGCCTTGTCTAAGTCCTTCTTCATGTCAGTGGTAAGGGAAAAAAGGTCTACAAACTTGCCTTTCCTGATCTTATCCCTAATGCCCTTGCGCAAACCCCGCGATATTGCGGTGTTTGAGCAATGAACCATGTCCCCGGCGGGTGGACCCACGCCCTGTGCACCCTCCTTCCTAGTGTGTTTCTTACCCGCCACCTTCTTGGCTACAGCGCGGGCCACCATTTTCGCAAATTTACGCGGGCGCTTAGGGGACTCCGAACCATCGCTGCTAGCAGATGATTGACCAGATGATGATTCACAACCAGAAGAGTCAGTATGCTCACCACCCGCAGATGTGTCTCCCTGTTCAGCCGGATTGGAGGCTAGAGGCACAGGATCCGTGACCCTGATGGTTGATGCCAACAACGGGGCCCTCGGCGGTGTGTCGGGCAGCTCGCCAGCTGCAGTACTGGATGGGCTCCCACGTCTGCCCGCGCCCGAGGTGTTTGGCGTCGGTGGTCTAGGTGACTGCGTCCCATCCTGTACGATCACCTGCTCATTGCTGCCGAAGGATCCCCCAGCTCTAGAGTCACGCCCGGTACCTGTATTGGACCCGGGAGACAAAGGCACTGCATTAACTATTGAAAAGAACAGTGATGAATCGCCTGCATCGCCCCTGCGCACTCGCCGTCCTGCCCCGCCTCCTGCTGGATAGTGGGGTTGCTATGTAGCCACAGACTGCGGCTGAGCGTAAGGGTGAAAATAAGGTGTCCCAGGGTGACCTTGCTGCTGGCCAGCCGGCCAGTATTGCCCAGGGTGCTGTGGGTAACCCACGCCGCTGTGGCCGTGAGGCCCCCCAGGCACCCCGCTTGTCCCAGCAAAATAAGGGAAACCCGGTGCAGGAGTCCACGGGGCCTGAGGCCCAAAGTACTGCTGGCCATGTGCGAAAACCTGCTGCGCAGGAGCAGGAGGGGTATTAAAAGCCCAGGGCTGTGGAGCCTGTGGTTGGGGAGCAGCCTGTTGGAAAGGGGGGTATCCTGCCGGCATGCCAGGGGCGCCATAGACTTGTGCGCCCTGCTGATGAAAACCCTGCCCTTGAAAACCACTCTGAAAACCAACACTTGCGCCAGTACCCTGGAACCAGTGTTGTTGCTGCGCAAAACCCTGAGCTGCTGGCTGTGTAGGTGCTGGGGCGCCGGATTGTCCCCCAGGGTCCCGTGTCACCTGCACTACCAGAGCTGCAGTGGGGAAAATACCGGCTGCTAACCCACCCCTAGGTGGCGCCAGTCCACCCCCACCAATGGCGATAACGGGGCCCTGCCCCATGGGGATAGCCCCCGCTGCGGGGCCCCCCGAGATCTGTTGCATAGGGCTCCCCGCCGGCGTGGATGAGCGGGGAGGCCGCCGGCCCTGGGGAGAAACGGGGGCTGACATCCCCGGCGTGTCAAACAGGGTCCTGACCTGGGCGCCAGACGCCCGCAGGCCAGAGCCTGCCAGCGCGTCAGCAGCGTGGTCTGTACCGACCACCGCCGCGCTGCTGGGAGGTGTATCAGGGAACAGTGTTCCCCCGTCACTCCCCGCCGCGAGGCTCGCGGCCTGTGACGACACGGGCGCGCCGGCAGCAGCGCTACGCTGCGCGCCGGCCGCGCTTTGTGTCGCGGCAACACCCGCTCCCAGCGATGATGTGCTGGGGCGGGCAGGGGATCCAGAGGGAGAAGGGGCGGTGTGGTAGCTGCGGCCGTGTGGCGTCCGTCCGCCACCGCGCGCCGCAGCACTGGACAGCGGACGGGCAGCATCAGCTAACCAGCGGGGAGGGGGAGCTGAGCGCTTGGGGCGGCCTGACATAGTTGGACACAAACAGTAAGTAACAGGTCTACTTAGCTTCGGCAGCAACGCAACTTCTTTCCACTGGATCCAGCTTCAAAGAGGCTCATTTCCTGTCTCTTGCCCACTAATATAACCTCACTGGCTACCGCCCCCTCCTGCCACCTGATTGGCTAGAACTAACTGCCACTCACTGCTATTTCCATAGGCTTAACACTGCTGCTGATCTGATCTACTTATGGACCACAAATTCAAAGGCTCTTATATTCCCTCCAGCCTATGCGGCCCTCGCTCTGATTTCCATCTGTGCGAATGTACAGTAAGTAGGACTGAGGCTTCCACTAATATACAACTTTGAGAGGCTGGAAGTGGTCCACAATGACATCACAGACCTTCTGCAAAAACACATGGGCATGCCTGGGTTATTCTGACACACCCAGAAAATGGCTTGTTTCCACCCCCCAAATGCCGGCTTCTGCCAGTCAGACTGTGAGGAGACTGTGTGTAGGGTCCATACACATTGGACCTTATTCAGGTCCGTTCGCACCAGTGCTTCGTTCGCATCGGGGACTGATGTGTCACTAATGTGCATGCACATTCTGCGGACAGTTTGTTCGCTAGGTGCATGCACCCAACACAGCGGGCAGGGGGTGGAGAGGGGCGTGGGGCGCCAGGCAGCTCCATTAGCATATGGGAACACCCAGCGTTTCATGGGCATTCCCGTGAGAATGCTGTATGTTCTCATGCTAATAAGGCCATGACACGGGTGCAGGGGGTGAACAGTTGACATCACCGGATGCCAGCTGCCCACCAATTTCCTTCACAGCGTGCACGCATATGTAAGGTTGCTCAGAGCACCCACATCTTTCGATGGTCGGCGACCATTGAAAGATGTGGGTGGATCCCCCTGGCCTGCGAACTGTGTAACATCCATAAACATACCCTGCGTGCGTATAGCGATTGCGAATGAGTGGCGGCAGCCTTAGGAATCAACCAGAATAACCCCCATTGTTTGTCGCTATTCACCCTCATGCACGTACGATGCAAAAAGTATGCATGCGCAAATCCTGTAATTAGTAGTCCGGTCTGAATCAGGCCCATATGCAGTTAGAACCAATGCTCTGTGTGGCTTCGTTACGGTGATAAGAACAAGGCTTTCCATTCCTGCTGGGAAATTGACAATGATTGGACATTGGTTCATTTGCCTTTTTTTTTTTTTTTAAATATGTGATTTTGCAAATTGCTAATTAACTCATTAAGGATCATGTCACATGGAGCGGGTGGGGTCAACCAGAGGAAGGTCGACATGCATTATGTCGACCTCTTAAGGCCAAATTGCATCAAGGTCAACATGTCTGAAGGCCAAAATGGGTTAGATCGACAGTGTCATTTTGTTGACACAAGCATTAGGTCGACATGGGCAAGGTTGACAGTCAAAAGTTCAACATGGGTTTTTGACGTTTTTTATCCAGAATGTCAACAAAGTCGACATGGACACAAAAGTGCACCATGTCCCCTTGAATGGCTCGCTGCGCTCGTAGTGGATGGTAGCCTGTCTGCTCAAATAAAAGTGAAAAACCCCATATCGACCTTTTGACTGTCGACCAAGCCCATGTCGACCTAACGCATGTGTCAACCTAATGACCATGTTGACCTTCACACATGTCAATCTTGAAGCATTCCGACCTTCCTCTTGTCGACCTTGTGACCGTATACCACATTGAGCTCAAATGTCAAAAGCGACTTTGGGCCGGATTCAGAATGGTTCGCTAGGCTGTGTATGCTCACAGTCTAGCAAACAGGTCAGCATTGCCCCCCACCCTGCCCCCCAAGCACTGCCCGCATCATCTCACGTGCAGCCAAAGCAGAGACTAATCAATTGTTGGTTGCTGACCTTTATTTCAGATGGAGATGGACGAAAAGGGGGCGGCTGCTGATGTCATGTGACATCAGCCGCCCACCCGAGCAGGCATTGGCCCACTAATGGGTCTGAATCGTCCACTTTGTACTCCAAATCTCGAGAAATCACCATCTACACGACAAACATCATCAAAATAACATTAGTATAAAGTCTAAAAATCGCACATTTACTAGCAATCATCTGCAAATGTGCACGAATGTACACCAAGATGTCAGAAACCACAGATCAGTGCACGGAATTTATACTTTGTTGAACGTCTTAACAATTTTTTTGCCTAAAGTTCCATCAAGCACCCTGCCAAAATCGCACTTCAATTGTTGACCCAATGCTTATGTCGACCTACCAACCCTTTCAACCTTAGCCATGTCGACCTTCAGTGGTCGACCTAATGACCATATCCTGAATATGAATGTCTGGGCATTATCAGGTTAAAGGAGGACATTTGCCTTAAAGTAGACATGCTCCTAGAGAAAATCAAGGTAAACTGCATTTTCTGTTCTCGCCACCAGATGGAGCCCTCATGCTGTACAGAAATAAAGATGATATTTTTTTCTAGCCAGCATCATTTATGTACATACTGTATTTGACTTAAGGCCCACACACACTGGGTGACTGAGCTGAAAGCAGCTTAGTTTACTCATCTGAGCGGCTTTCAGCTCAAAGGATGCCCAATGTGTAAGGGGCAGCAGTGAGCACTGATACGCGCTCCCCCACCATCGCTGGCCTGGCCACTCATCTGCTGGTATTACCAGCAGAAGGAGTGACAGTATGGACGGCTTTCCATAGAGTTCCGCTATGGAAAGCTGTCCACCCTGAAAAAAATTGCTAAAACGGGCAAAAAACCCACATTTTTTAAGCCCAGCAATTTTCCCCATCACCATTGTCCATACACACTGGGCAAAGTCACCCAGTGTGTATGGACCTTTACTTTACTAATATTGGACATATTGTCAGGTGTGTGATTTCTTGTGGATTCGGGTTGGATACTGGTGCAGGCTCAGTAGAGGGTGCTTAATGCAGGAAGCTAGCTGGGTATAGGTAACTCTAGCGCATGAGGCAGACAGGGTAACAGGATACTGGTATGGAGCTTAGCACTGACTGAACTGGAACTGGTAGAAACAGGAGTCAGACTTGCACTGAAAGAGTGTTAGCTTAGCACTTGCAAGGCTGGCTTCCTGAACCCTGTTCCTACTAGTTCCAGTCTTGCAAGTGCTAAGCTATCACATTTTCATTGCAAGTCTGATAGCAACAATGCAGGATGGAGTGCAGCTACAGGAATATACTTAGTATTAGCAGATTTCAGGGACAAGTTAGAACATGTGAATACTCAAAATATATATATTTTTTTAAAGATTCAAACAAGTATTATTATTTATTATTATCGTTTATTTATATGGTGCCACAAGGGTTCCACAGTGCCATACAATACATATATAAGCAAAAGAACAAAACAAGAAAATAGTGATTTACATTACAAATGCAAATTAGGACAAGTACATGGTAAATAAGACAGTTGCAACAGTAGACACTGATGCAATTATAACAGTGGCAGAGATACTGTATATTCTTAAAAAAGCACGAGGAGAGAGGGCCCTGCTCATTACAATCTTACATTCTAAAAGGTACGGAGCAGACAAACTGGGGTGACACAGCTGGGATACAAGCGAGCATAAGCAGAGGGTTAGGAGGAGAAATGGTTAGATTTAATGAAGAAGTGGGTCTTAAGAGTCCATTTAAAGTTTTGTAGGGAGGTGGCAAGTCTAATACCGCACGAGCGTCCAAAATGGGGCGTGGCTTATGCAAATGAGTGGCGTGGCTTATGCAAATGAGCCACGTCCCCGTTTTCGGAAGGGAATAGACGCTATGCGAATACGCACAGCGTCTATTCTGTTAAATTGGAGGGGTTCCCAACTGCGCCCCCGCAGCGGGACACCTCCGGCCGCGGGTGGGACAGCGGGACAGGACCTGGTAATCGGGACTGTACCGCTGAAATCGTGAGTGTTGGGAATGTAATCTGCCTGCAATGTCCTGAGTTGGTGCAGTCCCTGGACGCTCACGCTGCACCAACTGTCCGGCTGAACGGGCTCAGCAGGCAGACACATTCTGCACAGTGGGCTTGGCTATAGGGACCTGGACTGCTACTGCCCGGACCACACTGTCTTTCCCATTGGGATGGGCCCCCAGGTCTCAGGGCCCCTGGGCAACTGCCTATCGTGCCCAATGGGAAAGACGGCTCTGGTACAGCTGCCGATGACCTGCTCCACTGGGGGGTGGAGGGGTGGTGCCCCGGCTTGGATGATTAATGGGCTGGCAGCTGCTTTACTGCTGCTCACATGGCTTCTTTCCAACTTGGTGCCGCCCTTCAGTGGCCGGCGCCCACAGGCAAGTGCCTAAAGCTGCATAGTAAGGTTGCATAAGCAGCTGTACAATCTCCTCTCCTTGAAGCTTGCATATTGTTTTAAAACGATACAGCAATACTGTATAGGGCAAATTTCTACGTATTTCATGACACAGTTCACATTTAATTGTGTTATTGTAGACCCTTCATCTTTGAATAAAGAGGATAAACCCTTGATACAGTGGTACACAGCCCCCACACAGCATCTCAGACATGGTTGCTGCCTTAGGGACTCTCCAGGAGGGAGCATTGTAAAAGTAGGTAAGTATTGTCTAACTCCTTCAATTTGCTCCTTCGAATAGAAGAAGTTAGACAATACTTACCGACTTCTACAACTTTGGAAATAACCCGTCCTGCCTTCCTATCACTTTATCATGAAAGAGGTGACATGTGTCCACCTTGAGAGTCAAGAGTACAGATTAGACATAAAGAGATAACATAACATAGAAAAACATCCTGTACTGTGTGGACTCTGGACCTGCTTTGATTATAATTAACATGCATGCAATATTAGTATTTACCTAATCTTTAATGGTCTGCTGCACCTCAGCACATGAGATGGAAGAAAGAAATAGAAGAAAATCTAGGGACTGTTTTACTTTAAGCTTATTCCTGCTACAAGATAGCATGAAACAACTCAGGGATTAATGTCCATTTGGATGTTAATTTAGGGGTAGAACTACCATTGGTAGAGCTGGGTATGGAGTTATGGGAGTATGTGCAAACATTGGCCTAGTTTGGTAAATTACCTTTTATGTCTGCATTTTGGAAACCATTTTGAGGACCATTTTGCTTATCTTCAAACTATACAAGCTTCAGAGCTGAGTGCATCTCATGTGATAGTAACATACAACTCAGTTGGCTATCTACCTGGCATTTCTGTGTCCCCTGTTATATTTTTAGTTACTTCTGTGCCCCCCCTGTTATATTTTCAGTTATTTCTGTGGCCTCCCTCCTTTTAAATTAACTTACTTTTGGTTGCCATGGCACATGCTACTAATACCTGCGTTGCTCCGCACTCACTCACTGTCACTTCCTGTCTGATTTGGAGTCTCAGAGCAGTGTCTTCTGGGCCCCCATTCAGCAACAGACATCCTTGAGATTGGCTGCCTGTTGCTATGCCGACTGACCTAGTGGACCACCCCACCCATCATTGATGCAGACCTGCAGGGAGCTGTATCCATGTCCGAAATATAAGTATTCATCATCCTGCCGGTTGCGTTATCGTCCGGGCACCTGCACACCCATGCCATACATAAAAAAACCTGGAAACTGCGGCATGCTGGGTGGATGGCAGTGCCAGGCCCCTTTAACCCCTTAGGCCCCTGTGCACTGCATTGTTTGCACCAGCCCCTGCTTATATTCATAACTCATCCTCTACATTAGAGCCCTGGCCCCTTAATCTTGCTTTACCTTGTACATAGTGGGGCTCGTATCTTATGGCAAATGGGGGGGCTGCTTCTGGCCACAATGCAGGCACGCCCCTGCTGCCGCCGCTCTGTACTATGATGACAGGCGCGGTACTGTACTGCGCATGCGGCCAGCTTCTATGGGATATCACAGTCGCGGCTCCTATATAACACAGGTGACAGGCACCGGGACCAGTGCATGTGCAGTACAGATGTAGGTACTGCACATGGGCAATTGCTGGATTTTATGGGCTGCCGCTCAGCGCCCCGGAGGCAGGGAACATCTCCCAATGGGGCTGCCTTGGTGACTGTCATGTCGAATTTCCAAAAGGAAGTCACTGCCAGCCACAGTGAAGCCAGTGTCGTCTCACAGACTGTATCTGACTTCACTACAGTGGTGGATTTTACCGGGGGGGCTGCAGCCTGCAGCCCATAGGTTAAAACCACCACTGATTGTACAATGTGACACTACCAAGTGAATCCAAGGCTCCAATGATGCAGCAGTTGGTGTGTGTTGTAGGCAGAGTACTGCAGAGGCACCTTCTTCATGACTGCAGTCATAATACATGGAAAGTGGAGGCAGATTAGGTAAGAAGACTCAAGAAGGAGTGCCACGGGTAGGCAGAGTGAACACATCTGACTCCTCTCCCAACTATAAAACTCTTTGTACATTAGAAATCTGCCCCACCTGCAGTGTAACATGAACGGGCATAACTAGGACACTGTGAGCCCCATAGTAATCACTTGAGAAGGGCCCAAACACACACACAGCGACAGAGAGAGGGGGAGGAGACAGCATCAGAGAAAGAGGGAGAGGAGATGACATCAGAGAAATAGGGGGAGGAGACAGTGCCATCTCCTCCCCCTATTTCTCTGGCGTCATCTCCTCCCCCTATTTTTCTGAGAGAAATAGGGGGAGGAGATGACGCCAGAGAAATAGGGGGAGGAGACAGCGTCAGAGAAAGAGGGGGAGGAGATGACGCCAGAGAAATAGGGGAAGGAGACAGTGTCAGAGAAAGAGGGGGAGGAGACAGCATCCAGGACTGGGAGGAAAGAGTCAGAGAAGGGAGGAGACAGCATCAAAGCGAGGGGGAGGGGACAGCCTTAGAAAAAGAGAGAGGGGGAGTCAGACAGAGAGTGGGGAAGAGCATACCTCATTACAGGGGACAACAGTCTGTGGGAGCACAGCCAGAGGCCTCTTATGGTGGCGGGCACATTACGGCATTAGGCCACTCATCCTAAATGTCCGCGAATCGTGGGACTGCTGGAAGCTGGCCAGGAGGGTGAGAGGGTGGAGAGAGTGCAGCTTTATCCTCCGTGAATGCGCTGCAGCTTGCAGGGGGCTGGACCAAGGTGAGGGGGCTGTAGCTGGGAGCGCTGACTGCCGCTGATCTTTGGTGAATCACCACTGGGTACAGGGGGAGCAGCGGGCCCTAGAAACAGCTCGGGCCCCCTGCACCCTTGGTAGTTACGCCACTGGTAACATATTTTTGGCAAGTTGCAAATTTCTTCTAATTCTGCTCCTAACTCTGAATTTGGCCCTGGTCAAAGATTGAATATAAACTATAACATTATGTGACGTAAACCCAATAAAAAATGAAATTGTTAGCTATCAAATAAAATACTTTATCTATAAAACCTCAAAAGAACCCATTCAATGAAGACCTTGATTTCAAGGGATATTATAGAAAGTAACTTATCCAGAACAGTCAAGTTTATAAAGCGAAATATAACACTTAATAACCTTGAAGCTTTTCCACATGTTACATTTAGAATTACTTGTAATGGTTTAGCAATGCGTGAGCAAACAATAATACAAGGTCATGTCAGCATAAGCAAAATGTTACTTTGAAAAATAGAATTACAGGGGTCAATTTACTAAGCTCCCATGTATTGGCCGAGTTGCAACTTAGCTGGTTACAAACATTTAATGGTCTGTTTTTTAAATTCAAATTCTGGAATTTTACTAAGCTCCCATGTTTATGTAAGAGGGGAATAGGTGGTGCAGTGTGGTGCCTGCTGCCGTGTAGGTGTATCCTGACCACTTACCTGTGCCGCACCCTTTCACCTTCAGGCAATGACGAACCACTGGTAAATTCCGGCACCGTACAGCGATGGACTATCCTCTAGATATTTGTTCCCCTCCAGGTATTCCTCGACCATGCTGACAGGAACAAAATGGGAATTAACATGGTTCCATGGTTCAAAGCTCAAAGGGTTGAGTGTGGGGGAATTATGGGTGGCCGCGAACTTCACCGGCTGGGTGAATGGTCATCATCAATGGTCATGCAGCACTTTCGTGCTAAGGTGTTTGATTAGGGGACTTTCACATCCGTGTAGAGTCCACAAACCGAGAGAGAGAGAAAGCCAATGCACACTTTAATAAATGCTAGCAGCACCACTGGAGGGATCCCCTGCTAGATGGAATCTAGTTTAGACGTTTAGAAATGAAAAGAAGGAATGCTTTCAGAGTAAATGTAAACAGAATACGTTCAAGTAATACCGGAGGCATCTGGCAGCCAGTCATGAAATTTTTGGGCTTGGCCGGGGCCCATCACCCCAACTCTGCTGAGTATAGCCTTCTTAAGGTCAGGGTAGGAGTGTACTTCAGTCACAGTCATGTCCACATAAGCTCTCTGTGCCTCCCCTGTCAAACAGAGTGCCAGCCTGACAGACCATTCCTCTGCAGGCCATTTCAAATGTCGTATTCAATGTTGTCAGCTGGAGTGAGCTTAGGAAATCTCTCCCGCTACCGCTCACCTTTTCTCAGCACCTTTAACTTCTCATGCAGCAGCTGTTGTCCTTTAATCTGAGTTTGCTGCTCCTCATGCCGAAGCTGAATCTGAGCTTGCTGCACCTGAATCTGGGATTGCTGTTGTTCAGCCAGGTGCTGCTGTCCTTTATCTGAGCTTGCTGTACCTCCTGCAGCATCTGCATCTGAGCTTGTTGCCCCTGTATCTGGGATTGTTGCACTGTAAACAGTTCAGCCAACAATTTCATTAATGGCTCCAAAATACCCTGCATTTCACCTTTAGGGGCAAATTATGCAGGCTTAATACAATGTGCCAGATCCACAAAACAGACTTTATCTCACACCTGCCTGCTTCACTGACCACTTAACACAAAACAGCAGCAATCTTTTATGACACGGTGGTCCTTTAAGGCTGGCTGCCACACCTAACCTTTGCAACTCTAGTTGCCTTGCTATTCCACAACAGGCACAGATTAAAAGGTTTTAACAGGCTGGCCAGAAAATGGACACACCACAATCACATTTCCTGGCTCCCCAAACCAGCTGCACAATGTATAACCAGATTTTTTTGTTTTGTTGACAACTCATCTGTCTAACCAGGGTCTCTGTTTTGGTTTCCTGCGGTTTTGCAACGTGAGCCCCACCTTGGGCACCAAATGTTAAAAGGAATAACATACACTGAATATAGAATAAGTCTGGGTCTTTATTTTGTAGCAGGTAAACAGCATACCAGGTTCACAACTCTGCAAACACGGTTACAGCATTGCAGGGTTTATACAGATTTCACAGTCAGGGTACACTCCAAAGCACCTAATATTACATTACCGTCCTTTCACTCAGCTGCTGTTCAGCATTGGGAGCACCCTGGACACACATAACAGAAAGCCACAGGTGATGCTAATCAGCCAAACCTTGATCACATTAGTTTAACACCTTGACTGGTAGGTTTTGCCAGGGTAGGTTTGGAAGGGTAGGTTTGTCCTGCCCAAGCAAAACCCACCACAGGGCTGTGGGCCACCGCCCCCATCGCTCCCCCCTCATCTCTGCTTCAGCAATCATACGCCGAAGCTCCAGGGACCTGCCACAGCCCCAGTACCAGGAACTCTGGTTCTCGTGCTGCTCGCATATGCCACTTACCGGCATGCTGGTGCATACCCTCCAACATATGAATGTTTGAAATCGGTACACATTCGGAAAGGGGCGTGGCCAGTAATAAAGAGGCATGACTATGCTAATAATAAAGGGGCGTGTCTGTTGGTACCCCCCTTTCCGAATGCGTACTGGGCAATAATATATATATATATATATAGATAATATATATAGCTGTGTCCGGCATGTACCCACCTATAGCATGGCAGGGGGTAACACATACTTGGTACTCTATCTCCCGGGTGGCCCCCTTCCTCATGGGCTGGAAGAAGCACTCCCGCTGCCCGGCCCGGGATGGTGAGGGTGAAGTCATTGTCCACAGATGGAAGGTGGCAACGCAGTGCTGGTCGGCCGGTGTGCCATGCCAGCAGGAGAGTGATCAGTGCTGCCTGCCCCATGCCAGCCCGCCGCGCTGCCCAAGCTGTTTCGCCTCCTGCTGCTGGTACACAACTAACTGCACACAGGTAGCATGTGCTGCTGTGCCTCTCCCACGGCGGGGAGCTTTCGCCAATCACAGCCTCACCCTGCCGCCACATACCTGCGAGACCCTGGCCGCGCTAGTTTTCTCACTGGTCCGCTCCCAGTCCCTGCTGCTTGCCTCTACTGAACTACAGCCCCCAAAGTTCACCTCGCACAGAATGACCTTTCGGGCCTTTCCTGGAGAAGAGGAGCCGTCTGAATTTTTTAAAACCGGTACAATCGGTACATTCTGATACAGGGCGGGATGTTGTAACATCCGCGCCCATTATCGCCGGCTACCGCATTATTAATAACGGCATATGCTGTAATATATGCCGTTATTAACGCAAGGGACAGCTCTTGCGATAAGAGCTGTCACTTGCGATGCGGTGCCGGCACTGGACTTCCGGGTCTGTGACCCGTGAGTCCATCTGCGCCTGCGTAGACCCCAGCACCGGCCGCAGGGCACGCTGGGAGGGATCCGTGACGGATCCCTCAAACAGCGCTGCGGTGAGAAGCCCATAGGCTTCTGCAGGGATTCGCCAGCTTTTGCTGGCGATTCCCTCCGCAGCGCTGGCACTGCGGAGGGGGCATATAGCATATAGAAATGCGGTAAAAACCCCGAAAACGGGGTTTTTACCGCATTTCTGCTTTACAGAATCTCCCCCTTAGCCGGTACAGACTGTTAAAAAACGGTACTGTATCGGCTAAATCGGTACAGTTGGAGGGTATGCTGGTGTACTCTGCGCTGCAGATCAACCACTGTTGTGCTCTGCAGTCCCTGGCATGATGTCTCTGTATCACAAATCCTGTTCTGTGTATGTTGCTGTAGCAAGTCACATGATCCAGGTAAAACTCAATGCATACTTCCTGGTTCTGTGTGCAGCTGCTGCTGCTGCAAGCTGCTGACAATCAGCAATCACCTGGAGGAATATAAGCCAGCTTCCCAGAGTTCTCCTTGCCTTGAACAGATGTTCATTCTGCTCCCTGTGTGGTTACCCCAGAGACAGAGAGTTCCCAGGCTCCAGGCTATCCAGTGCTCCCAGCGATTCCACCTTCAGTGTCGTGCTGCTGCTGATCTACCAGTTGCTCCAGCTACCCCCAGCAGAGGTCACCGCTGGCCCTGGCTAGCTATCCCCGCTAGCTCCCAGGCTAGACATCCATATTGGCTCCCAGGCCAATCTCCTGCTATTGCTCAGCATCAGTGACTATCACCAACTTTATTCATGACTGTCGACAGTACTGTTTACCCCTGGGTTGACTATCCAATACTGCAGTCTCCATCAACAGTTACCACCAGTGTCCAGATTGTGTCGACATCCCAGGTCGACCACCAGCTATTGAGTTTTCCAGAGACTTTTACCAGTGTCCCGACTGTCGACATCCCAGGTTGCTCCAAGGCTTCCAGGCCGTCAACTGCCTGTGTAGGCTTCCAGGCTGTCAACTGCCCATGTCGGCTCCCAGGTCGTCGACACTCCTACGGCTCCCAGGCTGACAACCATCATTGGCTCCCAGGCCGTCGACACTCACCTACGGTTCCCAGGCCGTCAACAAGTATCTCTCTGGCTCAAAGGCCGTCAACACTTCTACTGACTCCCAGGTCATCTCCAAGTATCACCGACTCCCAGGTTGTCCCCAAGTATCTCCGGCTCCCAGGCCGTTGACACTTCTACCAGCTCCCAGGTTGTCTCCAAGTATCTCCGGCTCCAAGGTCGTCTCCAAGTATCTCCGGCTCCCAGGTTGTCCCCAAGTATCTCCGGCTCCCAGGCCGTTGACACTTCTACCAGCTCCCAGGTTGTCTCCAAGTATCTCCGGCTCCCAGGTCGTCTCCAAGTATCTCCGGCTCCCAGGTTGTCTCCAAGTATCTCCGGCTCCCAGGTCGTCTCCAAGTATCTCCGGCTCCCAGGTCGTCTCCAAGTATCTCCGGCTCCCATGTCGTCTCCAAGTATCTCCGGCTCCCAGGTCGTCTCCAAGTATCTCCGGCTCCCAGGTCGTCTCCAAGTATCTCCGGCTCCCAGGTCGTCTCCAAGTATCTCCGGCTCCCAGGTCGTCTCCAAGTATCTCCGGCTCTCAGACTGCTACCTGTCATGCCCCTGTGTTTCCCAGTGTCCCCAGTGTTGCTATACAGCATTCAGTGCCATCGATCCATCACAGATGGTTAAAGTATTCCATTATAATCATCGCTCTGCAATCTCCTGAGAATCACTCCTGCCTGTCACAGAGGAACTCGGGCAGAGGGCCGTGACCTGGCCGCCAGTTGCAGCGAAGTCCATATCCCCTTGCGGGGGTCACTGGTGAAAATCACTGACAGCTAAGACTCCGCACCTCTGTCTTAAAGTCTCGCCAATCATCTGTGCCTCCCGCAGGATATCACCAGTGCATCCTAGTGCAGGGATATAGGTGGGCAGCTGACATCCGGCTATGTCAGCTGTCCGCCCCCCACACGTGCATCAAGGCCGCATTACCATACGTACGCCCAGCGTTTTCATGGGAACGCCCATGATACGGGGGGCGTACGCATATGGTAATGAGCCCAAACAGCCCTTCACGCCCCTCTCCACCCCCTGCTCGGACGATTCTGACTGATCATTTTCTGCACTGAACTCACTTCGTGTCCGAACGTGCGACGCATTCGCACATGCACAGATACGCCTCGGCACATGCGCAAATACCAAACATCGGCTGGCCGGCTGAACACGGAGCCGTCCGAGTTGTAGGCCCTTAGTCCTACAACTCTTATTCATCTCTATGGGAAAGCTTTGTTGTGGAAACTACATGGCAATATTTGTTGTTCTCCTGATGAAGTGTATCTTATTATACCCTTTCAAAAATAAAATGAGTTTAAGGTCCTTGCAATTTGGCAGAAAACTCATTTGCAAGAGCTCATTATTCTTTAATTGCAAACATCCTGGGGCATTTTATTCTGACAATTTGAAGTGTCTGCAAACAGTAATGTTGGTTGGCTATATGGATTTGTAGAAGTACGTTTAATTATGCACATTGTTGCCCATTCCTCCACCTAGTACACGCTGTGCAAAGTATGGCAAGAGTAGGGATTTTAATTCAACGAAGGACTACCATTTACTCAGATACAGCGCTAGTCATTGGCGTTTCTATAATGGATTCAATGTATGAGGTGCACAGTGGCTACTTGGTGAAGGGGGGCCCACATCACACAGTGTGCACCTATCTTTTATTATTTACGCATCTGGAGTCCCACATCAGTCACTGCAGCCACAGCAAAACTCACAGCTGAAATGCCCACAGCTCATGAGCAGTAGTGAAATTTCTCTCAGGCACCATGTTTCCGAAGACCTCCACGTGTGCAGCAGACTATGGCATACTGCACTGTAGAGAGGAGGAGGCCTACCCAGAGTCTGCACACAGGCCCACTCCACTGTTAAAATACACATGTCTCTAGTACTTGGTGATCAGGGAGGGAGCCGGTAGCTATGTTTGTTCCATCAAGAGTTTTCCAATAGACCTAAAAGGGAAGGGATACAGAAAAGAAAAGAGGTGGGGGAGAGAATCAAGAATCACAGTTTTTAACATTGTGAAAATTGCAATATTTAGTATCAATCAAGAATTCTAAATTACAAACATTGGCTCATTCCTGCCGTTTAGACCATTTTGACAATAGGGAAAAGACAGGGGAGCAATAAGGGGTGCCCAGCGTTTCCATCAGGAAAGCATGCTGAATATTACATAGGATTTTATGAAGAGGTGGTAGGTACAGTATCTAATTTTGCACCATTGCAGTCCTAGCGGCTAATAATATATGGTGGTAATCCCAATAGTGGTCAGGTAAATATACTAACCTCTCCCTGCCACCCTCCTAACCCTAACCATCTCTCTCCACACCCTAACCCTAACCGCTCCCCGACCATTACAATCATGCTGTGGTTCAACTTTTACCCCAAAGGCGAGCAACAAAGCTTATTAGGGGAATGGAGAATTTCAGATACGGGGAGAGATTAAGCAATTTGGGACTATTTACATTAGAAAAGAGACGTTTAAGGGGGGACATGCTCAACATGTACAAGTATATCAAGGGCCAATATAAGGAACTGTCACACACCCTCTTTTCTACTAGAAAGGAATCTAGGACGCGAGGGCATGAGTATAGATTAGAAGAAAAAAGATTTCATTCAGCTAGTAGAAAGAATTTCTTTACGGTCAGAACAGTCAAACTCTGGAACTCTCTTCCCAGAGAGGTGGTAACGGCTGGCTCATTAAATGCGTTCAAGGCAAAGTTGGACAAACATTTACTGGAGAAAAACATCCATGGGTACAAATAAGAAATATAAATTGTCTGTAAAATACCAGAACCTACCAAATCAGCAATGGATATCTATACCAGGTTGAACTAGATGGACGCAAGTCTTTTTTCAGCCTTACCTACTATGTAACTATGTAACTAAAGTGAATACCAAAACTGTATAGGGTACTTTTGTTTTTTAATATATATCTCAAGATTGAATCAATTCCACATTCAAATCAGGTGATCAAACTGGAGATTGCAAAATCACAGCTGAATTTTTTTGATTTGCAGTTAGTATCTACTATTTTCAGTAATCCTGGCCCCCACCTGTTCTGTCCTCTAACACGTCTGGTTTTATGGAAATTATTTTAGTAATTAGGAAAAATAAATTTCTATTAACACTACTTTAGTGATATCATGTTAGCAGCAATGTAGGTGAAATCTTTGAAAAAGTGCTGTGGCCATATGTGGAAAAATGTAGCACTGATTGGACATAAACAGGAATATATTGCGGCATCTAACATATCAGTGAGGTATATATTTCTATGAGCTCTTTGCAACACAAAGAAGAACCACAATTCTCTACAAAAGTTTAAAAAACAACTGAAATAAGATCACAGAATCTCTGTCCGTTAAACCTACACTACCCAACAAGAAATCTGGCAAGTCTCCTGCTGTATATTCTGCTGTACACTTGATACTTTGATGTTTTTTTCTCCAATGCAATTATCAACCACATAGGGGGGTATTCAAATGTTTACTTTTGGGCGTCATTTTTTCCCCACCTTTCGAATTCCCACATCTGACGTCTTTTGAAGTGATGGTCGGGTGTTTTTTTCTTTAGACGTCTAATCTGTTGTAGTTGTCTTAATTATCACGCCCATTTATTCCCCTTTTTTAATCTCAACGCCATTTTATCTCTTTTTTTTAATATCACAGATTGCAGATATTTTATTTGCGTGCCATTTTATTCCCCATTTTGTTCCACCCTTTTTAGCACTATTGTGTTTAGCCCCACCCTGCAAGTCTATTTAGCTGCAGCACTGCATTTTCTGAGGAGTAGCGGCCTGCATGACAAGTTTTGCAAGAATGGTTTTCCGGGTGTTAGGTAAATATATTTTTTTAATTTTTATCTGCCTTTTCCCCATTGCTACCCATAGGCTGCCAACAAGTATACCCTGTCCTCTGCCTGGCCATACAAGTTTGTTTGTTATAATAGCACCCACCCCTGTTAAGCAGACATGAACAAGCGGGTGGCATATTCAGGGAGCCGCCGGGAAAGACAAAGAGCAGAGGACGTGCACCGCAGCCTGCCACCCACAGGAGAGAAGACAAGCCGCTGCGCTGTGCAGGGAGCTGGAGCCTGCCATTGACCCAGCAGGGTGATCCATCTGTCATGCATACACTTTTGGGAGTTGGGGGGGCGGGAGGTTTTTCCGGTATACGGTACGGTCATTAGGTCGACACTATTAAGGTCGACATGCATTGGGTCGACCACTGAATGTCTTAGGTCGACAGGGTGTAGGTCGACACATAGAAAAGATCGACACAATGGGAAAGTCGACCGTCAAAATGAGGTTTCCATGTTTTTCTGAGCCGACGTGCCAACAGGAGGTATTTAATGCCCTACCATCCACTAGACCATGGAGGGAGAACATAAAACTCTTCCAAGTGTAGTGAGGCACCGAGCCTGAAGCATGGGAGGGGGCGCAGTGCACTTTTACGGTGTCCATGTCAACTGTGTCGACATTAGGGACAAGAAAACGTGAAAACCCATCTTGTATTTTTGACTATCGACATTTCCATTGTCGACCTAATACTTGTGTTGACCTTTTGACCCTGTCAACCTTAGCCATGTCAACCTTTTTCACGTGTCGACATAAGCCCTGTTGACCTTTCAGTGGTCGACCCAATGCATGTATGCCATACAATGGCATACAATGCGATGCGATTTATACTTTAATAGCACTCCCGATCATTTCAAGGGCAAATCGGGTCCCATCGCATCGCATCAGTGGCGTAACTATCGTCCTGCAGCCCCCGCGGTGGCGGGGAGGCGCTGAGGGTATGTGGGCGCCGGGGGGGCTGCGAGATGATAGTTGCCTTCTGCCGCCGTACCGTGCACCACCGGGTCCCAGCTCTCCCGAGTCCCGGCAGCCGCAGCGCTGTTCTAGTACAAAAAGGTGACACTTGGAAAATGGCTGCCCCCATACCGCAGACAGTTTTTCGTCTGCAGTATGGGGGCAGCCATTTTCTAAGTGTCACTTTTTCATTAGCAGCAGTAACGGGAGAGCCGCCCGGGACCCGGCGCAGATGGATGCGGCCAGCCGGCCAGAGGTAACGCACACACGCGCACACACACACACACACATACATACAAACACACACACAGAAACACAACCCCCCCTCCCCACCGCCGTACCACGGCTCCCCTCCGCTCCGTTTTTTTTTACAGGGGGGCGCCTCCTGACTTGTCGGCAGGGGGGCGCCGAAAATCTAGTTACGCCGCTGCATCGCATACCATTCAATAGGGCATGCGATGCGATGAGATGGGCGCCCAGATAATACACAAGTACCCCTTTGTGTCTCAGCTAGCATGGGGATGAAACAATGCAAAATATAACATACTGTAGGGATTTCTCAGGAATAGATGAGAAAGTGGACAGGATGTATGGAAATAATGCTGCTGCTACTGCATACACACGGATCCCCATATGTATTAAAGAGGGATAAGATAAGAGCTCAATGGAATATGTGTGTAGTGGATGTTATACTGGGTCACTGTGTTATGGAATAATCTGAACGTGGCTAATGTAATGTGAAATACTATGTATGGCAGCGCAATGTTAAGGAATATGGAGGAAAACTGGAGGAACTTCAGTAAGTTGTAAAGTCGGACATAATATAAACAGTGGACACTACAATGTAGCATAATATATACTGTGGGCACTTTGATGTTTCATAATGTGAACTGGGGACACTGTGGCATAAAGTGAACTTGGGCACTACTGTGATACAGAAAAATGAAGTAGGGCACTAATATGGGACATAAAATGAACTGCTTTGCTTCACTAGTATGCTTTTCACAACGTACCGGTGAACTACTATAGGGTGTAAATTGGAATAGGGCACTACTATGGGACATAAAAAGAGCAGCCATGAAGTGTACTCTTCTCTAGAAGCATTGGGATAGGGTCCAGTGGCGTAACTATCGCCCGCAGCCCCCGCTGTGGCGGGGAGGCGCTTGGAAGGTGAGGGCGCCAGGGGGCTGCGGGGCTATTGTTACCCATCCCGCTGCGTCTGCCATGGGACCTTTCGCCTGCTCTCCGGCTCCCTGCTCTCCCGGCTCCGTCTGCAATAAAAAATGTGAAACACAGAAAATGGCTGCCCCCTGAATGCAGACCGTTTTTGAGGATGCTAGAGGAGGCGGAGGCCTCCTCTAGCATCCTTAAAAACGGTCTGCTGTATGGGGGCAGCCATTTTCGGAGTGACATGTTTTTTATGACAGCAGGAGCCGGGAGAGCAGGGAGATTGATTCGCCGGTGGAAGGTCCCGGGGCAGACGCAGCGGCACTACGTGGAACGGTAAGGGGGTTGGGGGGGGGTCGAGCTGGGGGGGTCGGGGTTGAGCTGGGGGAGGGGCGTGCAAAAGAGTTGTGGCGGGGGGGAGATTTTTTCAAGGTTACGCCACTGATGGGGTCCCTTCAAAATATTGCCATGGGGCCTATAGATTTCTGGCTATGCCACTGGGGAAGGTATATCAAGTGAATGTATGTATATTTTCATCCACTGGTAATACAAATAACCATATACTTCCATGATGACTCTACAAATATCATAAAGAGACAGGTATTTTATTTTCAGAATGAAAGCAAAGGAAAGATGAGTAGGGCGCCAGCTGAGTAACCAAGAGGCCTTGAAACAGATATTACTTTTCCTTTCAGGAGAATTAGGTCACATACTATTGTATTATGGACAAAGAGATAATGATATTCATAACCCTTGCACAGATGCAGCTACATAACTCTGAAACAGCAGTGATGCAGGCTACACTCGGGCAGAAGAGCTTCATAGTTATTATTATTATTATTATAATTTTATTTATAGTGCAATGAATCAGAAGAAGAAATACTATACATGTAATAAAGACAGGATTGGGTTATATGTCAGGTATGTACTGTATGCAATCTACTCTCAGGTCAGGATACATAGAATAGAGCTATAATAACAGGTCAATGCAGTGGCCCATCTGATGACTAGTATATATTGCAGCAGAGCCCCATCTGATGACTAGTATATATTGCAGCAGAGCCCCATCTGATGACTAGTATATATTTCAAGGCCCTTAAACTCACTAGCGGGTATCCCCACAGGCCACACCCCAAGACCATCACATAAAACCATAACTTAGCTTAACTTATCTATAAACTTATCTAAAATAAAAACACGGACACAAGTGCTGGCGTTTCAAACAGACTGTCAAAATTTATTTTGACAAGCAACTAGGTATAACTGTAAAAATGGTGGCGGCACCAAAGAACGGTCATTATAGGAAAGTGGGGTTTAAAGATGTTCATGCATACCATCGCTGGGATTACTCTCCCCACACAACCATCGTGGCAGATGGTAAATGGCCATCCCCCGTGCAGAAGCGTGGCCCGTGACAATCGTTGACAAGGGAGAGCGCACCTCACTATCTACATACACACAGATCTTTTAGAGATGACCGTTCTTTACCGCCAAAAGCCAGGCTCCAAGCCACCGCCACCACTCTGCTAAAAACGCTCAGCACTGGGAACTCAACCATTCAAATATGTCGCCCAAACACAGAGCCATAACTTCAGAGCTCAATTGAACACCATCACTCCTATACAGCTCTTCACGCTGAAAAGTGATGGCGTCATGGTGAACAACACCCCCGCCATTTGCTAGCAAGTATCTCTCCACTGCTGCGTTCACCTTCTTTCGAGAATGCTCAAGGCGGGGGCAAGACCTGGCCGCCCTCCATACTCTCCTTGAGATCATGGAGGACCAAACCAATCGGCAACGAGGCAATGCTTGGGAGATAATGTGGAGGTCCCTGATTATCACGGAGCGCAGCTCCAAAGCGGACCCATGGCCCAAATCGTTGCCACCCAGGTGGAAGACGATAACTTCAGGGACCCCATAATCACACAAGGCCCTCAATATATGGGCCTGCAATTCGACCCATCGCATGCCTCGCACACCTAACCACCTAACCGACCCAGCTCTAGGGAACATGCATACATTGTGCGATATTAGCTCGCGAGGCCCAAAACACAAAGGAGTGGCCGAGCAACCACTCCGATTTTTCATCCTGTCGACCTGCAATATTTACAGAGAGGTTAGTAACTTTGTCGACATGTTGCACACCCCCTTTCACACAGCACGGTTTGGAGTATAAGGAGAAGGAAAGAACCTTGGCCGACCAGCTCTTGAGGCACAAAACACACCGCCTGGAGCAAACTAACAAGTACGCCATGCCAGATTTAAATTGGAAGCCAAATTGTGCCCCCAGGCGGATGTGAAAAAACACCTCAAGGCCCCCACTGGAAGTTGGCGAGCGCTTATGCGTCCTGTTGACCATGGTAAAAGGAGACAGATAAAGATGGCCGAATATACCTGCGGAATGCTGCAGAGCGCCATCGACCCAGAGACTGAATCTCTGCGTTGGAGCGGCCCTCAGCAGCCGTCAAGGTAGCAGCCCCAATCCTAAAGGAATGCGACCCAAATTCCTTTGGATCGAGACCAATGGCCTCCGGCGCCCGCCCCAAGACGTGACCAAACTGGTATTTGGTGAGAGGAGACCCATCTTGATGCATCAACCACGCACCTGGTAGATCAGGGCGGACCCGTGCGAAGGCCATAGCCAACTCCACCGGGCACACCCCGTCTACCGCGCAGCAAAGACAGCCATCGCCCCCTGCCAGCCTGATCCGTCTTGGAAAGTCGCAGGTGACAGAGCACCGCATCTGGCTGGACCGCCAGGTCATCCACGGCCAACGGTGAGGGCAGCCGCTTAGACGGGGCTACCAGCTCTCCTATCCTGAAAGCCCCATGATAAGCCATGGCATACGCCGTGCGGAACAGCAGGACCTCACAATCAGGCCAGCAAATGTCCCTCAGGCCACCCAGCAAGGCTGGTAGCAATGACAAATCAATAGGACGCCTGCAGTCTGGGAGGGCCGGCGATGCTTGCCGCCAACGGCGCAAGGCCCTGGACACCAGAAAAGACCGGGACGGGTCCGCCCTGCCATGCAGGGACGAGAAAAAGGACACCCCTGACAAAATCCTGCGCACTGAGGCAACCGAACGGCCCAAGGAGTATAGACTCCATACAAAAGCCACCATGGCCTCAGCTGGTGTCTTAACTGTTTGAGGGGCAGACAGCCGAAACTGTTCCCACTCATGCCATCCCTCCTGATAGCAACGGAGCGTCCTGGGGGCGACGGCCCTCATGGCTAGCCCCTCCATTCCGGCCAGATCACCTGCCAAACATAAGGAGGACAACACTCGCCAGTTAGAGAGGCCTCAGGAGCTAAAGATCGGAACTTAGCCCAATCTGCTCTGGACAGTGCATCCGCCACGGAATTCTCCACTCCGGGGATGTGCTTTGCCACAAATTGTACATTGAGCTGTAGGCACCGCAAAACGAGCCTTGCCAGCAGGCGCACTACCGGCAGAGAGGAAGAACTCTGCCGGTTAATAGCATGGACCACACCCAAATTGTCGCACCAGAAAACTATGCTGGAATGTTCCAGCCTATCTCCCCAGATCTCCAGTGACACTATGGGCCTTATTTTGGTTCATTCTTTCTGACAAAATCCTTCTTAGATGGACAAAACCATGTGCACTGCAGGGGGGGCAGATGTAACATGTGCAGAGAGAATTAGATTTGGGTGAGTAATTTTGTTTCTGTGCAGGGAAAATACTGACTGCTTTATTTTTACACTGCAATATAGATCTCACTTTGAAGTAAAACCCCACCCAAATCTAATTCTCTCTGCACAAGTAACATCTGCCCCACCTGCAGTGCACATGGTTTTGCCCATCTAAGAAGGATTTTGTCAGAAAGAATGAACCAAAATAAGGCCCTATGATAGGAAGTTTTTTGTAAGGCCCTTCGTCACCCATTCCACAGGCCATGGGGCTGCACACCATGACCCGTGCAAGAAGGCACCAAAACCGACCCCACCCGCCACATCGGTGAACAACTGCAACTGAACGTTGCTGCGAGGGGGTGAGGGCCAAATTAGGACCCCATTAAACTGATTCAGGAAAGTAAGCCAGACCTAAGGTCCCGCTTTAGTTCCGCCGTCAGCCGGATGAAATGAAGGTTCTTAATCCCGGCCATGGCTCTCTCCAGTTTCCTGCAGAAAACCCTGCCCATAGGGATTACCCGAACTGCAAAATGCAATGACTGGAGCTGCTGCAGGTGGAGCTTGCCCTTAGACAGTGCGAGCGAGATTGCCCCCCCCCCCCCAGCCTATCCAGCTTGTCTAGGGTCAATCTGCAGCATCCCGCCACTGTGTCAATTTCGATGCCCAAGAAGGAGAGGCACGTCACCGGCCCCTCCGTCTTGTCCGTCGCGATGGGAACACCGAAGTGGTGGAACAGCCTCTGGGTGTAACCCAGCAGGTCCCCACAGCGGGAGGAACCCGCGGGGCCCACACACAGGAAGTCGTCCAAGTAGTGGGCAATGCCGGCCTCTCCTGACCCCGTCTCGACGCACAAGTGTAAGAAACTACGGAAGCACTCAAAATAGGCACAGGAGATGGAGCAGCCCATGGGCAAGCACCTGTCCACATAGAAACCCGTGGGCAGTCGAAAACCCATGTACCGAAACGAGTCCGGATGCAAAGGCAGCAAGCGAAAGGCCGACTCAACGTCGATCTTTGCCAGCAAAGCCCCTGGGCCAAAGCCCCGGACCATGGACAGGACCTGTTCAAAGGACTGGTAGCATACCGGCACAATTCCTCAGGAATAGCATCGTTGACTGACCCTCCCACCGGGTGTGACAGGTACTGTACGAGCCTGAACTTGCCTTGCGCCTTTTTGGGGACCACCCCAACAGGGGAAATCACCAAATCGGCGATTGGGGGAACCGGGAAGGGCCCCACCATTCTGCCTAGGCTCACCTCTTTGGAGACTTTCTCCAGGACTATAAGGGGCATCTGAATGGCTGATTTCAGGTTCCGGGGGGCCACGGCACCCACCTCCCCACGGATGGGAAGACGGAAACCGTGACGGAAACCGGACTCCGAAAACTCGGCTTCCTCCCTGTTAGGGTATGCGCCCAGTCAGCCGGCCAGGCTGCTGACCCGAACCGGGGACCGGGCCTTACTGAGGTTGACCTCCGGCGCCCTGAGCCGCCTGGGGGCCACCCTGCTTTCCCTTCTTGCAGTCCTTGACCGGGTGGGGGCCCCAGCATTTTGAGCAAGAGTGCTTGTATTTGCACCTAGCTCCCAGAGAGCAGGCGACTCCATTGAACGCATAGCAACATCCGGCGGAGGAGCCCCCCGCCCCTCCACAAAAGGGAACAGGACCCTTAGTGGTTTTTGGAGCAACAGCCGTGGAAGTGGAGGGCTTAGGGCCCATCCACATCTTCACGTCCTTTCAGCCCAATTTCATGACCGCAAGGCCTGATTGCTTGCGCCTGAAATTTTCATCATAAGAGCGCCAAGCCGAGTCGCCATCAGAAAGGTATATCGCGTGGATCATATGCATGTAGCGTACCACATTCATATGCTCCTCGGGCCTGGTCTCTAGATAACAGGCCGCAATCATGAAAAGCCCCGTCTGCCACTGGTGGTAGGTGCAGTAGGCCTCCTCGCCAATCCCCCCTCTACGCTTGGCTTCCCGATATTCTTTCTCGGCTTGGGCTGTCATGGTGAAGAAACTGACATATTTTCCTTCATTGATCCTCTCTTGCACACTGCGCCTCAGCCCCCTAAGCACCGCGGTGGGTACTTGTTTCCTAGCACGGCCACAATCGGGATCGGTCGCGGCTCTTATTTAGTGCACTATAAGGGCCGCGATCAACCCCGACGGACGCGATGCTCTTGATTTCCGAAATCGCGGTCATTGTGTACCATGCTTCAATTACCGCGACGCGACCGACACGATGATTGAAGTATTGACCGAAATCGGCGGCATTACAAGCCATCGGTCCCATCGGGAGCACTGAATGTCAGTATTCAATGCCCCCGACGCGATCGACGCAATTTCTTCATTGCAAGCACCCATTTCATGTTTTGACATGGGTGCTTACAATTACACCCCACATTTACAGGTTTTACAATTACATTTACATTTTGCACCCCATTTTCAACCCCTCAATTAGACACAATAATTCACACGACACATCTGAATACATTTAACAGGTTTTTATTTTTTCAACTTTTTTAAAGTTGTTCTCAGGCCTTTTTTTTTTTTTTTCATTTTTTAAAGCAATAACTGGCCTTTTTTTATTTTTATTTTTTATTGAAAAAATAAATAAAAAATAAATAAATACATTACATAACATATATTAACAGAGGTAAGGGGAATGGGTGAGACCCAAACAGGATAATGCATATATTAACAGAGGCAAGGGGAATGGGAGAGACCCAAACAGGATCATGCATATATTAACAGAGGCAAGGGGAATGGGGGAGACCCAAACAGGATCATGGAATTTTTTTTTCTAGCATAGGGAAGACCCACGCATATTAACAGAGGCAATGGGAATGGTGGAGACCCAAACAGGATCTTTATTTTTATTTTTTTTCATGGGGTAGACCCAAACAGTTGTATTTTTTTATTTTTTTTATTTTTCATTTATGTATTTTTTTTCTTTTTTTTTTAGTTTTTTAATATTTTTTTTATCTTTAAGCATTTTTCAAAAATTTTTTTTTTTTTTAAACATTATTTTTTAAACAAAGATACAAGAACATGGGGTCATCACATGCAGAAGAAGTTGATCGATCAGTACAAGAAGAATAGATGCCTGGCTATCACAACCAGGCCAATTGAAATGAGGCATGGGAAGATAACGGCACACTAGAAAACTGTGCCCACTAATGCAAACAATCACATGAATCCGGAAGAAAACATAAATATGCAGAACAGTGGTTAGTGAAGGAGCAAAACAAGTACGGTCATCGCAAACTTCAGGAAGACCGGACTGCAACGTTCACCAACCAAAATTGCAGTACATGACCAGAAACAGTTCATTATGTAGAAATCAGAAAGGAACAGAAACAAGAACATTGCTGCCAAATTATAAATTGAAACTCAAATTAGCCAATTTAGAAATTAATAATTAAAGTAACGCTCTTCGTCTGGGGTGGGGGTCTGCACACTTCTCAAAGCAGACAAAAGACTCCCAGACAAAGACGAGGGATCAGTGGCAGGTGGCATAGGGGGTCCCGGCGCGTAGTAAGGGGCAGGCGGAGGAGCAACCGGCGCACTGAACATCGGGTGGTGATGTGGGTGTTGGGCTGGTGGCTCTACGTGCGCTGTGCGGCATGATGTTATCTTGCAGTCACCACAGAGGTCATCCTCGGCTGCCCGCAACATACCGTCATACAGCAACCGCTTAAAGTGGTGGTACGTGGGTCGCTTCCACTTTCGCATTTCTGCGCACACATGATTAGTGAGCATTTGATACTCATCGGGGGGATTATTTAATGCTTCCTCCTTGTAGGGGCAGCAATGTTCTTGGCCAGTAGCAGCAGGTCTCATCGGCTGTCTCCTCCTACGCCTCCTGGGGGGAGCTGATGACGTGCTCGCCACCGCAGGAGCCGCCACCTCCGACACCGACTCAGCCTGCTGCGTTGACTCAGAGGGAACTACCTAGAATGAAAAGAAACGAAAAAAAAATGTTAAAACATTGCATTTCACTTCCATTTACATGCTGAACATGTTTGAACACGATACTTACTACGTCCGCACTCTCCTGTGCACTGGATGAAAAGCCTTCATCCGTAGTAGTTCCCTCTGTTTCTGTCCTTCCTTGTTCCTCCACAATGAACAGCATCCGGTCATAATACCACAACTTCGGTTGGTACACGTTGGCCGGATCGGTTCCTGAAGCTTGCGACTCCCGGACCCGATTATGCTCCTTCACCAGCACTGTCCGCATATTAGTGAATTTCTTCCGGACCCATGTGACATCTGCATTAGGGACACGTCTCCTAGCGTAGGCCGAGATCTTCCCAAACGCCTCATTCCGCTTTGCCTGATTGTGAAAATCAATGTGATCTTTACCGCCATAGGCATCTATTCTCCTTGTAGAGATCGATCAACTTCTTCAATAAATGACGATCTACATTACGCTCCATGCTGTAAAATAATATTCAAAAATGAAGTTTACCCTGTAAACTATAATGCACTCCACTGTTATTCATTAATACGCAACAGAAAGCCACTAATATTTACCTGAGGCGGTGTAGAATTTCAGTAAATATAAAAATTCCAAAATTAGCCTTATTGGGAAAGTAAATGTGAACAACTGAAATAGAATACGAGAAAAAAAAACAAGGCTTTAATCTGAGACACTAATTGCATATTACATAATAACTGCAATATACACCACATTTGCTGACAGAAGCACTGATATATATGTGTCCCCCACTATCCACGCCATCCCGCGAGCCACCGAGCCCGAAGCGTGGAGAGCGCAGCGAGCCCCGCGAGGGGACGCTGATACCTTCACAGATCCCTGAGTCCCCTCGCGGGCTTCACAGGTATCCACGTCCCCTCGCGGGCTTCACAGGTATCAGCGTCCCCTCGCGGGCTTCACAGGTATCAGCGTCCCCTCGCGGGGCTCGCTGCGCTCGCCACGCTTCGGGCTCGGTGGCTCACTGCACTCGCCACACTATTCTATTCTCAACTCCACGCCGACGTGGATAGTGGGGGTATGAAAAGGTCGTAGGAAGCGTACCGCCGCCCCTCGCGGGGCTCGCTGCGCTCGCTGCGCTCGCCACGCTTCGGGATGGCGTGACATGGGCACTGTAATCGGACACAAGTTACACAAAGTCTACTCCAACTTTTTTTACATTTTTAAAAAACCAGAAAAAAATTAAAAGCTTGCACATTAATAGTAATAGGATACATCATGATACCTGCAGCACCATTGCAATAACAACCACATGAGACTATGATCCTGCCAATATATCAACACTTTGTACACCCCAGTGCATTAGTCAGATCACCCTAAAACCTGCACAACATCACCCCCTTCACATGATCACTGTCTAGATCTATACATGAGCAGTACCCTTGAAAATAGACATGATCCACACACTTTAAAAACTATACAACACCCTGAATTTCATCACTGGTATACATAATCACAACCCCCCTTATGTAGTTGTTCTCCCCACTCCCCCCTGTCGCCCCTCATCTCCCTCTCCCCTCAGCATGAATACTTGTACCCCACCCTGCATAACAGGGCCCCTACACATAATAAAAACTAGCTATATAGATATATATATCATTGTCCCCCTAAAGCGCCCCCCACCCAAAAAAAAGCCCGCCCCCCCCCCCTCCCTACAACACTCTGTATATGACTCTCCCAAACCCCACACCCCACCTGAATAGAATAATCATGACATCTGCTTACTTTTTGCGCAGGGGCAGGGAGCCAGAAACTTCAGCTGCAGGCACTGATTAATGACCATGTAAAATGGCTGCTGTTGTCCTTCCCCAGGGTGCTTTTGGCGCCTTTGGCCTTTGACCGTCATCAAAATCGCGTCGGTCGGTCGTTGGGAGACATCTAAACAGTTCAATGCCTCAGACCGACGCGATGTTTTATATTAGAAGAACTCAGCAGCACTTACTATGGACGTCACTTCTCATACCTCGCGTCGCTCGCGTTAGACGGTACACCGCCCCTTACACCCCGACCGACGCGATTTCGCCAGATAAGTGTGGCAGAGTATTTAGAAAATTATTGATCGCGTCGGTCGCAGCCCTTGTACATTGTGCCCGACGCGACTGACATGATAAGCACTATATAGTGCTTATACTATGAAATATCGCGTCGGTCGGACGCATTGTACTGTTATGATTACAGTACATTGCGGCCGACGCAACGTAATTTTACCACTTGTCGTCATGTGGACCATGTCAACATGTCGACTATACATGTCAACATGGATTTGATAAAATGTAGTGTATTGATCACAGCAAAGCCCCCAAGCACTTTGTGCTTTGCGGATTTGCTGTAATCAGCACAGTACATCTTATCAAATACGTGGTGACATGAACATCGCCCCTTACCACGCCTCTAAAGTGGCGTGGATAGTGGCGGTGTGTGACTGCAATCCATTCATACATACATCCATCCACAATCATTCTTCAGAGACAGTAAAGACAATTTTTTTTAAATAATTTTTGCAATTTTACTCCAAAATTAAAATAATCAAGAAAATATGCATTTCATTAAAAAACAAGCGAATGAAAGTAATAAAAAATGGGAAAATTATAAATAGGATGGGGGAATTGTTCGTAAATCAGTCTTTGGGTAACAAAGTCAAGGCATGTAATGCACGGGCAAAGGGGTCGTCACGTGCAAGGCTCTTCCGCCACATAAATTCCTCTAGGTACCCCTGAAGCATGTGTCTGGCAGTCCCCCGTTGGCGCTTGTTGCGCCACTTACACGCCCCCCACAAGCGCTCAATGTTTTGGGTATGCACCCCTGTTGTTGGATCCACAAAATTATATCGGTGATTGACCCGGGCATGTTCATATCCTGCTGCTTGGAGCTGGGTCGTACTGTAGGCCCTCCAACAGTCTGTATACACAGTAGACCCAGGCTCAACAAACTGGATAATAGCCGCAATAAGGGTGGTGGCGTCCCGAGTATCAACTTTCTTGGCGAAACATTGCCCAGTTTCGCGGCAAATGCCACCAAATACCCACTGCTGGGGTAACACCCGGCCCACGTTTGCCTGCCTCTTAACAAAGAGAGTCTCGTCTACCTCGACAATCATGCCGGGACCTCCAATCCGGCGCTGCGGCTGCGCCATCAGGTCAAGCAGGCAGGCTTCCCGCATGTACTTGTTATAAAGTACAGCGGTTTTTTTAGACATGTCCAGGTGCCTCTCACAGTAGTCGATACTGGTCATCTCCTCGACCCAGAAGAAGATGAAGCAGTCCCTGACGTTACAGCGCCACATCGTTTCCTTGAGGTTCAGCCGCATGGGATGGCCATTCCCACACGTAGCCTCCGCTGGCAGCAGATGGTGACGCTGAAGAAACGCCACAGCCTCTGTCTCAGTTGTAGGCAAGGAGAGGAAACTCGCCTCAGCCATATTGGAGGACACCGATTCCAGCAGACAGCAATCCACACCACCGCAATCCACAGCAATCCACAGCACAGGACTCAGGATAAGCAGGGTAACAGGATCAGCACAGCAATCCACAGCACAGCACAGGATTCAGGAACAGTAGCAATCCACAGCACAAAGCACAGGATCAGCACAAATAGTGTTTAAAGCACGGAATCAATTTGGGAGATTTCACCAGCAAAGGATCAGTCAGCCAAAATCAACCAGCAATAAACACACGTCTCACTCCAACCGAGACAAAACCCACAAAGAGCTTAGGGACAAGCTGTCAGAAGGGGCCGGATTGGGAAGGGGCCGGCTTATGATAGTAAATATTGACAGTGATGAGATGATATCATGCTGTAACTGTGCAGATTACATAGGGCAGATTTCATGTTTACATAGAAACACACATTAAAACATATGTTTCTAGGAAGAATTGATAAGAGGCAGGACTACAAGGGTTAAATGGGCCTATTAGAGATGGGCCTACAAAGCGGGAAAAACCTAAGGGGAATGTGCCTAATGAAAATCGGGTTGATCGCAACCGTCGGTAGCATTAGAGATACCATTCGACGCGACCGACGCGATTGAGTTAATTTTGACATCAAAACGTTACCGTCGGGGACATCGGTACCATCGCGAGCAGCTATTTACAGGTACCCGACGCGATGAACGAGATGGCGATTAAAAAACAATCGTCGGTATCAGACGTGTCGGGACCATCGGGACCATCGTTTCCATACCATAATGTGCACGACAAGACGCGATGATAAAGATGGATAAAGATGGAGCAGATGTTAATCTTTGTGGCCGTGCTAGGAAACAAGTACCCCGTGGTGTTTTCACAATGCACCATCTCCCCCCTGGGGAATAATGGGGACCCTGAGCTGCAGCTGGAGCTGGAATGCCGAGGGCATCGCCCGTGGCGACGTCGTCGCCTGCGCGATTTGTGCCCCCCATCCTCCCCGGAAGTCTCTGAATCCAACTGGCCGGAGGAAGATGTGGTGCGAGAGCTCTTACGCCTGCGCCGCTTAACCTTCTTTGCTGACCCACCTGATGTGCCAGACGCTGGCACGAGGCTCATCTCCACGGGTACTGCAGGGGGCCCTGCAGACGAGGGCCCAGGGACGACCACCACGGAAGTAGCAGCACCGCTCAGAGGCACCGGAAGAGGCACGGTTCCCGTGCCCGGCTCCGGAGCTGCCGCACTCGTAGCAGGTGTAGACACAGGCCCACCGGCAGCAGCCGGCAAAGGGACCTGTGTGGGAGTGGCCACCCCCCCTCCGGGGGAGGCCCCTTGTGCTCGGCCCATGAATGACGTAAGTATTGCCATAAATTCCTGCACCCCGCCCCCAGAAGGGGTGGACTGAGGGCCCTGGACCCCTGTATTTGGACTAGAGGGGGTACTCCCCAGAGCTACTCCTGCCCCCAAACCAATCCTGCGCTGTGGGATTAATCTATGTCTCCGCAGCCACTGGTGCCTGTTAACCCCAGGTGGAGGCACAGGCCCACGCCCTGTAGGGCGAGTGGGTGTGTGAGCGGGGACCCCTGATGTATGCCCCCCACCTGCAGCCGCTACTGTAGGGGTGGACTGTGCCAGCCTGCTGGCCAGCACTGGGATGCCTGAGGGTCTGGGAGAAACCAGTGGCAGGGCCCCCCTCCCCCTGGTGGTACCCGACTGCTGCTGCTGCCCCACGGTGCCCCCCGCGGGACCCACTGCCTGCCGTTGACTGACCGCCCCTCCGCCAGACCGCGAGGCCCCCGTCCTGCCGCGCCTACTGGGCCTTATGGAGGGGGCCTGATTCGGGGCTGCAACGGACACTTGCGGGCTGTGGCCTCTGCCGCGCGCCCGACCAGCTGCGCCACGGGCTCCATTACCGCCCAACCCCCCAGATGACACCCCGCCGCCGCGGCCTACCCCGCGCTGACGCGCCATCCTGCGGCCGGGCGTGTCATCACCAGGCGGCACACTCGCCGCCGCAAGTCCCTCTTGCTGACCGGGAGCAGCAGCCCTGCGCCGCGCACCCCCTCCGGCGACAGCACCAGGAGGGGAGGCGGCTACAGGACCCGCAGCACCCCCGGAGGGGTAGGGGGCCTCAAGCAAACGGGCGGGCAGCCTGGAGGCCCTGCGCGGCCGAGACATGGCGCAGACAGGCAAGGGATCACTACAGTTATGCACAGGGGTGACAGAGGGGGAGTTAGCAGCGCGCTGGGACCTTCGCAGCGCTGCGTGTCTACCAGATTAACCCCAATAGATTACACACATACCACACCCTTTTTTTTCAGGGGGTGGTTGCAGTTTGCCTTTCACTATGTAATGGGGCTCTTCACTATCGTGAGAGTTTGATCTGGGTCTGTATTACCTGAGCGTTAGTCTCTTTTCTGTCTTACCTTTTATCTTTCTTTGTCTGTTCTTCAATCTGTCCACCTTGTTACCCCCATTTCCCTATAATATCATACCTGCATATCCCTCATATTCTTACTCGCCCGACTTCCATATTTCTTGTCTGTCTCTCGTCTTTATTTATCAAAGTGACCTTGTTGTAAAGATTTGTGGCTATTTTACAAAAAAAAAATCCATTAGTCTTGCCAGGAGCTAATATAACCACTAAGAACTATTGATTTTGTGTAGTGTTCAAGGCAGGAAGTTGTCTGGCCCATAGAGAAGTAAATAAGAATGAGCATTTTGTAGCATAGCCTCCAAACAACTTTGCTCAAACCAATTACAATAAAGACATGCAGGTTGCAGAACATTGTGGCTAAGCCCCAATTACTGTATCTAGAGCCAATTTAATACATTTGCACAAAGTGCATTCCCCATGGTCCTATCATCAAAATTCCGTAGTCTGAAGCTTAGAGATCGCGCGGTGGTGCTGCCATAGCTCCGCCCCCTTGTGTTCTGAGGAGACATGATAGCTCCTGTTTTATACACTCAAGCCTCTAAAATCACTTTATATCCCATGGGTAAGATTATAGCAACCATATATTTAACCTAACGGTCTTAATTGTAATCCTTTTATAGTCTGATATTCCAAAATATAAATGTGAACCTAGATTTTTGGTAACTTTAAGCTTGGATTATGGTCCTGTATTTAAATGAGAGTCACTGAGGTGGCAGCCAGGGAATAAAATGGAGACCGTGGGGAAATGCTTGCAGTGTATGATTGGTAAGTATATAGGAGACTGCACACACATAGTTATTATGCAGGTCCTTTATCTATTCTTATAATGATTCAGTCAGTGACATACAGAAAACAAAAAATTCTCATGTGCACGAGCTAAACGTCTTCTCAGAAAGAAAACAGGACAGTATAAATCTTTGAGTCCTGTGTAGGGCTTGGGAGAGTTCTTACTGGTGAGATCTGCAAAACCTATTCCCAAAAACTAAATATTCCAGCACCTCTAAGAAGAATGGTCCATCCTTATTTAAGGGGAAAAAATATAAAAGATTATGGGCCAGATGTATCATGCGTCGAAACGTAATAAAATGGAGAGTCACAAAAAAAAATAGCCAATCAGCTCCTACCTTTCATGCTACAGACTGGGTTTAAAAAATGACAGGTATGGGCTGTTTGGCAAGTTGTTTATCACTTCACTTTTTTTGAAGTTTGATACATCGCTGCGCTCACCATGCTTCAGGCTCGGTGCTTTGCTACGCTCGGCACGCTATTTTATTCTCCCACCACACCCTAGTGGATGGAAGGGCATGAAATACCGCCTGTCGGCACATCTCGGCTCAGAATACAGTGAAGAACCCAATGTTGACCTTTTTTACTGTCGACCTAGACCATGTTGACCTAATGCTTGTGTCTACCTAATGACCTGTCGACCTTGTCCCATGTCGACCTAGACCTATGGTTACCACCTCATCCCTTTAATTCCGGACACATATTAATTACACAGGTTCTGTGGCTGGCTGACTTCAAGACTCCATTTCACCTGGTTTTAAACTGCCACATAACCTGTGTAATTAATATGTGTCCGGAATTAAAGGGATGAGGTGGTAACCCTAGACCCCTGTCGACCTTTCAGTTTGTCGACCTAGTGGTCTTGACCTAATGACTGTCGACCATCTTTAGGTCGACCATGTGATCGTATCCCCACCCAACATGACCCTTGCCAGGAGGTACACAATGCTCTGTTCCTGGACTTCCCTCTGAATGTATGATTGCCATCACCTGTGTTTCATCTCAGGTGATGGCAATCATACATTCAGAGGGAAGTCCAGGAACAGAGCATTGTGTCCCTCATCGAATGGGTCATGTTGGGAGGTGTGCTTATTTCTTAGTAGCGATTAGTACAATTTTGTTCCATGCTTAGTCAGTCTTCTATAGATTACGCTGGTAGTTAGCAAAGGAGTTAGTAGAGTAGGAGAAAGTTTTAAAAAATAGGTACTTGTATAGTTTTACAGCGCCAGCGTGTTCAGGTGATGTGCACTTCGGTTCATGTGAGCCAGCGTCTCCTGGTTGCTAGGCAGCCGGCTCCGGTGTGGACTGCTGTGGTCATCTAATAGTTATGTGCTCAGATGAGGCTTGCTTCGCAATTAGTGAAATGTTGTGAACAATATTTTGTATGTCATCCTCCTGACGACGGGGAGCCTGGTCCCCGAAACGTTGAGGTAAAAAAGTACCTTTTAACCAAGACCATGCAGAGCCGTGTTTGGAACCACGCTGTGGAACCCACTGTTAATATATATATATATATATATATATATATATATATATATATAGGTGGGCAATGATGGGCGGCACTCGGAGGTAACTTTCAAACGGTTTAATCAGGTGCGGCAAACGACTAACGTTTCGGGGTGCGGTAACCCCTTTGTCAAGGTGCTCAAACGGAAAAACGGTTTTCCGTTTGAGCACCTTGACAAAGGGGTTACCGCACCCCGAAACGTTAGTCGTTTGCCGCACCTGATTAAACCGTTTGAAAGTTACCTCCTAGTGCCGCCCATCATTGCCCACCTATCCACTTCTATCCGGGAGGGCACCGGGGCCTGCTGCATCATTTAGGAGAGTGCCGGGCCGCTACAAACCAGTATATATATATATATATATATATATTTATTAACAGTGGGTTCCACACCAAGTTGTGTTCACTTTTAATTGTGTAATCATTCATATATATATATATATATTTATATATATATAAAGGAGTTCAGAGTGCGCTATAAATGATTACACAATTAAAAGTGAACACAATATTTAATAAAAGAATGCTCATGGGCTACAAAATATACATAATAAAACATTCAATACGACAAAGAATGACTATTCAGGAATTTGGTCTTTCCAATGATGTCACAGGTCCAACGCGTTTCTTCAAAAAGATGACTTCATCAGGGGCATTGGAAGTATTGATTTCACTTCTTAGAAAAGAAAGTCTTATATAATTTGCAATAGAGAGATCTGTAATCCCAAATATTGGTAGCTTTTGAAGTACATAAAACCCCCAAAAACTCATACATATAAGATATACAGGTTGAGTATCCTGTATCCGTGCATCCATTATCCGAATTATTCCAAAAACCGTGGTTTTTGGAATCATTCTAATTTTTTTTTTTTACCCCCCCTAACCCTCTTTTCATACTTACCAAGTCCCAGGGCGTCCACAGCAGGCCTCCGGCATCTTCTTCAGGGTCTCCAGTGGTCCTAGGAATGCATTGCGCGAGTGTGCACGCGCGCTGATGCCGGGGGCCTACTGTGGATCGCGGGTAATTTTTAATGGTCTGCGATGCGACCGACGCGATGCCCGCGATTTCCCATTGAAATGCATTGAAAAAGTCAAAATCGCGTCGGTCGCATTGTATGCGGCCAAAAAAAGCATGCGATGGTACCGACGCGATGCCCGCGATTTCCCATAGGGAACAATGTAAAATGCCTCAATTTAACCAAATCAACATAGGGAACAATGTTAAATGGGCCAGACACCCCAAAAAAAACCCCTGACCAGTGAAATGGCCCCCCAAAAATAGTTAACGCCACCCCACGATCAACGTCAACCCGAAGCGTGGCGAGCGCAGCGGTACGCGTCCTCCGACCTTTTCATACCCCCACTATCCACGTCGGCGTGGAGTTGAGAATAGATAGTGTGGCGAGCGCAGCGAGCCACCGAGCCCGAATCGTGGCGAGCGCTCGCCACACTATCTATTCTCAACTCCACACCGACGTGGATAGTGGGGGTAGGAAAAGGTCGGAGGACGCGTACCGCCGACCCTCGCGCGCTCGCTGCGCTCGCCACGCTTCGGGTTGACGTTGATCGTGGGGTGGCGTTAACTATTTTTGGGGGGCCATTTCACTGGTCAGGGGTTTTTTTTGGGGTGTCTGGCCCATTTAACATTGTTCCCTATGTTGATTTGGTTAAATTTAGTCATTTTACATTGTTCCCTATGGGAAATCGCGGGCATCGCGTCGGTCGCATCGCATGTGATTTTTTAGCCCGCATGCGATGCGACCGACGTGATTTTTTTACCTGCGATGCCCCAGATCAAGATCGTTGTGGCCGTTTCTAGGAAACAAGTACCATCAGTTACTTTCTGGTTCTGTATAAGATTACATCAATTCTGTGTATTGGAGTTAACTGAAATGTGATTCCTTGTATGCCGATTTGGCAGCAAAGAATGTAGTTTGTAATTAGATCCCTATTATCACTCAGGTTGTCGCCCAGTACTCATTCGAAAAAAATCTTTATCTATATATCCCACTTGAGATTCACTTATCCCGTTGGGTATGTATAATTGGAATTATCCACATTTTTCCCTCATTTCCAAAAGAGGAAAAATAATTATTTCATCCTTATGCTCATCTTCCTAACTATTTAAAAAAAAAAAGATTTTTCAGAAAAAAGTGTTTTTCCATACACATAAAGAACTTCAGTAAGTGGATACACTACTTTCAAATTCTAAACCTATCTCCAATGGTTTAGGTATGTACGGCTATATATATATATATATATATATATCAACGGAGGGAGAAAGGCACTCGGCGGTCTTCAGTATGAGCATTCAATAAATGACACTTAAGTCAAACATGGGTTTTAAAGCAACGTTTCGAGCATTTATTGCTCGTCCTCAGGCTCCTATATATCGTGGGGTTTGAACCGGCACTCAATTGCAAATAGCAACTGCCCTGGGTGCCTGCAGTGGTATGCAAGATATAAACAAAACAGGCGGCACTCGCGGATTTGGTAATAAACAAGTGTATTAAAAATACATTGTGGTGTCACATCAAATAGCCCGACGTTTCGAGGTTGTGCGCCCCTTCTTCTATAATTTTTTTTATGGCACATATGTATATTTATATACTACTTATTTTAAATGTTATGGTGATATTTCCATATTTTCCATCATTTAGATAATATAACCCCTGATGAAGTCATTTATGATGAAACGCGTCGGGTATCATTGTATCTTGGAGGAATTGGATTATGGAATCCCTGTCTGATTGATCAATAAATTTTATATGATTGTAATCATTTTTGTCTACCCTTAAATTGTATAATAAGGTGGTGGACTGCGCAAAGGGCACACTATATCTTTTTTATATCTATCTACCTCATCCTCTACTAACAGGGAGTGCTGCTATAACTTTAAGTGCAAACAAAGGTCTACCCCCCTTTTGTTCTATATATAAATATATATATATATATACACACACACACACACAAAATATATACACAGCACATAGAGGAAGCAGTGGCAAGCTATGTATGTGTGTATGTATATATATATACATATATATATATAAGTGGCGGTGCCACCCTGTCATTTCTGACATACAGTAGCTTTTGTAGCTGAGGACCAGGGCTTTCCAATGAGCCCAACCGGAGATACCACCAGTCAAACCTGGAATGTTTTCACCTATAGGATAACATGGGACCCGCTAATTCTGACTCCCAGCCAGTTCCAATGGCTGCTAATCCCCCTCCCCCATCCACCCACCAGCATCACAGAAGCTCACGGTTGATTCAAACCCAAATTGCCAGGCCTTCAATCTGATACCAGGCTGGTCCAAATGGGTCAATTGATTCTGGAGATATTGTAAATCGATTTTTTTATTTTTGAAATGTAATTTCATGACTGTTCAGTTTCATGGGACCAAAATCATTCAAAGCCCACTCAAAAGTTCTTCAATTTGATACTGGCAATGTCAATGGGTCAGTTGGTTCTGAAGATATAGCCAGTTAAACTATATAGCTGGTTAAAGGAGGGGGGGGGGGAGTAGGGGGATTTTCTCTCCCCCTCACACCAGAAATGCAGAAATTAGCCGGGACCTGCAGTGCTCTAAATTCACACCCCCCCCCCCCCCCCCTCGCGCTCTCTGCCTGTCTGTCAATGGTTGTTACTTTTGCCTGGTGGCAGCAGAAATCCCCCATTTCCCCCAATGGTGTAGTGACTGTGTTATGTGAAGAAGTATTTTTATATTTTTGTCTGTACATTGCATATGGAAGCCATTTTTTTTCGAATTTGATGAGTTGTTCATGTTTTTTTTAACTAATATTTCTTGGTAATTTTTAAGAGGAGTGGACTGCACTATCTTTGAATATGATATAAAAAGGAATATCCAGTTTATACTGATCCCAAGAAATCTTCAAAAAACTTTAGATTTTTTTTCATTTTTTGCCTTATAGTATACAGTTGTACTATTATTTGGAGATAAGCAGCCGCAGGACTCTCTTTTTGGCGCTTAAGAGTGACTTTGTCTGTTTGTGTGGCATTGTCACTTTTGCCAGGTGGTGGCTGTACCCCAGTTACCACAAGCATGTATCCCCTTTGGCAATAAGCATGTAATCCCACATGGCAACTAGCATGGAACCCCTGGCAATGAGCATGGAACCCCTGGCAATAAGCATGTTAGTAAGCAGCACTTATGTAGCATAATTTTTAATAGGCATTATGGTGTTTGGTATAATACATAATGGACATTATGGTGTGTGGCTTAACATGTAATGGTCATTATGGTGTAAATGTTTATGTGCGCCTTTGGCAGACAATGTCCCTGTTTATGAAGCATATTGTGAATTTTGTCTTATTCCGTGTAGCATTGTGTTAATTCTGTCTCAATCCCTCTGGCATTATTTGAATTTTGGCTCAATCCGTGTGGCAATATGTGAAATTAGGCTCAATCCCTCTGGCATTATTTGAATTTTGGCTCAATCCGTGTGGCAATATGTGAAATTAGGCTCAATCCTTGTGGCATTATGTGAATTTTGGCACAATCCATGTAACATTTTGTGAAGTTTGACTCATTCCATTTGGCATCATGTGTAAAGGGCAAGTATTATGGGGTCTAGTATTTTGTTGCATAATGTGTAGAAGTGGTATATGGTGTGGTACACTACACAAGGACACGCTCCCTTTTGAGTGGCCACACTTCTTTTTCCAGAGCGCATGCACAACTACATCCTTTACTTTTGACGCCAAGGTGGGCCTGTGTACTTTAAACACCAGGGCCTATTTTTAATACCATTCCCACCCTCTCTCTGCTCTCCTCCTCTCTCTCGCCACTCTCTTAGCATGTACACTGGCACCATTAACACCCCTCCAAAACCTTCTCCAGTACTTGTGTAGTTTCACGGCGCCAGCATGGCGCCGTGCGTCTGAGTCCCCTTTCGGGGCTCACTTCGCTCGCCCACGCTGCGGGCTCGGTGGCTCGCTACGCTCGCCACGCTATCTCAAATCAACTCCATGCCAACATCGATAGTGGGGGTATGAACTATCCATGTTGGCATGGAGTTAACTTACTTTATTTTAGATAGTTTGTGGCAAGCGTAGAACCTGGAAGTAGCACGGTGCCATGCTGGCCCTGTGAAACTACACAAGTATCCCCTCTCCTAACAAGGTGCCCCCCTGTAATTTTTAACTGGATCCGCCCATGTATACATAGATACATTTATACGTGCATACATATATTCATATAAGGTGGTGTGTGTGTGTGTGTAGGGGGGGGGGGTCACCAATATTTATCTTGCCTCTGGGCAACTGTAACAAACTTACGCCACTGTATCAGACATTTATCTAGTCCTATCATGCATATACACTTTTAATCATTGTGCCTGCAGTCAGTTCTAATGCACTTTATGTCTCAATTAATTACGCTTTACATGTATTGGTTTCCGATTTGCAACAGTCTGCCAAGGTGTGTATGGTATTTTTATATGGAAATGTAAAGCAGCAGCAGTTTTTGGCTGCAGAGAGATATTGGCAGCTGAAGTTACTGGCAGTGTCACAGTGATGAAATTGTGGCTGGGCAGCACAAGGCTCTTCTGGGGACAATGGGCAGCAGCAGTATAATCATAACCTTGTATCCGTGTTTCTCTATGCTCTATCATGCTGATCACAAGGCTTCTCTGAACACTGAGCGACACTCAAATTCACAGCTTTAGAAAAGTCTTTGCTTGTTGACACTACAATAACCAGGAAGCCCATCTCATAATCCTGTCTGAGCTGACTTGTTTTACAAATCAATATCACTTGTGGAGGCATGGCAAAGTATGGCTTTACATAACGCTAGAATGGGCAAAAACTGCACCTGGCAAAAAGATGCAATAAAAAAAGATGCAATAAAAAAAAAATTGTATATTTATATTTTATGGATTTGTGCTTAAACCCCCCTGATCTATGCTACTGAAGAGATGAACATGATATTAGTGCAGCATCATACCCTATCTTGTGCAACACTAGTGATCATGGGCCCAATTCAGGAAAGATTAGTCCCCTGCTTATTCGCACCGGGGACCGATGTTTTGGCTCTGTGCATGCGTATATGCTCATATATGTGCAGGGCCTTCGGTGACTTGCACAGTCGGCAAGGCCTTTGCATAGGGGTATGGGGTGGGGGCGGTCAGGGGGATGGGGACGCCCAGTGTTTCCTTGGCATGCCCACAAAAATGGTGGGTGCACCCAGGAAAACGTTGGGCATCCTCGAGCAAACGCAGGCATCTCAAAGCCTGCTCGGGGCGGACAGCGTCAGTGCCTGCCCCGTTCTCGGAGCCGGATGACGCAAATATAGGTCAGTCAAGACTGAGTTATATTTGCGAACATGGGAAATATCATTGCTAAACATCCATTTGCAATGCAGCGGGGATGTTCGCGCGGTGGTGGGGGGCGGGCATTCGCTCACCCGGGGGGAGGTGTTAGATGGCTCACTAAGCAGCAAATTTTAGCTGTTTAGGGAGTCAATGTGAATTACCCCCCATGCAACATCTCATTCCTTGTCTATCCAAGAAGCAATCAAGTGTCCTCTAAACGGATTGTTAATCACTATTTACATATTACATAGACCACATCAACGATCTTCTAAGCATCAGATAGGCACATGTTGTACGTAGCTTCCACAGGAGGGAAGGTAAAGGGGCATACACAAGGTGAGATATTGGCTATGCAATTTCTCCGGGTATGGGTCATTAGATTCACGGTGTCTGGGACCACAGTCATAAGGTCAACCACAATTGGTCAACAGTAAAAAGGTTGACAGAAATGACTCTATGGGTGTATGTGACAAAGTCAAATTTACTTGCGAAACTGACCTCAGGGGCCACAGAGCGTTACCGTAAGTAGTACAAACAATGTGTGATTTTGGCTAACTTTTCTACCGTAAGCCAAAATTGCACCATGTGTATACACCTTAAGGGTTAAAATCAAGAGCAGAAAACTGGAAGTAAGTTAGTAAAGGTTATATTTCCCTTTATGTTCGATACACTTGGAAACAGCTGGTTCGTTTTTTTTTCTTTCAGTTACAAATCTATATCTTAGATTTTCATTTTAGAGCACATCTTTAATCTCTCATTTATTATCTGTAGAGGGATATAAAATGTGACCTACACATGATAACACATCTTTTATTTACAACAGCTTTACTAGTTCTCCAGGACTGCTATCTTGTATTACTGCTGTTGCGCTTCTTTTGTGAAACTGGATACTTGGGTTACTTAATACATTGTTTGTCAAGGTTATTTGTGTTATGCAAGTGAAGAAATACAGTTACACAAGATATCTGAGAGCTTTGATTATGTTATAGCCATTAGATTATTAGCTAAAACAGGCAATAACCACCCTTCTATCTGCATTGATTTGTCTACCTTGTATTACCCAGTTGTATGTACATTATGTTCTGTTTTCCTCGCTGAGCATATGTCAAAGTTTTTTTTATTGTATTTCTTATAGGGCAAGTGTCTCTCACAACTAATAGCTAGAGATGAGCGCCAGGGCCGAAGATTTGGATTTCTTGCCGGGATTTGCATTTTACTTTGTCGAGCGGCGGTGAAAAGCTTTGGATTTAGATTTTTTTTTAAATGGTAAAAAAAAACACGTCAAAATCACGTAATTTCTGCGTTTTTTTTGTCCCTAGAGTAATATTGATCTCAATAACATTCATTTCCAGCCCTTTCCAGACAATTCTGACCACTTTGCACTTCACAATATTGTTTTTAGGGCAAAAGGTTGCACCGAGGTAGCTGGATAACTATGCTAAGCCACACAAGTGTGCGGCACAAACATGTGGCTCATCTAGGAGTGGCACTGCAGCAGCAGCAGACAGGATGGCAGTTTGAATAAGTAGGCCTCAAAAAGCACATAATGGGTAAGTTGGAAACCTTATCCACATCTTTTGGGAGTGCCCGGTTCTGCGGCCTCTTTGGGCTGATGTGTTCCATCTGATAAGCATTATACTTAACCACCCCACTTCCCCTGACCCAGCCCTAGCACTGCTACATATTTTTCCACCCTCTTTTTCTGCTGCTGACAAATATTTAATTGGTCACGTGCTGATTGCCATCAAAGCCATGATTGCTAAATTGTGGAAATAAGATGCCATCCCGACCATAGACTCCATTCGTAAAAAAATCCACAAACATTATACTTTTGAAACTTCCGGAGCAAAATACTCCTGTGCGCCAAACTCAATACTGATTAAATGGTTTGGCTGGTCCCTCTACTGTGACAAAGCGGGCATCTCAAATTTGCTCAGTGATACTATTGAGGTATCAACTCCAGCCTCAAGCTCTATCGGCCTTTAATCTCGTATAGTGTTATCTTATTTACCCCTAGAGTCAGACAACACCTTTATTGATTTAAATACTGGTATGTTCTTGTTTTTCAATCAGAGATATTAATTTGTGTAATTGTGACTGTTATTCTTTCAGCAGTTCGATGCAATTGTTTTTTGTGTCTCTTTTTTTTTATGTACATGTACCCTTCCCTCCCTTTTTCCTTTCTGTACCCCCCCCCCCTCCCACACAAAGAATGAATAATTAAAGACAAGAAAAATTGATAAGGATTTTTTAAAATTAATTTGTTTTTAATGTGCAGCTTGTACAACGCTGCTTGAAGGCTGAACAATCACACACCCATCTTCTGACAATATACTATGGGCGCAGTACACACAAAGAATGAATAAATACGAGAAAAATGTATAAGGATTTTTTTACTTGAATTAATTTAATTTGTTTGTAATGCGCAGCTTGTATAACGCTGCTTGGAGGCCGAACAATCACACACCCATCTTCTGACAATATACTATGGGCGCAGCACACACAAAGAATGAATAAATACGAGAAAAATGTATTAGGATTTTTTTACTTTAATTAATTTAATTTGTTTTTAATGCGCAGCTTGTATAACGCTGATTGTGGGCCGAACAATCATACATCCACCTTCTGACATTATACTAGGGGCACAGTACACACAAAGAATGAATAAATACGCAAAAAATGTATTAGGATTTTTTAAATTTAATTTGTTTTTAATGTGCAGCTTGTATAACGCTGCTTGGGGGCTGATCAATCACACACCCACCTTCTGACAGTATACTATGGGCGCAGTACACACAAAGAATGAATAATTACACAAAAAATGTATTAGGATTTTTTAAATTTAATTTGTTTTTAATGTGCAGCTTGTATAACGCTGCTTGGGGGCCAAACAATCACACACCCACCTTCTGACAGTATATACTATGGGTGCACTACAGACAAAGAATGAATAATTAAAGACGAAAAAAATTGATTAGGATTTTTTGAATTTAAATAGTTTTTAATGCGCAGCTTGTATAACGCTGAATTCTCGGGACACCGAGCTTTTATAGACTTAGCGTCTCACGAGAATCCGACGCCAGATTCCTAGGTTCTGCCACGATCAGGTTTCTGAACAAAGCCGGAAACTCGTGAGCGCAGCTCGCGGGACATCGGGCTGATTATGTTCGGAGCGGTTCGGATTCCACGGAATCTGAACCACTCATCTCTACTAATAGCATGACCATACTATGACATCACAAGTGCAGTAAGAAGGAGAGAAAGAGCAGGAAGCTGGGTTCTGGTCAGATTCTAAAGGCATGCCTGGTGGCTCTTCAGGTAGTCAGGTACCTATCCGGGCACCCCACAAGCTGGGCATATGTACCATCAGTGCACAGCAGGCCCACTCTGCCTTGTGACCTGGGCGATGGCACCATTTACCTGCCCTTGCACAACCCTTAATGTGATGATCTCAGAACTCATATATTAGTGCTAACTTTTACTAGACTCCTAATACTTTTTTTAAAGGTGATGCAAATTACTGTAGCAAACACATTCTGTGATAATTGAATAAAGTAAAATTCGGTACTTGTTTTCTCACTTTGTTTATTCAAGTCTCCGGATTCTGTCTCTAATAGAAAACACAGTTAAAGTCCATTTCACATCTCCTGACACTGCTTATTCTAAATTCATCTGTATTAGGTTTTTTTAGGCCTGCATTTGACATGGATTTGAAAGAAGCTTCTTAACCTATAGATTCTAATACCAATATTTTATTGCACATTATCACACGGCGCCCAATTTTTTTATCTTATGGCATCTTATGCCATCGCATCGCATTGCATGCCATATAGCCGCATACTATGCATGCGATGCAATGCGATACGATTTTTTATTGTATAAGCACCCTAATGGGTGCTTACAATGTTTGATTTCAAAGATTTTTATTTCTTTTCACAATTGAAAACATCGTTAAACATATTTGGACACTTTAGTCCAATATACAAGAATACAAATTCAAGATAATATATACGTTTCGCGACCTTTGAGGTCTCCAGGCTGATATTTGTTAAATTAAACATCACATTCTCTGTGTCTTTAGCTATAAATGTCCTACCATACACCTTCTTTAGTAATTGTTAGTCAACTCTGTGTATTAGTAGAGAGCATATATCATTTACGTAGGGTTGATTTACACAACTTATACTTAACTTCTATTTTTATATGTGTGGGTAACGTAGTCCTATTATATAAGTAATCAGTAAATACTTATATGAAATACCTATTGTAGCTAATAACACCTAAACCAGACAAGACAAGACAAGAGGGGGGGGGGGGGGAGAGGAAGGGGGAGGGGATCAGCATGGGAGAAAGGTGTCAACTTTCTTCTCATTCCTTTTTCCTATATTTTCCTATTAAGGAAGTTAAAGAGGTGATACGAGTGGTCCTTCTTTCATATTAGTCATCTTGTTCTATGAATGACATGACTTGGGTGCGTTGGGTGGTAGTTAGAGAGTCTATGAACGGCTTCCATTTACCTAGGAATGAGGTTTTTGGTTCATATAGGTTAAGCATTAGCGACCTCTTATCATATAAGAGGATCTGATATAGTTTGCTTTTAAGTTCGTTTAAGGTTGGGGTAGTGGGTGCTATCCAATGCGTAAGAATATTTTTCTTTGCAACTGTTAATATTATAATTAAAAGTGGTATATGTTTTGAAGCAGAAGGGAGTATTCTCCAGTTTTGGAAATTTAGGCATAGACACGCAAGTTTGTCCGGGATCAGATTTAGTCCTAGTATTGAGTTTATGAAATGGAGAGTTTTGCGCCAAAACTTTAGTATTTTGCTACACCCCCACATGCAATGCATGAATTTTGCGTTACTCATTTTACATTTGTGGCATTCGCCCGTGGCTTCAGGGGCCATGTGTTTACTTTGGGCGGGGGCAATATAAAGGCGATGTATAGTTTTAAAATGTACCTCCTGTAGATATGAGGATTGTAACACCTGTAAGGATTTAGGATATGGGCTGAGCAGTGCTTCCGGCGAGGTCACCTCAGGTATATCTTTGTTCCAAGCAGTGCTTAAAGCTTCAAGCGTGTTATCTGGGAGTTTATCAATCAATATGTCATAGATGAAAGAAGTTTTATATCTGGAATGGTGGAGTTTCATGAATGTTTGTTCTAGAGGATCTGAATGCGTAGTAGATAAGATGTGCGTCGAGATTGAGTTCACATAATGGCGGGTTTGTAGATACATATAAAATTGAGTTTTTTTTAGGTTATAATTTGTCTGTAGAGACTGGAAAGTGAAGATATTTCCACCCGGATCAAAAAGTTTGGTAGCTAAATCTAAGCCTTTGAGTTTCCACTCCTTGTATTGAGAGTTGTTCAATGAAGGTGGGAAATTTGGGTTTCCCCAAATCGGGATGAAAGGTGAAATTAATGGGTTTCTGTTGAGTTTTTTATTAATCATAGACCATGCATTGTATGTCCCTTTGAAGAGTATATGACTTTGGATTTCGTGGGGTATTTTTGAGATCAGTGTATGAATTAATGCGCTAGGGGAAGAGGGGTAAAAAATGTTTTCATCTAGTCTGTGATCCGTATAAATAGATCTATTGTACATCCAGTCGGATATGTATCTAATGTGTATACAGTAGGAGTAATATAAAAAATTAGGAATTTTTAATCCACCTTGCGATTTAGGTCGCATTAATTTATGGAGGGACATCCTGGGTTTCTTTCCTTCCCATAGGAATTTAGACATTACCTTTTCAAGTTGTCGCAAGTCTGTAGGCGGGATGATGCAGGGAATTATTTGTAATTGGTAAAATATTTTGGGGAAAATAATGCTCTTAAGTACTGCAGCTCTCCCTAGGAGTGAAATCGGAAGTTTTGTCCAAATCTCCAGCTGAGAGGTTATTTTATTGATCAGTGGAGAGATATTTGTTTTATACATGGAGTATGGGCTTCTCGTTATAGTTATGCCTAGGTATTTGATATTGTCACTCTGAATTTTAAATTGCGCTATGGTTGGGTGTGCAGCCATTTCTGGGGACAGGGGGGTAAGTGGTAAAATTTCTGTTTTGTCAACATTTATTTTGTATCCCGAGACAGGGCCAAAGGAATCTATTAGGGACATTATTTCAGGGATAGATGTAAGTGGTTGAGACACGAATAATAATAGATCATCTGCAAATAATGCGAGCTTCAGCTCTTCATTGCGAATGTTTATGCCAGTGAATATTCGCGAGGCTCTTAGTGCAATTGTGAGGGGTTCAATAGAAAGTGCGAAAAGGAGTGGTGATAAAGGACACCCCTGTCTCGTACCTCTTTGAATTTTGAACGGGGGGGACAGAAAGCCGTTACAAGCAACTTGAGATGAAGGATCAATGTATAGTGTTTGAAGAAATGAAATGAATTGAGGCGGAAAGCCAAACTTTGACATGGTGTGGTAGAGGTGTGTCCACCCCACCATGTCAAAAGCCTTCTCTGCATCGATCGCCAGTATTAGCCTGGGAGAGTCTGAAGTGTTTTGTGTGATTAGATGCTGAGTGGCAGCTAGGACTTTTCTAACATTCCTAACTGAGTGGCGTCCCGATATAAACCCAGTTTGGTCACAGTGAATAATATGGGGAAGGATAGGGTTCAATCTATCTGCTAATATCTTTGTTAGTAACTTATAGTCGCAATTCAGGAGGGATATTGGTCGATATGAATCCGGAAGGGTTAAATCTCTTCCTGGTTTGGGTATCAGTTTGATGATGGCCGAGTTAAAGTGATGGGGGATATTATTATTGGCCAAAATGTGGTTGAAAACTGAGGTGAGGATGGGAGCTAATTTATCTGGATACATTTTGTAGAAATCTCCTGAGAAACCGTCCGGTCCCGGGGATTTGGCTGGTTTCAGGGATTTTATTGCTTTAAGGACTTCCGCTTCTGAGATGGGATTTATTAACGTTTGTACTGACTCTGCTGGTATTTGCGGGAAGCTCAGATTTTCCCAGAGAGCTGAGTTTTGTAAATCTAGGGTGTCCTGACTAGCTATGTTTGAGGCGGGGGAGGTGGTGTCTGGAAGGGGAGAATATATGTTTTTATAGAAGTCTGACATGACCTGCGTTATTTGGGCGTTGGAGGTAGTTAGTTCCCCATTAAGATTTTTTAGGTGATGGACTACCATCGGTGATCGGGTAGAGTTTAAAATTGAAGAGAGTAATTTACCCGTTTTATTCCCTAGCTTATGATATTTATAATTGGTAAGAAATTGGCTTTTGTCTGTCATTGCTTGGAGTATGTTATCGAGCGATGATTTCGCTTGTAGATACTTTGCCTTATGTGTATGTGTGGGTTTTGTAATATATGTGGAATATGATTCTTCTAATTCTTTTTGGGCTGCTTTGTATAGTTGTGATATTTTTTTTTTATGTTCTTTCTCAAATCTCATGATTGAGCCCCGTAGGACAGATTTAGCTGCCATCCAATAGAGTGAGGGGTTGGTAGCCAGGCAGTCTTTGTGGTTAGTATGATACTCTTCCCATGCTAATGTTAGGTGTTCTCGGAAGGTGAGAGATTTAGAGAGATGAGAAGGAAATTTCCAAGACCTGTACGGGGAAGTTTCTTTGGATGTCTGTATAGAGATATGTAACAATGCATGGTCTGATATGATTATTGGGTGGATTTTCGCTTTAGTAATGTGGGGTGAAAGACTTGTTGAGACGAATATATAATCTATACGCGAAAATGTGTGATGCGCAGCTGAGAGACATGAGTATTCCCTATGTGTTGGATGAAGAACTCTCCACACATCTGTAAGCTGAAGGCTGTTTAATAGGAACGGTATACCTATTCTTGGGAGGTGTCTTGATTTGGCATTGGGATTAGAACGGTCTAGTATGGGGTGGGCTGTGAGATTGAAGTCTCCACAGAGAATTAATGGTGAGGCCATATGTGGAGTGAGTAAGGCTATAATTTTTTTAAAGAAGTCTTTCGAATACGTGTTGGGGGCGTAAATTGAGCATATGACATGTGGTTTGTCTTTGATTTTGGTTTCTACTATTAGATATCTACCTTCTACATCTGCTTGTACTGAGGTGACCTCGACCGGAAGAGACTTAGAGGCAAGGATCACAATACCTTTTGATTTAGAATTATAAGGGGCTAAGGCTAGTACTCTCCATTTCATCATTTGAAGTTTTAGAACTTCTGGGGGAAGCAAATGTGTCTCCTGAAGGCATACTATATCTAGGGTTTGTTTCTGTAGATAAACCAGTACCTTACAGCGTTTAGCCGGTGAATGGAAGCCGCCCACATTGAGGGAGCCTATTTTAATTTCAGTCATGGGAGTCAGGGTGGGCTGTGGTGAAGGACATCCGACCATTATGTTCTCTTATCTTCTCATCTGTTCTTCTGTTATTCTGTGAAAACATTGAGGGAGGACAAGGGAAGGAAGACATAGATGCACAAGACAGGGGAGAGAATACGAGAAAAATGTAAACTAGTGCGATCAACACACTCAATAATCCAACTAATACATGGACATTCCGCAGAAAACTATTAAATTTAGCAATCTGAGTAGTGAACCTTATATCAAGGTTTCTGGTATTTATATGAATACGAAGCATGGGAATTTGGTAACTGGGCATGATCCCATATTTTTTTTTTTTTTTTTTTTTTGCCGTTGAACTATTAATACTGTTAAGATAAAACTTTTACGACCTGAATAAGACATTTCTCAGTGAGAGACCAAGTACAAAAATTAAAGAAAGGGACAGTGGGAGGGAGGGGGGGAAGGGGAAAATGAGGGGGGGGGAGGGGAAGAGGTATAAGGGTAGGGTGGGAGGAAGAAGGAAATGGATATTTGTTAGTAAACTTTTGTAGCATGTATATACTGAACCCCAGTTCTAGTGGGCCAATGTGCAGAGTTCCATTTAGTTATAAGTCTTTTGGTGGTTAAGAGTACTTTGTGTTGCAATCAGTTCATGCATCCGAATTATCCGCCGAGGCTGAAGAGAATTTCTCTCGAAGGAATCCTTTGGCATCATCAGGGTCGGAAAAGTCATATTGAGTGTCTTCCCAAAAGATCCTCAAACGGGCTGGATACATTAGCGCGAACTTAAGTTTCCTTTCCACTAATTGGGTGCAAATAGGGGAGAAGGCTTTTCTCTGCTTAGATAGTTCCACCGAGAAGTCCTGGAACAATCTCAGTCGTTTTCCCTCCCACATAAGGTTTTGGATCTTACGCGATGCCCTCCATATCGCTACTTTATGAAGATAATTCAAACATCGGAACAGGATAGGTCTGGGTCTCGGGTCATTATGTTTGGGGATGTATCCAAGCCGGTGGACCCTCTCAACTACTAAATCTTTGCATTCCTCTGTTATTCCTAGTAGTCCGGGCAATGTTTTGGTGACAAAGTCTGATAGGGCTGGGCCTTTAACACTTTCTGGGAGGCCAACTACTCTCACATTGTTCCTCCTTGACCGATTTTCCATCTCATCTATCTTATTCCAGAGTTGGTAGTTATCTTTCTGAAGTCTAATTATATCTTTTTGAACTAAGTGCATATCATGGGAAATTGCTCCAATTGTGTTTTCATTTGAGGAGACTCTTGTGGTTAATTGTTGCAACTGCAGGGATATTTCTTGTACTGCATTTGTTAGAAGGGGAGCCATAGTGAATTTTATAGCTTCCACAATGTCTCTATACGTGACCGGAGAGTCAGGATCTTTGGGACTCTGTGCAGAATCAGAGTTTCCAGGGTTCCCTGTCGATTTCTTAGACGCAGGTGAGAGAGGAGTGATATCATCTTCCTCTTCTGGGGCCACAGTGTGCTCTGCTCTGCGTTTCTCATTCCTAGTTGGGGTGTGCTTAGTTTGCTTCCCCATGGGGATTGAGTGATCCATCTGGGACTGGAACACGTTTGTGATTAAGACCCTTTTGCTTAGGTTAGAACCTAAATATTCAGCCTGGTAGTTCAGTTCCAAATTTTTTCTCAGGGTGAGGTTGAAGGGGGGGGGGGGGGGGAGTTAGAGGAGGGGTAGTGTCCTTTCTGTAGGAACAGGAATGAGGGTTAACCTCTGTGTTAGAGTCGTGTCAGACCCTGGGTATTACCCTTTATAATTGCGGGACCCTAGAAGAGGGATGAGGTAGAGGAATTTCTGCTTTCCTACCCAGTATTTTCTCACTGAGTATATGCAATAGTGTTTCACTTGCGTCAGGTCTTGCTTTGTACCTTAGTTTCTCTGCTGATGCTGCAGCTTGGAGCTCAGCGTAGAGTAGTCCAAGATGGCGCTGAGCGAAATCTGGGCGCGTGTTTTTACTGCCAGGAAGGAGGTGAGCCGTTGTTCTCCTCGTCGCTCGCTGCTCCCTCAGTCTGGAGGCTAGTGTGGGGTCTGAGGTCTCTTTTTCCCTGCTTCTCTCCGTTCAGGGGTAGGCTCAGGTCGGCTGAGCTCCGTCGCGTGCTGCAGTAGTGCCGGAGAAGACGATGACGTCACCCGCCGCTCGTTCTTCTGCTGCGGCTCTCAGGGTATGTTTTGCCGTTCTCCGAATGGTCTGTCGGCTCTAGGGGTGTTTTATGTTCCAGCAAGGGTGGTCGGGGGAGAGTGGCTGTCCCCCTATATGTACGGTTTGTGGGATCTGCCCGGAGCTGCGGTCTCAGGCAGCCGTTCCCATGAAACCGGAAGCGGAAGTCTGGGTGCTTACAATGTTAAAAGCAGCCCCAATACGATTTTTTATTGTATCAGCACCGTAATGGGTGCTTACAATGTTAAATGCACCCCCACGCTACCCCCACTATCAACGCGAACCCGAAGCGTGGCGAGCGCAGCGAGCCCGCGAGGGGCGGCGGTACGCGTTCTCCAACCTTTTCATATCCCCCCTATCCACGTTGGCATGGAGTTGATTTTAGATCAGCGAGCGCAGCGAGCCACCGAGCCCGAAGCACGGCGAGCGCAGCAAGCCACGCGAGGGGACGTGTATTACTTTACATGTATTCCGCATGCGCTCGCCATGCTTCGGGCTCGCTGCGCTCGCCACACTATGTAAAATCAACTCCACGCCGACGTGGATAGTGGGGGTATGAAAAGGACGGAGGACGCGTACCGCCGCCCCTCGCGGGCTTGCTGCGCTCGCCATGCTTCGGGTTGGCGTTGATAGTGGGGGGGGGGCTTTTAACATTGTAAGGACCCATCTGGATGGTTGTACAATAAAAAATCGTATACCATCGCATTTTATACCCAGTCTCGGGTATGAGACTGGGTTGTAAGAACTGATATCTCTAATACCCAGTACTATTTTTCTGGAAAAATAGGTGCAGGAACTCCAGGTCTGGGGGTGGATCAATTAAATAAAAAATTATATATCAATTTACTCTTATGTGCCCCTATCGACCGTTTACCTAAAGAACCGAATAAGTTAGTCATGCATATCGCTAACGCTGCTAAACACCAAATTGCTAGCAATTGGAAAAATCTGAATGCTCCGAGCCGACAAGAACTGCTTAATAGAATATGGTTCATAGCCAAAATGGAGTATATTACAAGCTTACAAGATAATACTATTCGTAAATTCCACTCCGTCTGGACCCCTTGGTATATACACCACAACACCCCTCTTCCTGGTCAATTCTAACTCTCCTCTCCACATACTAATAATCTATCTCTTCAACTCCATCTCACTACCCACCCCCCCTACCTTTCCTTCTAAAATGCTCTCCCCCCGTCGTTGGGACCCCACCTCCCCCCTCCTTTCTCCCATATATCCCCCAAACAGCTGAAGTTACATTAAAACCCCAAATGATAGTAATGATAAACATAAGCCTATGTCGAGCTAAGTGGCACAACACTTTGGATACTGCTTTATCAAAAGAAATGATAGCTAGTGCCTCCCTATCATACCAAAGCTCCATTCTCATGATGTCATTATTATTGTTATGTTCTATTGTAACCGGTCTGACTTGTTCATTGAAATGATTTTTTATCTTACTGGATACATATGCTATCATTATTACCTGTTAATTGTGTTACTTATGCTATGTAACTATACTGAGACAATAAAATTTACGAAATATAAAAAATTATATATATATAATTAAGAGAGGGAGGGAGAGATAGATGTATATATTGTATTTAGAAACAAAGGCACTCACAGGTGACTTTAAAATAAAACTAATCTTATGGAAAGTACATTTTTAGTTCCGGATGATGTCATACTTAATTAGAGGTTCAGGGACTGAGTTCTTGCTGATTCCTGCTGAAAAATAGCACTGCTAATACCCCTTTTCCATCTGCAAGCTGGGTCGTACCCAGCATTTTGTAACCGGCTACAGCCTGGGTGTGACCCGGCTTGCAAAACCATTCACACTAGAGTCCCCACCCGGCATAATGCCGGGCAGGTGACGTCATCGTGAGGTGGGGTCGGGGAGGTGCTGGAAGATGAAAGCATCTCCCAGCACCGGCTTTTGCACTGTAGTGAACGGGACCCGGGTCGCATCGATACCGGTTACCCGTTTACACTACACATTGACCCAGGTTGAACCCGTGTTCGACCCTGATCGCTACCTGGGTAGAAATGCCGGGTCTCACGACCCCCGTTATTTCTACAGGGAGCGTTTCCACCTGCCTAAAATCCAGGGTTTTGCACGCTCCCGTGCAAAAACCCAGGATATTTAGGCTAGTGGAAAAGGGGTATTAGAGACTTCCACCTGAGACCAAAAGTAAACCTGGAGGTTTCTATTGTTGCACTGGATTCTCTACTTGCAAGTCAATGGACGGGATGTCCAAAGTATTCAACCATCCAAATTCAGGCTTCGAATATAAGATTTGATACCCACTAACATGCACAATTAATCATGTTATTTATCTGATTAAAATCCCATGTGGCCATTGTTACGTTGGTAAGACTATCAGATCTTTCAAAGAAAGAATTGCCCTTTACCGGACGTTCCTGATGACTTGCGAGGTGGAGACAGAGGCAGGAGGTTGTTACAACTAGAGACCAGTTGGATATTTAAATTGGACACTTTTAGACCGAAATATCTCAACGAACAATTAACTTATATGTTCATGTAAAACGTTATTGCTGGTCCCATAACAGCCTCCTAAGCTATCACATACTGCCGAGTTATCCATTAATTTCTGCACTATAATTGTTTATTTTTGTAATGTTGCACTTTTCACTTGGTTGGAGTGCAGCTACCAACCATTCTGGAGCTTTATAGTTCCAGAATCTCAAAGAGAAAAGAAAAAATATTTTGCCCGCATCCCCCCCCCCCCCCCGGGTCGGCCAGCACCCACCACCCCCGGGGCGGGTCTGCCCCGTAAAGCCCCCCCCCCCCCCCGCAAGCAGCAAGATTTGCACTTCTGGGGGCGGGGCTTGATGGAGTCTACATCAGTGCTGCTGACAGTCTTCTTTCCCGGCTTCTCCCGGAGAGGTTACTTTAAAAGCAGGCAACCCTACAGTGACCAATAACACTAAAACATATTGCAAAACAAGAACACAATGCAATATGTGTGTAACTCATTACTGACAATGACAATCACACATGATCAGCTGAGTAAGACTTCCTTGTGCAGCTGAAAACAGTTTGTGTTGTCCTGGAGCTAACCTTTCACCTAAATTGCTTTAATGTCAGTATGAAATAACTAAAACATTACACAATGGGTGATATATTCATTACATACTGTACTAGCTTTACCCCTTTTCACCCACTTTAGGAGCCAATTTTTGAAAAAATCCCTGATACGTGGGTGGCTGCAATTAACTGTCACAGTTTTCTGACCACCCAACAGGTCACATGTTCCAGGTCAACCAGCAGGTGCACAGGCAGAGTTTACCAACTGTCACAATGGTGATATTTTGTAAGTGGCAGATGGACGTTTTGCCACATAACACCGACATGAAGTAAACAATTACATCAATGTAATTCTATATATCTACAGACCAAGGGCTTTAATTTAGTATATCATGTGCCCTGCTCAGGCAATCCTCATAAAAGTCTTACTTCAGCTATTAATATATAGATATTATATACAGTACTGACAATTAGGGTGACCAAGTCATCCCTTTAATCCGGGACACATATTAATTACACAGGTTCTGTGGCAGTTTAAAACCAGGTGAAATGGAGTCTTGAGGTGTGGCAGTTTAAAACCAGGTGAAAGCCAGCCACAGAACCTGTGTAATTTATATGTGTCCCGGATTAAAGGGATGAGTTGGTTACCCTACTGACAATGGCATATTTATAATGGGTGCAGTGTGAGCAGTGCACACGGGCCCCTGACTCGCAGGGGGGCCGACACCGTATACGCTGCACCCATGTTTTAATACTTATCCTCCAAAGACCCGCGTTGGCAGATGGTGCACTGCAGAAATTGCAGGAATAATGGCACAATAGGCATTTTTCAGACGAGCTGCACATACACAGTGGAGTCTATGGCTCAGACCCTACTACACACTGTGCTTCTCCCAGCAAAGAGGAGAGGACCCGGCCGGAAGAGGCTGCACACGGGCCTCCTCCTCTATAAAAACTCCCCTGATTGTCTAGATTGCATTGATTTCAGTGGATCTACCCATTTAGAACACTTAAGCCTATGGAGGTTATTTTGGTTCACTCTTTCTGACAAATTCCTTCTTAGATGGACAAAACCATGTTCACTGCAGGTTGGGCAGATGTAACATGTGCGATCTTCAAAGTGAGATCTATATTGCAGTGTAAAATTAAAGCAGTCCATATTTTCCCTGCACAGAAACAAAATAACTCAACCAAATGTAATTCTCTCTGCACATTTTACATCTGCCCCCCTGCAGTGCACATGGTTTTGTCCATCTAAGAAGGAATTTGTCAGAAAGAGTGAATAACCCCCTATATGCATTAAAACATATAAGGTGTGCACAAATGAAAACGAGACTATTGCTATAGCGGCGTTGTATCTAATCACAGTGGGTTAATGTGTTTCTCCCATTTGCACATGTGTAGTGAATGGCTTTGCCTCAGGGCTATTTCACACGCTCCGGCTCCTGCCAGGCGGCAAAACCTTGCACGGCCAGGAAGCCGTCCCGCACACAGAAGTTTACAATGGGGGGGATGGCCACAGCCCAGCAGCCGTCCCTTCCAGTTGTGGGATCCAACTGCAACCGGGCGGCCAGGCCGTGGCCGTCCCATGTGAATGGACACATTTGTGTCCATTATTAACTATGGTGTGTGGCACAGCTTTTCACTGTGTGTGGTTTTGCCGCCCGGCAGGAGCCGGAGCATATGAAATAGCCCTCAGTTTCTTCATTCCTGGAAAGCAGTGCACCATATTCCGATGGTGTCAGCATTATGAGATGGGACACGAAAGCATCAAGGACTTACCACTGCCCGGGTAGGCGCTCTGTCACGATTTTGACTGTGGAGGATCTCCTTCGGCAGAATCGTCGGATTACCACACGTGACATTGCTGCTGCATTGTTCATAAGCAAGGGAACTGTGCATCACATAATCCACAACAAGCTTGGGTATGGAAAAGTTTGTGCACAGTAGGTGCCCAAGCATCTGTCAGAGATCAGAAGTTGGGGAGAATGGGGAGCAATGTTTGCTTGACCCATCTGTTTCGGTTCACGGAGCATAGAACTGTAATTAAATATTCTTTAATTGAAATATTTTTTACCGACAACCATAGTCTCCTTTTCATTTGTGCACACCTTATACCAGACATGGGACACTGTCGAAACCTGGGTGGAATGCGGGACGTCACAAAAAAAACATGGCGTTCCCATGAAAACTGGGACATTTGGGAGGTATGTATGTCTATAAATATAATTTTTTTTAAATGTATTTATTGATTTTTATTAAATATATTTTTATTGAAACACTTTTAAACTTGATATACAATCAACTGGCAGGAAAAAAAATGGCATTAGAATCAGTAGATACAATATAAAACAACATTGTTATTTGGGATTATCATGTCCGATGTACAGTTCAACATTAAATAAATATATTGGAAAAACATTAGTCATGTCAGTGTCTTTTCGTCTTATACGGCATATAGGCCAGTACGGCCCAGGGCTGTCTCCAGAAGTGTGTTGTAACAAGATTTACTTGTTAGGCATCCAAAAGCACCGGGGGGTCCCCTGAAATGGTTCTCAGTAGATACCACTGTGTGTCTTAGTGAGTTATGGAGTTTAGTTCTAATTTCCAAGGAGAGTATTGCTATATAGCTCTCCCAAGTGTCAAAGAGTTTTTTAGTGTATCGTTCCTTGTTCAATAAACATTCAATCCACTCCATGTTAAAGACATGGAATAGTTTTGTCTTGAACAGCTGCAGGGAAGGGGGGGTGGCTTCGATCCACGTCTGCAGGATGGATTTACACGCAACCGCGCTAACAATCCCCAGGAGTCTTTTGCATCCTCTAGTCGTTCTTTGGTCCTCTGGCAGTATGCCAAATATAGCCAAATGATCTGTGAAAGGTACGTAGTTCACTAGATGGTCTTGCGTGAACTTCCTGACCTGTAGCCAGAATAATTTTATTATAGGGCAGTTCCAAAAGTAATGATACAGATTTGCCTCACCGGTCTGACTTTTCGGACAAGTTGCCGAGGGAGTCGTCCCGGCCAGGAATTGCCTGTGGGGTGAAAAGTAAGCTTTGTGGAAAATATTGAGGAGCATCTCCTGGTACTGAATAGCAGGTAGCAGCCTTCTGGAATGCAACAGTGCTTTGGACAACTGTGTACAAGTTACTGTAGGTCCGGCATTGTTTGTGTCCAGGCTTTCATGCCTGTGGTAATGGTATCGTGGCCTATAATCTGCCGTAGGAAGTTATAATGTATAGATATGGCCTTACGGTCGGCCACCCCAGATAAGAGCATCGTATCCAGAGTGTTTGCCCAGTCCGTCTCTGAGAAGTTGCGTGTCACCTCTAAGGCATAGTGTTTAGCCTGCATATATGCAAGAGGGTGTCTGCCCAAAGTTGGGAAGGCCTCCGAAGCCTTGTCATAGGACATTGGCTTTTTCAGGTCCCAGTCGATCAGTGCTCTGACGGAGGACAATCCCTCAGCACGAAGGCTCCCAAATGGCTGGCTGGCCGCCCCATGTTGAAATTCTGAGTTATGCAAGAAAGGTAAGAAGAGAGATTTATGGGCGTTTAGGTGTAGCCTGTGTCTAAGGATGTGCCATAATCTGCGGGTTGACCATAGAAAAGGGTTCATTCAAGTTTGTTCATCCACCTCCCCATCATGGATATGTAGAAAGCTCACCAGACCACCTCCCTCCAGGAACTCCCCTTCTATTTGTGTGTTTGCGTAAATTTCGCTCCCGTGCAACCAGTCCCTTAAAAAGCGGAGTATGGAGGAATGGTTATAATGTAAGATGTTAGGGAAGTTTATCCCCCCATTAAACGCTGGCTGCTGCAGTTTGTAAAGCCCGATGCGGGGACGCTTAGAACCCTAGATAAATTTCCTAAAATGTGAGTCTAACAAGCGGAGATCGCTTTGTGTCAACAGTAGTGGTAGGGCCTGGAGTAGGTACAACCAGCGGGGAAAGGTCACCATCTTGATAAGATTAGCCCTACCTATATATGAGAGTTTTAGGTGTTTCCACCCTTCCAGTTCCCTAGCAGTTGTCTGAATTGCTTCTGAAATATTTATTCTGTATAAGTTTGCGCCCCGCTTCGGGAGATGTATCCCTAAGTAATCCAGTGCTACCTTTTCCCATTTAATTTATTTTTTTATTGAAATTTCTGTGCAATCATACATTTGCTGTACAAATAGTGTCTTAACATACAATTAGTGCCAATAAAATTGATTTCCATTAAAAAAGAAAAACAATATTAAACATTTCACTTCGTAAATATATATAACATTATATCAGTCCTGTCATTATTTAATGTTTTAACTGATTGTGAAGTGTATATATGTGTTTTATCTTAACCATCAATTCACCATATTGCTTTTAGATTTAACCTTTGACTTTAGTTATTCCCACTTCAGTCCTCCCCCATTTTTCCTCTATCTCTTTCTATGGAATCGGTACATCTGTCAGAATGAACTTAGGTCTACAGTCATTAGATCGACCCCACTAGGTCGACTGGCAGGAAGGTCGACCTGACTTAAGGTCGACATGGGCCAAGGTCGACATGACTTAAGGTCGAATTTGCATAAAGGTCGACATGAGGAAGGTCGACTGGTCATAAGGTCGACATGGGTTTTTCACAGTTTTTTTATCCTAATGTCGACACAGTCGACATGGACACAGTTGGCAATGAGAATCGGACGCTCGCTATGCTTCGGGCACGGTGCCTCGCTGCGCTCGGCACACTATTTTATTTTTCCACCACGCCCTAGTGGATGGTAGGGCATGAAATACCGCCTGTCAGCACTTGTCGGCTCAAAAAACAGTGAAAAACCCATGTCGACCTTATGACCAGTCGACCTTCCTCATGTCGACCTTTATGCAAATTCGACCTTAAGTCATGTCGACCTTGGCCCATGTCGACCTTAAGTCAGGTCGACCTTCCTGCCAGTCGACCTAGTGGGGTCGACCTAATGACTGTAGACCTAAGTTCATTCTAATAGATGACCGCTTCCCCTTTTATCTAGTTTGGTTTATTTTATTTCCTTCCCTCAGAAAGGGTAATTTCCATTACTTAGTATATTAACTCTAGCTCATACCATGAGGTCAATGCCACTGACTTCTTCAAAATGTTTTTGGCCTGCATAGGCAAGGTTTTAACATGTGGTAGCCATATATCAAAGAACTTTTTAGCTTTTTTTTCACTATCTCTGATCATTTCTATCCAGTCCATCTGGAATAAATATGTTATTCTGGGGATTAGTAAAGACACTGTTAGTGTATTTGTGAGTGTCCACTGTGATAGTATTGTCGTTCTTGTGGCTGCTGCTATTTTGGCCAATAATATGCATTGCCCTTGTGAGAATCTAGTTTGCAAGGGATAGATGTCCCACAACGCCCATTCAGGTGTAAGGATTACCTTGATGTTATACATATCTTGTATGTATTTACTTACTTTTTCCCCAAATCTCTTTACTTCCCCACATCCCCACATACAATGGAGTAAGCCCGCACCTGGATTTAGACATTTAAAACAGTTTGCGTCTGTTGATGCTCCCATATGAAACCTCCTATTTGGAGTATAGTACGCCCTGTGTAGCAATTTATATTGCATTTCCATATAAGAAGCACCTACGTGTTTTTTATTTATACATATAAACGCTGTAAGCACAGATTGAAAGGTTACTTCTGGTAGGTCTTCTTTCCACCTTGCCAACCCTGTCTGTATATTATCTATCTGGATTTGCTGTTTAATCTGTGCATATATATATATATATATATATATATATATATATATATATATATATATATATATATATATATATATATATATATAATTTTAATCTTATGTGCTATCAAAGAAAAAAATGTGTTGCATATGAACACAAATGTAGGTGAATGTATCACTCAACACTGTAAAAAATATTACTGTATGCTTAAAATAACTTGCGTACAAGTATATGTATGCAACTTTGTATGTATGTCATGTATTTTTGCAGAATTTGCCTGCAGTCTTTTTAAAACTGAAACTCAGTAACCCTACTTTCTCGTTATATGAAGTCCCTTTCTTATCCAGAAGCTTCAAACGTGGGAAATGTGTCACTGTCACAGCACAATTTCTAGTACAGGTTACCTCGTGTTACTGGGGTGATTATTCTACAAGCAATTATGGGTTAAAGTTAGACAGCTGTGAATGCAATGAATTAGAAAGGGGAAAAGGGAAAGTCCCATCTGAACTCTGATTGGATAGTAAGAATCAGACAAGTGTGTCAGGCCTTGTGACTGTGCTATGATTGGCCAGCAGCTATAGGCTGTTCAGAGACGTGAAACTCATGGAGTCTCTGACCTATAGTTACCTCGGCATCACAAGTTCACAGCTCGACTCATCACCCTGAGTCTTATTGGCTGGTACTATTCAGCATATTCCCCTGCAGCCAGTCAGTGGACCACTCTTTAGGCTTCATTACACAGCGAAGGTGTGGGACGTGATATCCGCCCATGGAGTTAAATAACAGTTGACTGTTATGACTGAAAAATGTGCAATCACCACAGACACTCCTGAAACACATCACACACACAGCTGATGCAATCATTACTTGATGGCTCAGACAAATAGGTCTATTATGTTCTGCTGTTTATAATTATTGGCTTTAAAGCTGTATAACCATATACTGTATGTGGAAATTTTGGATTGGCTACTTTGTTTAACTATGCATTAGTACATACCTCCCAACATGACTCTCTCCAGGAGGGACACAATGCTCTGTTTCTGGACTTCCCTGGTAATGTATGATTGCCATCACCTGTGGTGAAGCAGCTTTCTTATCAATTAACCTGTTCAACACAGGTGCTGGCAATCATACATTAAGGGGGAAGTCCAGGAGCAGAGCATTGTGTCCCTCCTGTAGAGGGTCATGTTGGGAGGTATGATTAGTAACACATATACTGCAAACTATATTATTCATATGAGATGTGCATTACATGGCTGCCATAGGGTCTGTTTCTGTCTGCTGTTTAAAAGTTTTTTGGGGAAATTGACCAATCTAAATACAGCTAAAATAGGCTAAATATGTGATCAGCCCCTAGGTATTAGGGCACCTCAGTACAATATATTACTATGTGATAAGACTCATAGGGGGGAATTTACTAAGAATACAAATTTGTATTCTTAATACGAATGAATACGGCAACGGACGTATTTTTTATGAAATACGATTCGTAAATAGGGTAGATTTGCTAATCTGCCCTTTTTACTAATTTGTATATGGCTGATGGCGTAGCCAGATGTATTCTGGCCAATACGAATTCGTATATACGGCCGCTAAATACAAATACGAGTCGGCAGCCTGCATGGATCAGTCAGATCCGTGCAGGGTACAGTGTAAAAAATAAATAAATAATTGGGGTCCCCTCCCTTCCCCTGTAGGCTCAAATAGAATAGAATAGAATCAACTTTATTGGCCATGTATGCTTGCGCACACAAGGAATTTTTTGTGGATTACAGTGCAGCATCAAACAGGGGTAAGGGGGGGGGGGGGGGGGGCAGAGACATTACATACATTACATACATTACATTAAGACATTACATGCATTCCATTTCTAGCTACGACTATGGTGGTCAGGTCGCCAAGTAAAGTCACGTTCTTTGGCTGTTGATATTGGGATTGCATTCGCTTTGATTGGATTGTTCAGGTGATGGACGGCTAACGGAAAGAAGCTTCTTGCGGATCTTGACGTTTTGGCGGGGACAGACCTGAACCATCTTCCAGGTGGTAGGATGTCGAACAGGTTGTGACCGGGATGCAGCTTGTTCTTCGCGATCTTCTCAGCGCGTTTACTTACCATGGATGAGAACAGATCCCTTATCGGGGGGAGGTTGGTCCCTATGATCCTTTCTGCAGTCTTCACTACCCTCTGCAGTTTTTGTTTGTCATTCTCGCTTGCGCCACCGTACCAGATTCCAGTCCTGGTTTAAAAAAATCAGGGAACAAACAAAATAGGGGTTCCTGGTCCCCAAGGGCCGTTCCTGGTCCCCAAAATACGGGGGACAAAATGAATAGGGGTCCCCCATATTTTGTGAATATATTGTACTGAGGTGCGCTAAAACCTAGGGGCTGACCACACACTTCTGCCACCAATGCTTTTGTGCACGCTTCTGCCATAGTTGCATTTGTGACTTTGCGGGGTATTCAGTCATTCTTGTCTACCCACCAACATGATTCATTCCATTTGGTACAAAGTGCTCTGTTCCTGGAATTCCCTGGTAATGTTTGATTGCCATCACCTGTGTTGAAACATCCTTCACATCAAATAAATAGTTCAACACAGGTGATGGTAATCCTGCATTAAGAGGGAAGTTAAGGAGTAGAGCATTTTGTAACTAAGGGGGTGTACACATGGTTCAATTCTGTCTATTTTTCTATTCCATTTTGCTTATATAAGCAAAATCGAATCAAACTCAGATGGAAATCAAACGCATTTAATTCAATCCCAATGAGTAGACTTGCAGCATTGAAATTGATTAGACAAATAGACCAGGGTTTCCTACTTGACCATTTCCTTCAGGGAGAAAATGCTCTGTTCCTGGACTTCCCTGGTAATGTATGATTGCCATCACCTGTGGTCACTTCCCTGGTAATGTATGATTGCCATCACCTGTGGTGAAACACCTTTCTTATCAATTACGTAGTTCCCCACAGGTGATGGCAATCATACATTACCGGGGAAGTCCAGGAACACAGCATTTTCTCACTGAAGGAGAGGGTCAGGTAGGCAACCCTGAAATAGACTGTGCAGGGAAGACTATATAGTAAAGATCTAGGGCCAGATGCACTAAGCTTCAAAAGTGATAAAATGGAGAGTGATAAACAACCAACCAATCAGCTCCTACCTGACATGTCAGGTAGGAGCTGATTGGCTGACTGTTTATTACTCTCCATTTGATCATTTTTGAAGCTTAGTGCATCTGACCCCTAGTACCCGATTTACAGGAATGGGTCATGTCGGAGGGTATGCACTTTGCGTGTTTTGGATGCTACTATTGGATACACCATAGGAACTAGCACCTAACTAGCACCTAACTAGCACCTAGGTGAAGATTGTCCATCAGAGTATTGCCTCCAATGTAAGCGATTAATCATCACATTCAGTGACACCCACAAACACCCCAATAACCCTTCAGTGCCTCGCTGTGCGCCTGACTAGCTACCTCCCAGTCACCTGCCAAGAAACGGTCAATACATTTCCACTCTGAGACCACATTTCTGTGGTATCTCAATCGCTACTACAACTGTGCAAACACACCACGAGATGTATGAGTTGTGTGAATTTTGGCTACTTATGCTCCATACATCCCAACATGACCCTCTCCGGGAGGGACACAATGCTCTGATCCTGGACTTCCCTCTTAAGTAATGATTCACTTGTGGTGAAACACCTTTCTTAGCAATGAACCTGCTCAAAACAGCTGATGGCAATCATACATTAAGAGGGAAGTCCAGAAACTGAGGATTGTTTTCCTCCTGGAGAGGGTCATGTTGGGAGGTATGATGATCTGTTGCAAAGCACTGACCATTTGTGCAAATATTAGCTATTGCAGAAACAGGCCACTAGTTAAGGGTCTGCTACATTCCTCTTAAATGCCCCTGCATCCAGTATGGCTCACACACTTTACCCATATATAGTTATACTTAATGCTGTTTCTGTCTGTTTCTGGATATGCTGCTGTAAGTGAGGCAGTGATAGGCTGCTGTCAGTGAGTTGAGTATGTGCTGCTGTCAGCGAGGCAGGGATGCGCTACTGTCAGTAAGCAGGGATAAGCATCTGTCAGTGAGGCAGGGATGTGCTGCTGTCAGCGAGGCAAGTATGTGCTGCTGTCAGTAAGCAGGGATGAGCATCTGTCAGTGAGGCAGGGATGTGCTGCTGTCAGTGATGCAGGGATGTGCTGCTGTCAGCGAGGCAGGGATGCGCTACTGTTAGTAAGCAGGGATGAGCATCTGTCAGTGATGCATGGATGTTCTACTGTCAGCGAGGCAGTGATGTGCTGCTTTTAGCGAGGCTATGTTGTGCTGCTGTCAGTAAGGCAGTGATGTGCTGCAACTTTTCTGAGAGTAATGTTTCTATTGAGAGATGTGTATACTGTATGTGTGGAGTGATACAGCTGTGACTCTGTGATAAGGTTTTAGTCACAGTCAGTCAGTATCCTAGGTGTGGAGTTATGCTGGGAGGTGTATGATTATTGTAAAATAATGCATGGTCATATGATGTGTGATTTAGTGGGATTTCTGTCATAATAACACTCCATTTTATAAATGCAAGTATATATATACCAGTTCAAGGACTCAACATAAACTGATTCACCCCAGTCTAATGGCCTGATTCATACCTGTTTGCTAGGCTGCGTACACTCGCAGCCTAGTGAACAGGACAGCGCTGCCCACCACCCTGCCGAATGACACCACTGGAGAACCGCTGGACCCCAGGTAGGTTTGCACAGTAAGTATGCTATAGGGCTTCACTGTCCCTGCACTGTCTCCACGTCACCCTGCTGTCACTGTCCCCGTATCACCCCGCTGTCATTGTCCCTGCATGATCCCCTGTGTGTTTGGCTCAATCCCTGTGGCATTACATGAATTTTGGCTCTTTCAGTGTGGCATAATGTGAATTTTGGCTCATTCCAGGTGGTATAATGTGAATTTTGGCTCAATCTGGGTTGTATAATGTGAATTTTGACTCATTCCTTGTGGCAAAATGTGTAAGGGGCAACTATTGTGTTGCATTATGTGTATAAGGGGTAGCCCTAAAGCATGGCTTTTACTCAGCATTTGAATGCCGGGTTGTTTTGCCTGACCTCTTTCACACAGTTAAGCAAATAATACCTTTTTCACACCATACAAATAACCTGGCTCCGTCCCGGGTTGTTGCCGGTGTGAAAGAGCATTTAGAAAAATACAGAGTCCAGCAACCCAGCAAACCGACCTGGATAAAAAGAAGGGTTCTACCCAGTTTGGACCGGGGTTGCTGGGCAGTGTGAATGGGTAACCCATGCCGCACTTCTATGGAGGAGGCAGCAGTGCCACCTCAGTGCTGCCTCCTCCCCCATCCCCGCCTGAAACGCATCGCTCCGCCCCACCTCCTGATGACATCAGCGACCTGGCAATAAGCCGGTAGCTGAGAGCTGCATTTACCACAAATGTCGGGTCGCTCCTGGGTCAGACCCGTGTCCTAATTCTGGTGCAACCTGGCATTTGCTGTCTGAAAGCAGTGTAACCGGGTCAAGCATTTGGGCCTGGTAATTTGATGATTATCACATATATTTATTTCTTCTGTGTGAAAGGGTAAACCTGGGTTAAAATTCCCAGGTCTTCGATCCAGGTAAATACCTGGGTCGAAGACCCCAGAATTTTGACCTGTGTTTTTTGCCTTAACCTTGTGAGAACAATCCATGCTCCCCAGCTGATAGCACAAAGGTCATGACAACTTTCTTTTTAGTGATTATTATTGTGATTGCCAAGTTATCCCATTGCTCCATCACCCAAAGGACATTCTTTAATTTTCTTACAAAACTTCAGTATTTCCAATAGATTTTGAAACATGGCTGCTGGGATTCACATTCACTGAACCATGTTGGACAATAAGGAATGTCTCTCAGGCAGAATTCCAGTTCATCCCAATGTGTGTGATGAGCTTGAAGTGAGAGCCTGTGCAGCCCAGACATTAGTAGTCAGAAACAGGAAATATCTAAGATATCTCCTTTCCACCACAAATTCAGTGTTTAAATAACTGAGCTACTAATACAACAACCAAACAATGGAAGACAGTTACAGTACCTGAAATTACAATGCTGGGCACATCTCCACAGTACACACAGTGTCGGACTGGGGAAAGAAGGCCCCACTGAGAGAATACATTGGTAGGGGCAATACACCATACACATTGATAGCAGGCTTGCCTACCCTCCCGGAATGGCCGGGAGCCTCCCGGAAATCGGGTCCTTCTCCCGGCCCCCCGGGAAGGTGGGCAAGTCTCCCGCATTCTGGGATTTGCCCCGCTCCATCCTTGCCCGCTGGTTAAAATTACATGAAATCGCGGGTCCGCGGGGAGGGGGCGGGGCTTAAATGACGCGATCGCGGCATTTCGCGTCATTTCGCGGCATTTAAGCCACGCCCCCTCCCTCACGGCCCGCGAATCACGGAGGTTTCCGTCATGGGGGGCGGGGCCAAGTGATGTCAGCCTTGCTCCCGCCCCCCTGATGTGTTGCCTCTCCGGGCTTCTCCCGGAAAGGTGAAGATAAAAGTAGGCAAGTATGATTGATAGTAGACAATACAGACAAAAGGGTTTTAGTTGATCAGTTGCACAAGAAGAGGAACAGATATTGAGTATATTAAGGCTAGGCCCCCTCTAGTAAGGATGGATAACTTATAATGTACTTAGGGGTGTGCTACCACAGACAATATTGATAGCAGACTTTTTTACGAAAGAGAAAGATTTGTCATATGGTGGTGCACCATTAATAAGAACTGGAGTCATAAAATATACCTTTTATTGGTTATCACTTTAAAAAGGAACGCAAAATATGACATACAACATATACACAAGTGAGAACAGTGTGTTTTAAAAGGCACGTGCGAGTTCGAGGAACAACTACCTTATTCAAATATTTATTAGTATCACCTTTTAATATTCCTTTTTGTCATATATCAATTGTTAAGGAGAAGGTGTTGATACTATTCTGTCAAAGTTTGGTGTGTGTTAAAGTACAATTTCATACAGCCTTGTCGGTGGCTATTTACTGGTTACAGTGTTAAAAAATGTAGCATATCACTTGCAATAAATCTGTTATACTAGACTAATTGGTTAATTGGGTATCAGAGTGTTGGCAATTTGCCCAATGAATATCACTTCTGAGCCAGATATATCTTAGTCTTAGTATAATAGGCGTACTCGATTTGTTATAATCGATTAGACTAATTAGTTGGTTAGGTATCAGAGTGCTGGCACTTTGCCCGATCTATGTCACTTCTGAGCCAGATGTGTATTATTCTGAATAGAATAAGCGCTATATCACCGTCAGCTATGCTGATATGATAGTGATTATAGCGAGACTGTAATGGTCGCCTTAGATGGATGTATGGTATCAGACAAAGCACTCCCTATGCGGGAGGTGAATGCTGCAATAAACACTGTCGGATGTAGTCAGTCTCACCCTGTACCGCCGACCGCTTGCGCTGGTTGTGCTACGGTTGACAGGGGGACCGCCGTTACTGTGGTCCGAATGGCTAGTTTAATCTGCGAGCATTCCCTGTGCAGGGATAAATGCCGCTAACAAGTTGCCGTCAGTCAATTGTCCTGCCCCGTACCGCTGCCAGCTAGTACTGCTGTTGCTGCGGTCTTGGGGGGATTAGAGACTGTTAGGCTGCTAATACATTAGAGTCCTAAAAAGGATTAGTAAATACAATTACACACACACACAAAACAAGGAGGTAGTGTTCAAAGAACGTGCGCACGGCTGGGTCGGCCGGCGTACGCTTTGCAGGTCTTCCTCAGGGCAACCGGTATAGGTGCCCAGGACAGGCTTATAAAGTAGTTCTCATTTTGAATTGACCAATGGTGGTCCACTTGTTTTTGTGTACCGCCCTTACTTCAATCTGCCATTCACTGAATGGTTAGTACGCTCGGTTTAGTATTATATCCATATTTGATTGTTCTAATGTTAGTGTCCCATAATTGGTTTATACTGTCATCCTTATTAGGATTGTTTTGGTTTGTCCGTATTTATTATTAAATATATGTTTTTATTAGGTTCTATATTCATACCGCTGTTTGTCACAGAAAAGGGGAGTAGTGTATCATTAGCATTAGGTTGGTTTAGGTACTGCATACGGATTCCGAACATGTACAGGACAGATAATTAAGTGTGGTGTCAAACATATGTATGCGTCGACAGTGTTGTGTGTTGCAACATTGGAAAGAGTGAGTTGTGTCAATTTTATAAATCACTACGGGGGGTAGACTTGTTCAGTCTGTTGATTATTCTACGTGTCGGCAGCCAGTTTAATCACAAAAGGAAGCCGTGAGATTCAGGTGAGTATGTTATATTGCTTAAGTTGATTTAGTGTTGGTATCTTTAAGTTAAGAATGTGCCTCATGAGTAATAATAACTCTTGGATTGGTGGTACCAGTGCAGTGACGGGTTGTGGTACCAAATTGCGGGGGTGTGTGTTGATAGGTAGGGGTAGTGAAAAAACAAGTGTAAACCTTATATTTAAAACCAAGTAAGCCGGTGCAAAAAACAAAGATGTGAGAGGTGACAGGGAGAGTGGGTCTTGTGACTTGTGTGGGTCATAATTTCTTAGTATTGTTCGTTGATTACCTCTATCACTCAGTAGGTATAATTGATTGATCTAATTTATCTGATCTTAGGATCCGTTAATTTTTAGACTGAGTGAATCAAGGGTGTTGACATGTCATGTCGACTCTTATGTTTAGGTGCATCTGATGCGGTGTTTTTTGATTCAAAGAACCAGTTGGATGATTGTATGGGACACTTGTATGGGACACTAAGGTGTTCTTTGCTTTAAAGTCATTTATTTGTATGGATTTAATACGTATGCCTGTAAGGCCAGGGCTCTGGTTTGGTATGAGGGAAGTCATCCTATGGTCCCAAGTAGTACTCGCTGAAGTCACCTATATTGGTGGTGGGTTCAAGTTATAATAAGGCGTATGTTTTATTGTGGTTAACAGGTCGGGGAGGTACTGGTGCTGGAAGACAATTATAATTTTATGTTTTATTGGGTAGAAAGGGTCGTCGGGAGAGTTGGTTGGCCTTGAGTGGGTCTATCCTGTATGTTAATGTATTCTATTGAACATACTAGGTTGTCCTACTTTTGATTGTCCCTAATGTAAATTAGTGTTTGTCTCAGAGGAAGGCTGCATAGCTAATGTCCTCATTTAGTCCATTGGGGATCATGGTGTCCAGCAGAAATATGAATTTGGTTTCTTGTTGCAGGAGTTCTTTGTCGAAAAAGGTCAATTCAAAATGAGAACTATAAGCCTGTCCTGGGCACCTATACCGGTTGCCCTGAGGAAGACCTGCGAAGCGTACGCCGGCCAACCCAGCCGTGCGCACGTTCTTTGAACACTACCTCCTTGTTTTGTGTGTGTGTGTAATTGTATTTACTAGTCCTTTTCAGGACTCTAATGTATTAGCAGCCTAACAGTCTCTAATCCCCCCAAGACCGCAGCAACAGCAGTACTAGCTGGCAGCGGTACGGGGCAGGACAATTGACTGACGGCAACTTGTTAGCGGCATTTATCCTTGCACAGGGAATGCTCGCAGATTAAACTAGCCATTCGGACCACAGTAACGGCGGTCCCCCTGTCAACCGTAGCACGACCAGCGCAAGCGGTCGGCGGTACAGGGTGAGACTGACTACATCCGACAGTGTTTATTGCAGCATTCACCTCCCGCATAGGGAGTGCTTTGTCTGATACCATACATCCATCTAAGGCGACCATTACAGTCTCGCTATAATCACTATCATATCAGCATAGCTGACGGTGATATAGCGCTTATTCTATTCAGAATAATACACATCTGGCTCAGAAGTGACATAGATCGGGCAAAGTGCCAGCACTCTGATACCTAACCAACTAATTAGTCTAATCGATTATAACAAATCGAGTACGCCTATTATACTAAGACTAAGATATATCTGGCTCAGAAGTGATATTCATTGGGCAAATTGCCAACACTCTGATACCCAATTAACCAATTAGTCTAGTATAACAGATTTATTGCAAGTGATATGCTACATTTTTTAACACTGTAACCAGTAAATAGCCACCGACAAGGCTGTATGAAATTGTACTTTAACACACACCAAACTTTGACAGAATAGTATCGACACCTTCTTCTTAACAATTGATATATGACAAAAAGGAATATTAAAAGGTGATACTAATAAATATTTGAATAAGGTAGTTGTTCCTCGAACTCGCACGTGCCTTTTAAAACACACTGTTCTCACTTGTGTATATGTTATATGTTGTATGTCATATTTCGCGTTCCTTTTTAAAGTGATAACCAATAAAAGGTATATTTTATGACTCCAGTTCTTATAAATGGTGCACCACCATACGACAAATCTTTCTCTTTCGTAAAAAAGTCTAGTAGACAATACACCATAGTCCTGTGCAGTAGAAGGTACATATGTATAATGGCCCTTATTCAGATCTGATTGCGGTACAAATTTGTTCTCAAAATGGGCAAAACCATGTGCACTGCAGGGGTTGCAGATGTAACAGGTGCAGAGAGAGTTAGATTAGTGTGAGTTATTTTGTTTCTGTGCAGGATAAATACTGGCTGTGTTATTTTTACACTGCAATTTACATTTCAGTTTCAACACACACAACCCAAATGTAACTCTCTCTGCGCACGTTACACCTGCAGTTACACGTTACACCTGCAGTGCACATGGCTTTTCCCATTTTGAGAACAAATTTATACTGCGATCAGATCTGAATAAGGGCCAATGTGTAATTCAAGTGCACAGTCTGGAACCTGATCTTTAAGGGGTGCACACACATTGCGATTACCTTGCTATTCAATCGAAGCACACGGCACAGCAAATACATTGATTTGGAACATATACAAATCTGTACAATATAGTCTTGCCTGTACAGTCTATTTTTCGACCCGATTTCGATTCCACGGGGCTGCGCATCGGGATCGAATCAAAATCAAATGCATTCTATTTCCATTTGATTTCAATTTGAATTTGCTCATGTAAGAAAAACTGAATAGAAAAATAGTCAACATCGAACCATGGGCCTGTCTGGTTGACTCGCTAAGGTCAGCATTCTTGACTGAGTGGGCGGCTGATATCCTGTGATGTCAGCCAACTGCCCCACAGGCAGCTGCTTGCCTGCATTTGCATGGGGATGCCCATCATTTTCCTGGGAGCAAGCTTTTTGTGGGTGCGCCCAGGAAATGATGGGCATCCCCATGCGGAAGCCCCCTGCCCACCTTCCTGTGCGAATGCCTCACGACTATGCAAGTCGCCAAAGGCGTCCACACAGCAGCCTTGCACAGGTGGATATGCAAATATGCGCATACATCATTCCCCGGTGCGAATACGACAGAAACCACACAGATCAGAATGACCCCCCCCCATGTGCATTAGAGGAGGAGATTGGCTCCCAGGCAGTGGGGCCCACTGGTGGTTTCCTCTGTTCCCTTTTGGGCCAGTCCATCCCTGAGTACCTGCATACTTGGATTAACTGACCTGCTCTCACAGCTGGCTTGGACCTCATTCTGACTTTGAACCCTACAATGTATATCATACCCTAAACATATTTGGATGTAGTGATCCCTAGAATACTGATTCATACACTTCTAAATTCAATCCACAGGTTAGTGCATTATAGCCCTACCGGTTTAATCTAACCACATGTTTATGGTGTCTGCAAAAACAGTAAGCAAACACATGAGGTGAAATTGAATAGGATGAGAGATTCAGAAAGTGAGAGATTTGGTAAGAAATCTTCAGGTTGTTTTTTTAAAGCGGCAATCATTTACACGGCAAAATCAAACTGGTTTTGCAATGTAAATGATTGCCGCTTTAAAAAAACTGGAGATTTCTTACCAAATCTCTCACTTTCTGAATCTTTCCTCCTTTTCAAATTCACCCATGGTTCCTGTCAGCAGTCTGCAGCTACCTAATTTAATCTAAACAAGAAATGCTACCATTGCTGATTCTTATTTACAAGGGATTTGAATTTATAGTCTTCCAGGCAAAAAGTGTTTATTTATTTTGTACTGAATATTACAGGAGAATATAGTCATTTGGATGAGACAGTAACCTGTGCCTGCCTTGGCTTACCATATCTCCGTTCATACGGCACTGCTCAGAGAAATGTAAAACACGCGACAGGTACTGCTTACATAATTCAACAAGCAGCAGCTGCTTTTATATTGAGCCCTCATTAAATTTCAACTAGCAATACTGTGGCAAGTACATTTGACTCTACCGTTGCTGTGACATGAACCGGTATGGGCAGTCATTGTGTTACATGGTTAGAAGGCTTTTACAAAATAGACCCGTGAGATCATTCTGATGTGCCAGGATGTCAGATGAAAAGGTTTTGGTTATTTTGTATGCATTTTAGAATATTTCATTTTTATTGCAAAATCAATAAACTAGTGAAACGTCAATAAAGTGGGTGATCACATATATATATAAAAGCAATGGACTCTTAAATGTGGATTACTACTTTTAGCATTCCTAGAAGGGGGATTTCTAAAAGTACGTATAGGGAAAACTATTACTTCCACAGTACTACTGTAATTTCATATCAGGAGGTTATTGGGATATTTGTGAGGCATTAGGAAATAATGCATGGCCATGTACCAAATGAATGGAATGTGGAAAATACTTGTTTTATCGAGTGTATTCAAACATTGATGGGAGAGAAAAGGTGGGGTAAAATGTCTAAACTATGTAGACTCTTGCATGGATCATGGTACCGAGAATGGGGGCCAGTGGCAAACGCAGGATTTTCAGAAGGGGGTTTCCAGAGGGGCGGAGCAAAGCACGGAGATGGACACTTAGGTGACCCAGTATATGCCGGGTCAGTTAAAGTATTATACATATATATATATATATATATATATATATATATACATACAGGGGCATTAACATCAGTGTAGACCCCTGAGCATAGCAATGTATTGGGGCCCCTACCGATCCTCCAGCGGTAGGGGTGGGGGAAGCTTTGATGTCCCGCGGGTGGTAGGGGTATTATATCAACCGCTCAGCATGTAGGGACTGGATCAGTAATTTCCACTAATTACCCCTTTACTGCTCAGATGGTGGAAGATGGGGTGGGAGAAGGGGGCATTGGGCTGAATGAAGGGGTCCTGATACATAACTTCCAGGGTGGTAGAGGATGTTTAATATGCAGAGGAGGGGTGTATAGTGGAGTGGACTTATTATTCATAATTTTCTGGTGGGAGGACAGCTTGCTTGACTGCAGATATCTCCAGTTCCCATAAATAGATTTCTTAGATTTTAATGGAATTAAACACTAGATAATCCCACCTACCAAATGGTACTGAGTACTAGGGGATCAGAGTTCAGGAGGCAGAGCAATCCGCCAAAGAGTATATAAAACTACATACCAGGTGTGTGGAGCTGGAGCAGTAACCAGCTGCTGGAAGGCTGATATCTCTGGTTCTGGGAAGAGTAGAGACAAGCTACTAGTGTCCATCAAAGGGGAAGAGTCCCAGCTTTTGGAATATACTCTCAGAAAAACTCTAAGTCAGATAGAACCTGAAATATCTGACTGGAAAGAGCAATTAACAGTCTTGGATGGGGACCACTGCTTTGAAGTCAGATATCTCCGGTTCCCAAGGGCCGATTTTTAAAATTCTTGTACCCATGGAAAGAGGGGACCCTCAGCTTTGAGCCTAGGCAGGGCTATTTTTCAGCAGGCTCCAGCAGGAACTGAGGCCCTTATTCTAGTTCACTCTTTCTGACAAAATATTTCTTAGATGGACAAAACCATGTGCACTGCAGGTGAGGCAGGTGTAAAACCCCACCCAAATCTAATTATCTCTGCACAAGTAACACCTGCCTCACCTGCAGTGCAAATGGTTTTGTCCATCTAAGAAATATTTTGTCAGAAAGAGTGCGCTACTGGGTGCTCCCCATTCTCTTATGTTTTCTCCCTTTTAATTTTCTTCTATTTATCGATTTGTGGTCTTATTTATAGCCGCCTCCTTTAGAACCCCCCAAATTCCCCACCCTCCATGTGTTTAGAATTTTGTTAGGTTCCTCCCTTATTTTTTTGTATTGCAGTATAACAGACGCAATGTGGGTCCCTTTGGGACCCACGTTCCGGCTTGCGTAACATACAGTGAAGTTCAATTGGTCGTGCGGTTGCAGAACTGACAAGAATGAACCACGAGGCAGTGAGGAAATGCTGTTTTCTTCAGTCCAGCCCAGACAACGCACAGGTCATGTGGCTCAGTCACATTGGTTTTTCCCTTCCTCATTGCAGGGATAGCAGCTCTGTGGTCTCTTAGTATCATTTCAGTGCTAAGGGAAGTTTCTGGGTAAAAACTGTAGGGGGCGGATTTCTTGGCCCCTTCCCCATTAGATATTGCGGTTTGTAATAGGTCCTGTTAGCACATGTGCTGAGTACACACCAAGCACTGTGTACCCAGCACGACATCGCCGGCGACAAGACCCGGCAGGGGAGCTGGCATCAGCAAGTGTGTACCCTCTTGCCAAAGCTGACAGTGGCATAGCCCTCGCTTGTGATGTCCTCCATCATATAAAGATGTTGGAGGATGCTGCTGATGGCACATGGGGGGGCGTGCATCGTCAGTGACATAGTGGGCACAGACAGACGATATTAAAATGGTGTCGTTCTGACCAATCACATGGTAGATAGTGAGACAGAGAAGACAAAGTAATTCTTGCTTTACAACTACTTCCTATTAAGTAACATCCAAAATCTTAAGATGTGTACACACTATACAATATATCATACACAATATGCATGATAAAGTTATTGTTAATAACAAATTGGGCATATTGTCTAGTGTGTGCACATAATACCATTAATGATGTACACTCCCTCAGATCATTAACAATGCCCTCTATTGTCTGAACATGCAGTCGACAGTTTACTATATTGTCAAAGACTATGTTCTGAGCGTGGGCTGGATGACATTACTTAACGATGTTGTTAACAATATTGTTCAGTGTGTCATTTGTCCAGGAGTTTATGTGTACATTACTAGTGATAACACTCAAGGAGCATATCGTATATGTGTACCCAGCTTAAGTCATTCCAAATAGCTGCTTTCCAATGTTGTGGTGTTACATTATCTGAAATCAAAGATAAGGATATACATGAACACCTGAACCATACATACCCCTTTTACACCAGCCTCCTAGCTAGTAGGGTTAAAATCCCAGCAAATTTTCCCTGGAATTTGGCCCAAGAACCTTTCACACCAGCTATAGTCGCAGGTTGTTCCCGAGGCCAACCCGGTCATTTTGGCTTGTGTGAAAGGGGTATAATATGTACCTGCTATATATATATTATGGAAGTCGAGTTACACACACGCCATTTTAGGATAGTATGGCCGCCATTTTGGTTCGCAGAGTTGCGCAAATAAAGTTTCCATACCCGAGTATGCGTGGCAAAGTGGACCAGAAGAGTAGCCATACTATCACACATAAATTCATAAATACATACTGACCCTAAGTAAAATATAGTTAAAGGTTTAGAACGCCACACATAGCTTAGTTAGCCCTGCATACATCTATCTGTATCGTGTTTAGTACCGTTCTGTTCAGTTCATTATGCGAAGTATTCCGGTCATTGCGAATATTTCGCAATACACACTGCCCGATAGTTATGGACATAATCCATAATCCAGGGACAGTTTCTGTAGAAAGAATGTAACAAAGGAAACTAGATGAAACCAGTTCTTATCCCTGCTGACGCCGAAACCACCAAACAAAGGACTCTTAAAGTTCACTCCCCTGCACCTGGTCAGACCAGGTACAGCGTCTAACCTCCAATCACAGTGGACCGGACATATGATCTCTGACCAATGAGAATGGCCTTTGACCTCCCCTTTCTGACCCTATAAGATAGGCGACCCAGAGCACATCTACAGTCTCTTCGGCACATCTACCTTTCCCTGACCTGACCACCGGACTATAGTTCATCCCTGAACGATAGTGAGCTCTGACCGGACTACACTTCGCATATTTGATGAGAACGGTAACGGTTGCATTAACGGTATTTATACTTATTGTATAGTTGGCTGGTTGTGTCTTGTATCTGTATTCTTTCCCCTTAGCAGAGTCTGTTTAGCGTTCATTGTTAGTATATTGTATTACTTGTTATACCTGTTTATTCTTATTTCTGTAACCCCCTTTTGTCCATTAGGGACTCAAATACAACCTTTTTACGGAGCTCTTATCTCCATATTTCTATACAGTGGTCGTTGTCTGTTTATTCGCATAATAGCGATAAGGTATATTGCGGACACAGTCCGATAAGGTATATTCGCAGATTAGAGACAAAGTACTGCGAAGGAATCTCTGATTAAGGTATTGGTTCTTGGTATACATAATACAATAAAAGGTACGCTACGCTTTGTTCACACGTAGCTAGGTATAAAGGGTACGTTGGTTGCGGACTTATTACGTAATCAACGCTTTTCACTTATTGTCACTCTGGTTATATTTTAATCACCATTAACAATTGAGGGCTCGTCCGTCCGCTCCACAGTCCAGAACTCAGTACCAGGCGTGCGACCCGACCTATACCAGCAAAAGGGTGGAAGTATTTATTTGTTTCCATTGCTGGATAGGCCGAGTCCGCGGCGGTGCGGGGTTCGGGAAGTGCTAGCGCTGAACCCGGAGTACAATAAGTGAAAGCCACGTGTTTTAAAACATATATTAAGTGTTTAGTAAACTGTACTTCTGCCTGCCACAAGTAGTTTAACGGGGTATAGTGTCTTGAGTTGCTTGTTCATTACAGTATATGTACCACGTGCGATAAGGTTCGCACACGTGGAATCTGTGTTTATTATAGTACATAGAGGATCCCCTCTGTGCAAAACTATAATTGTTTATTGTTAGTTACCGCAAAAACAGGGACTCCGCCACGTGGCGACAAGTCCTGGGCCTTTTGCAGTAACGTAAAGCGTCTATTGTGTATTACGCAAGGTGCGCGCGCACGTGCCCATATCGGGAAATTTTCGCATCTTTGTACGTGATTTACGGATTAAGTGCGGGATTTATTTCGCATCTTGATACGTAACTTTCGGACGGAGTTAAGGGATTTATTCCACATTTAAGCGCAATTACTGCGTATAGCGAAACCCGAGTGCAACCTTGCAAATACACTATAGAACACGTGGGTGGCCGATTCACCGGCGGCCTGTGAACAGCGCATGTACACACGTGACTGTTCATTGGTACTGCACATGCAGCACACATAGGAACTCAAAGGTGAACAGTATTGAACCACTAACTTTATTTAAACAGTATAGCAATATACTGTGGATAAGGTGGTGATTAATAAAAGAGAAAATAAGTTTTTTTTTCTTTTTGTTCATTTTCTCATAAGCAAGCAACTCAAGCATTATTTTAATAGATTCCTATAGCGTATTATAAGGGATTTATACCTGCATAAGTATCTAGTGAAAAGCTACCGGCCTGGGAAAACTTTCTGTACAGAAATATTTCAAATATATGCATAAGACCAAGGTGTAACCAGCGCCCAGTGTGAAAAATAACTGAGGCGAACGGGTGTGTGACGACACGACTCAAGCGCAGTGTAGTCCAGTGTAGGACAGTCCAGGTAGGACAAGGTTAGGGTTCACGTGACGACGTGCCCATAGGAACTGCCCCTTCAGTGGAATTGATTCCGCTAGGAGGGTACAAGAAGATATATCGGAACGCACTTGTTTCCGATTAGCTACTTTAGAAATCCGATTTTTGGGGGTATAGGAAAACAAGTTTGTTATACCCTGGAAAAATTGTGCCGCGCCAAGCAAGTTGGCTAGAAGTTCGCTGCTAGTTGAAAGACTTGGTGATTGAGTACGTTACCTCGCATTGTGGGCTCTTCGCTTGATTGCGTTGAAGTGTCGCTGTGTGGAGAAGTGAGTGGTTGGGGAGCTCTCAGATAAGTAATAACCCACCGATTATCTATTAAGCTGTGAACGTTTATTCCTGTAACTATGGGTAATAACGGGTCACGCTGTGATAACGTGCAGGATAGGGAGGAAGCAAGCCGGCCAAGAGGATCGGCTGCTTTTATTATGTGCAGGAAGCACGGTGAACTCGCAGTTGTTTACCAAAATAAATGGAGAAAAATGACACAAGGCAGCAAGTTAGAATTTCCCAGTGTTGGTAGCTTCGATCCGGAAATCTTATCAGCAGTAAAAGATGAAATATGCCTACTCTCCAGTCGTAAGGAGAGAGTGAAGCATATCAATATTCTTAAATTGTGGCAGAAGGAAGGACAGGAACAATGGGGAAGCAGAGGTCTGGCAATACCTGACACAATCAGCCAAAATATAAATGCAACCGCTGCCATAATAGAATCAGCTCCCCCACCCCCATATGTGCCGAAGGGGATAATGACTCATAAGAAAAGTATAAGTAATAATGTATCCGTTGCTAACCTGTACCCTGTCTTATCCCCTTACAAGGAAACCCGAGAGGAAAACGAGCAGCTGTTGGCACTGGCCGTCTCTCATGCAATTAATATGATTGAGGGAAAAGCTCAACCCGCTGTTGAGGCCCCAGCACAGGAGGAGGAGACGGCTGATGCCAACAGCATAGTATTGGACTCAGGTAATGATGCACCACACAGCACAGACACAAATGACTCCCAAGCAGGTCCCAGTAATGCGAATGTGGTACAAACATACCCTGTACGCACACTGGAGGTTCCCTATGGTAAGGCAGACAGAGAGGGTGTGATACCTACCAGAAAGATGACCATGCTAAACCCATGGACACGGTTAGAGCTGCGGTCCATCATTACAGATTTCCCTGACCCAAGGAAAGATCTGGCATTGTGCCGGAAATTTGTAAGGGATCTAGGAAACTCTGATGAGCCCACCAACAAGGATTGGAGAATCATGTTGAGGGCCTGTCTCCCCACTCACATTGACATCCCGAAATTCATTCAGGATAGTGGATTGAAAGTGGACAAGGAGATAAATGATGAGATCAACCAGGAGAATATACGCCTGATTAACTTACAGTTGGGAGTGTATTTTCCTGCAGCAGTGGAATATAGCAAGATATTCACTATCAAACAACAAGATGGTGAAGTAGCTAGCGAATATTTCAACCGGGGTTTGATGGCGGTATCAAAGTACACTGGTGTCTCCGAGCCTAAGGACGATCCCCACCTGAGGGAGCTGATTGTCTCTGTGCTGGTGGAAGGGCTTAACGAAAACCTGAGAGCCAGAGTCCAAACTTCTTTTCCAAATTGGCGTGGAATGACAGTGGATGCCCTACGGGAATCTGCTGTAGGCCACGACCGTAACATCAAGAAACGCAGAGAACTGCAAACTGACAAACTGATGATGGTTAGCATCCAAGCCCTCACTAATGCCCCAAACAAAGCTGCATACCAACGAAACACCAGGGACACAGGTAGAAAGCCAGTTATCTGTTACAACTGCAATCAGGAGGGACACATTGCAGCCCATTGTAGGTTAGGAAACCACAGGAATTATCAGACACATAAGCGAGAATGGGAATCTCACAAAGGTGAGACACGGAGATACCCAGCCCCTAGGCAATGGGAGGAGACAGACAGGTCACGCAACATGCCTCCTCCCCATCTGATGGCTGACACTGTGCTAAGGGCAACCCAGGTCAGACCATAGGAAACAGGTCATACCTGTATCCTACAGCCAGTTAGACTAACACAACACCTTGGAGAGGAACCTCAGGTGAAGGTTGATATAGCTGGAGTAAGGCAAACCTTTTTGGTTGATACAGGGGCGGCCAGATCTGTTCTCAACACTCCTCTTCACTTGGGTTTCACTAACCAATCAGTAGCGGCAATTGGGGTAACAGGAAAAATACAACATTACCCACTGACGAAACCAGCGGAGGTTACAATCGGGCCTCTGCATACCAAACACTCTTTTCTGTTGGCTGCAGCGGCCCCGACTAACCTCCTGGGTAGAGATTTACTATGTAAAATGGGATGTGTCATCTATTGCACTCCCGATGGGGTATTCCTAGATACTCCTAAAAATCTTACACAAGAAGTGCAAGATATGCTGGACAGTCCTCAGAGGCTAATGTTGTATTCCACTGTTGTAGAATCAAATCCATCTAGGGTAGCTGAAATTACAGCACAAATACCGAGTTCCCTTTGGACTAAAGATGGACAGGACGCTGGGCTAATGGCAAATGTAGCACCAGTAGAAATCCGCTTAAAAGAAGGCAGGATAGCCCCAAAAATACCGCAATACCCTTTAAAACCTGAAGTTGAGCTAGGAATATTTCCAGTGATCCAACGATTGCTCCAACAGGAAATCCTAGTTAGAACTTCCAGCACGGCCAATAGTCCCATCTTTCCTGTGAAAAAGAGCGGGGGGAGGGGCTACAGACTAGTGCAGGATTTAAGAGGGGTAAACAAGGTAGTTGAGAGCCAATTCCCCGTAGTGCCAAACCCAGCTGTCATCCTAATGCAAATCCCACCTCATTGTACTCATTTCACAGTCATTGATTTGTGTTCAGCATTCTTCTCCGTCCCTTTGCATCCTGACAGCCAGTATCTGTTCGCCTTTACTTACAGAGGAGTACAGTATACCTGGACACGACTCCCCCAAGGATTCATAGACAGCCCCAGCATCTTCTCCCAGGCCTTGCATGATTGTTTACAATCCTTTCAACCCATGAGTGGTTCGATACTGATACAATATGTTGATGACTTATTGTTGTGTTCTGAGTCACTGGAGTCATCAGTGGATGACACTAGACAGCTGCTGATGCATCTCTCAGAGACAGGACATAAAGTATCTAAGGATAAGCTGCAATTATGCCAGACCAGGGTTAAGTATCTGGGCCACTGCCTTACCCAAGGGCTGAGACACCTCACCGACGACAGAATCCAAGCGATTCAGAATATGGTACTGCCACAGACCCAGCATCAGATCCGTACGTTCCTAGGCATGTGTGGATACTGTCGCAATTGGATCCCAGGTTTCTCTATTCTGGCATTACCACTACAAGAGATGGTTTCCTCAACTAAGCCAGATCGGGTCTCTCATACTGAGGAATCTGAACTGGCTTTCGAGGAACTAAAGGTGAGCCTAACAAAGGCCCCAGCACTGGGAATGCCAGATTATGGAAAACCCTTTGAACTGTACGGAACTGAATCAGGTGGGTGTGCGGCAGGAGTGCTTGTACAAAAACATGGTGATGCCAACCGACCAATAGCGTACTACAGTGGCCAGCTGGACACAGTAGCACGCTCACTCCCAACTTGCTTACGAAGTGTGGCTGCAATAGCACAACTAGTAAGTAAGAGTGAGGACGTAGTGTTGGGACACGATTTAACTGTTCATGCTCCCCATGCTGTCTCTGCCCTCCTAAATTCTGCCCAAACACGTCATGTGTCCTCAGCACGGTTCACTAAGTGGGAACTGGCGCTGATGGCCCCAGTAAATATTACCATCAAAAGATGCAACACACTAAACCCAGCCACATTCCTTCCTCATGTGCCTTCCAAGGCACAAAGGGTGGAGGGTGATGGGAATGTTGCTGAATATGGTAAAGCAGAGTTTAGTGAGAGTGAGGACAAACATGATTGCATGTCCTACCTGAATCAGACCTTCACAGCACGTCCTGACATAAGCGACAGCCCATTAAGTGAGGTAGACATAACCTTATTCACAGATGGTAGCTGTCATAGACAGACGGACACGGGAGAGCTGTGCACAGGTTACGCAGTAGTAGATGGAGAAGGTATTGTGGAAGCTGAACCCTTGGGACCACCTCACTCAGCACAAGTAGCGGAACTGGTGGCACTGACCAGAGCATGTGAACTGGCCCAAGGAAAATCAGTCAACATATATACCGACTCCAGATATGCTTTCGGAGTAGTCCATGATTTTGGAGCCCTATGGCGCCTCCGAAATTTCATGACGGCGGCTGGCACACCAGTGGCGCATGCGACATATATTAGGAGACTTCTGGGAGCTATTCAGCTTCCAGACAGAGTGGCTGTTATCAAGTGCAAAGCTCACACATCAGAGAAGGACCCGGTGTCACTTGGTAACAGCCGCGCTGATGAGGCAGCGAAAAGGGCCGCATGCCCTGTAAATATTTTCACCCATCCTACCAACCTTTGTACACTGAACATAGTATCCACATCCAAACTGATAGACATGCAGAATTTGTGTTCCCCACAGGAAAGAGCAGTATGGAAGTCGAAGGGATGTGGCCAAGAGTCTACCGGACTTTGGAGAGATGGACACGGGAAACCAGTGGCCCCCAGAGCATACCTTCCTAGTCTAGCCGAGGCGGCCCATGGGCTGACACATCTTGGGAAGGAAGGTATGTGCAAGCTGGTAAAGGCCTACTGGTGTGCACCAGGGTTCGCTTCTCAAGCAGGTAGAGTGGCAATGTCATGCCTCACCTGTTTGAGGAAGAACGTTGGAAAAGCCATCCCAACAGAGCCATCCCACATCCCTCCTACAGAAGGCCCTTTCCAGGTAATACAAATCGACTTCATACAGTTACCACCCTGTAGGAATTTGAAATATGTATTAGTTTGTGTTGACATGTTTTCTAGCTGGGTGGAGGCTTTCCCCGCTGCCTCCAACACTGCTACCTTTACAGCAAAGAAAATATGTCAGGAGTTTGTCTGTAGGTATGGTATCCCAAAGGTCATTGAGAGTGACAGAGGCACTCATTTCACAGGAGAGGTCTTCCAAATCATGTGTAAACTCCTGGGGATTAATAGTAAACTTCATACTCCATATCGTCCCCAGGCGAGCGCCAAAGTTGAGAGAATGAATGGTACTATTAAGAACAAATTGGGTAAAGTGATGGCTGAAACAGGGTTGTTATGGCCAGAGGCACTGCCTATTGTGTTGTATAGCATTAGGACCACTCCCAGGACTCCGCTCAACTTGTCCCCCTTCGAGATATTGTTTGGTCGGCAGCCACACATCATGATAGACCCACAGGATGATCTCAAATGTAACAATGAGCTAACTGTACAGTATCTCCTAAAGCTAAACAAACAGCTAAGGGAGCAACAAAAGCAGCTGAAATTACTGAACCCTGATATGCCTACAGAGAATTGTCATAATCTTAAACCAGGAGACTTTGTTATGATCCGAAATTTTTTACGCTCAGGTTGTTTGATAGACCGTTGGGAAGGACCGTACCAAGTTTTGTTGACCAGCACTACATCAATTAAAGTCGCAGAGAGAGAGACTTGGATACATTCGTCCCACTGCAAGAAAGCCAGTAACCCAGAGTCCCAGTGTGCAGAGAGCGAGAGAGAAGAAGTGTCGCTAGAAGCATTGTTTCGGGAACACTGAGAAGCAGCCAAGGTCGAGCAACCTGAGCGAACAAAGGTCTAAGAGCAGAGCAAAATAAAAGTCCCCTGGTAGAGATGATGGAAGGACTCCAAGCAAAAGGTTCACAGTTATGCATATATGTCTTTGTTTTCTTTCTGTGTTCTTTTATTCACCCAAAGATACTCGGTGGCTGCCACATCCTAGAGCGATCGGAGCGGAGTTCTGACAGTGTAATAATGGACCCAGATATGGGTGAGGTAGAATCCCTAAACCAGCTTGACACTTTGCCCATGACAGGAGAAGGTAAAAGGTATGAGGGAAACGTAGTTCAAGGGCTATGTGATGAGTTATTGTCTGGTGAGTACTGTGTCTGTAGATATTGTCAACCTAAAATGGAAGAAGAATGCATCCAGCGATGTCAGTCGACAAATAAGGCAACTACCGGCCGACATCCCTTGAGTGATTACCACTCACTAGTGGGTAAGGTTTTAAACCAAACAGAATGCTGGGTGTGTTCACAAGTGCTACATAAAAGGAGTAGTGTAGGCCTAGTCCCATACCCGCTTAACATTTCAGAGATAAGTGTATTAAATAAGGGGAGGCCATTGGATAAGAGATACCTGTATACCAGGTCCCCTAGTCTTAGATTACACCCATACCAAGTGGATAAATCCCTGGTATGTATGAACTTCTCGAGTTCCAGAGCGATTGGTACTTGGGAAGTGACATGGCATAACCAGACAATAACTTACTCCCAACGTCCAGATGGAGAGCCTATTGATAAAGAATTGTTGTTAAAAATCCGAACCAGTGGGAGACACTATAAATATGTCTACACGGTGAAGAGAAGTAAAATGATGGCCGGCAGAGTATCAGCCGGCTACTGTAATGTAACCCTACAGCCAGAAATCTGTGAGGAACAAGTCAGGAAACAGGGGACGGGGATGTTCTTATGGATAATATGTGACAAGATCATGAAATACTCTGTCCCTTATTTTCTCCCTGACGATGTTTATTATATTTGTGGTAGGAGGGCGTACAAATGGCTCTCCATGAACTACGTTGGTATTTGTTATCTAGGCAGAGTGTTACCGGAAGTGATGACCCTCACACATGATGAGATGATGAACATACACAGAGGTATTTCTCCTCCTTACACTCATACCCATTATGACCAAATCCATAAAAGGGATTTAACCGTCAAGAAAGAACCCCTAGCTTCTGAAATGATACACGAGTCGTTCGGTATCCAACTCCTCATTGCTTTAGATATCACCCATACCGCCAGAGGAGTCATAAATTTTAAATATATACAAGCATTGGCCAGCTTGGTAGATAACATCACAGAGATTTATGATGACACCTTTAGATACACTGGGAAGGAGTTGCAAGCATATAAAAGAGAGCTAGTCCAACATCGGATGGTGCTGAACTATCTGACAGCTATGACAGGAGGATATTGTGTCACCCTCTCTACCCAGTTTGGGGTGAAGTGTTGTACATATATCACCAACAATACTGAAGACCCAGAAGAAGTCATCGATCATCGGATGGATGAGATTCTTCAGCTTAAATGGGAATTTAGAAGGGAACATAATATCAGCCTGGCAGAAATAGGTAACAAAGTTAGTGAATGGACCTCCTGGTTGAATCCAATGCACTGGTTCTCTGGTTTAGGAGAATGGGCGCAAGGGATCATAGCTAGCATAGGAAAACTCCTTCTCTGTATCGGTGGTGCCATCATAGTCTTTGTGCTATTGTTCAAATGTTTAAAAGTGGTGACCCGGGGAAAGACAAAACGTACCGAAATCATGAGTGTAAGAACGAGAGATACAGAGGAAGACCAGGGTTTGGTATATGACCCTAAAATCGAAACCACCTCCCTTTAAGGAAACCATATTTGTGAACGTGTATATGTTGTAACCACCCCTGTTTTTATTTTTATCCCAAAATTGTACATTATCCTTCGTGACCCTGAGTAGGTTGTTCGATAAATGCGGCCCATCGTTTATCCATGATCCTGGATCGGCCGAGAGCAGATGGTTTACTCCCCTTATATGTTTAATTCATGTATCCCAATTTCTCTGTTAGGATTATGAATTTCTGTATTGTCGTGTGAAATGTTTTGTATTGTAACAGTTTTATAATTACTGTTAAAGGGTGGACTATGGAAGTCGAGTTACACACACGCCATTTTAGGATAGTATGGCCGCCATTTTGGTTCGCAGAGTTGCGCAAATAAAGTTTCCATACCCGAGTATGCGTGGCAAAGTGGACCAGAAGAGTAGCCATACTATCACACATAAATTCATAAATACATACTGACCCTAAGTAAAATATAGTTAAAGGTTTAGAACGCCACACATAGCTTAGTTAGCCCTGCATACATCTATCTGTATCGTGTTTAGTACCGTTCTGTTCAGTTCATTATGCGAAGTATTCCGGTCATTGCGAATATTTCGCAATACACACTGCCCGATAGTTATGGACATAATCCATAATCCAGGGACAGTTTCTGTAGAAAGAATGTAACAAAGGAAACTAGATGAAACCAGTTCTTATCCCTGCTGACGCCGAAACCACCAAACAAAGGACTCTTAAAGTTCACTCCCCTGCACCTGGTCAGACCAGGTACAGCGTCTAACCTCCAATCACAGTGGACCGGACATATGATCTCTGACCAATGAGAATGGCCTTTGACCTCCCCTTTCTGACCCTATAAGATAGGCGACCCAGAGCAGCCAAAGTCTCTTCGGCACATCTACCTTTCCCTGACCTGACCACCGGACTATAGTTCATCCCTGAACGATAGTGAGCTCTGACCGGACTACACTTCGCATATTTGATGAGAACGGTAACGGTTGCATTAACGGTATTTATACTTATTGTATAGTTGGCTGGTTGTGTCTTGTATCTGTATTCTTTCCCCTTAGCAGAGTCTGTTTAGCGTTCATTGTTAGTATATTGTATTACTTGTTATACCTGTTTATTCTTATTTCTGTAACCCCCTTTTGTCCATTAGGGACTCAAATACAACCTTTTTACGGAGCTCTTATCTCCATATTTCTATACAGTGGTCGTTGTCTGTTTATTCGCATAATAGCGATAAGGTATATTGCGGACACAGTCCGATAAGGTATATTCGCAGATTAGAGACAAAGTACTGCGAAGGAATCTCTGATTAAGGTATTGGTTCTTGGTATACATAATACAATAAAAGGTACGCTACGCTGCGCTACGCTTTGTTCACACGTAGCTAGGTATAAAGGGTACGTTGGTTGCGGACTTATTACGTAATCAACGCTTTTCACTTATTGTCACTCTGGTTATATTTTAATCACCATTAACAATATATACACTTGAATTTGTTTATTTTTATGTGAATATCATGGCATTATCCATATTTACCACATTGGACTAGCAATTCTAAAGGGGTGTTTACAGGCAATATTGACTAGTCAAAATAGTCTAGGTTAGCCAAAATTGTATGGTGTTTCCCCTGTGGGCAAAAGTGATGCAAGGCCCCGCTAAGTCAATATCACTTATCAAAATAGACTATGCATGTAAGGCAATTTTGACTAGATCACAGACTATCATAGCGAACATAGACAAAATCACCAGTGCATCTAGTCAAAATTGCTTAGTCAAAATCGGCCACTAGCAAAAATCGCACCATGTGTGCACGGCTTAAGCCTAGTGTAGCAAATTGTTTTCTAGTACATCGCTTTGTTAAATGTTTTAGTTGGTTTTCTAATTCATGTAGATTATTCACAATTTCACAGTAATCTCCTCCTAGTTACAGTAGGGGTTGAATTTCAGCCTCTGCAGCTCAATGCAAGATCCCTTTATTTGACAGTAATCTGGTGGAATGAATCTGAATAGAGAGAATCTGTTGAATTGCGATAGTGTAGATGTGGGTTTGGTCTTATTAAGTGCTTCCTTACATTTTGTGTGGCCCAATTTCTGCAAAACATACTGAGCAAGCATTACACAACAATTAAAGAACCCTTTAAGACAGTGCTCCATAAGTACAGAATAGATTAAGGTTTATTTATGCACGAAGCAAAACAGCCTTGGATGCGTGTCCCTGACGATACCCTTCAAACCTCAGACATTGTTAAATAATGTTTGGAGACAGGCACAAAAAGTGGTCTTAACAGTTTTTATTAATAGAAAACATTATGTTCTAGCACTCATTTAAACAATTTTGTTGGAACAGTATACATACAGTTAACTTCACATTTCAATGTCACTTTTATGAGGGAGTCATTCTGATTCTTATCCTCTAGTGTGTTTCTCAGAAAAAGGTGTACAACTCCAAAACTGCTCGCTGGATGTCAGCTCCCATTATTTCATTCAGCTTTTCCAAACCGAGAAAGTTAGACAAGACTTCTACAATTGTTTCTTTAACAAAATCACAAGACAATATACTATACTGTAATGATTAAGGAGAAAACAAATTCTCACATGGTTGTTTCCTCCATATGAATGAAAAGCAGTTGTCTTAATTAACTCCCTATGTCTCAAATTTGTCCATTGCTGTCTCCACAAAAAAGTCCCTAGAAGGTCATCAATATTACATTTAACCGACTTGCCATTTTTGGTAGTCATTTTACAAGATATCTGAGGTTTTTCTGTGTTTAAATATATGTTTAAAGGACTCCAAATGTACTATAATTGTTTGGAAGATGACCCAAGTTGTTCATGAAAATATTACTGGGAGAGGCAGAGTTCTTAAGAGCTGTGCTGGACCTTACAGGTAAGGAGGCGTGGCCACTGGTTAGTTCAGTAACGCCCCCTCAGGGACCCTTTATAGACACTGAGGGGTGAATTTATGAAGCTTGGAGAAGTGTTATCTATCCCCATAAAGAACGTTATGAGCAAGGTGATAATGGTTCAGCCAATCAGCTACAATATGTAAATTGACAGGTAAGAGCTGATTGGCTGAACCATTATCACCTTGCTCATAACGTTCTTTATGGGGATAGATAACACTTCTCCAAGCTTCATAAATTCACCCCTCAGTCGTGCACAGGGAGGAGATTAGCCATGGCTATGCAATCTTGGGGACATGGTTATGCCTCCTGGCCCCCCAGAGAGGAACAGGCCAAGGTACTCTGTACCCACAACCTCCCTCTTGGGGCAGTGGAGGCTAGGCTCTAAACTGGATGTCCAACTGCCTAAAGCAGGGAGTTAGCAGCTTACAGTATCTGGAATTTAAAGCATAGCATAAGTATACATATTAATGTTAGTGTTGCTACAATGACACATGAAACATGATAACCAAAGCATTATATATCAATTTTAAAAAAAAACTCTGGTTTTAAGCTACTATTGAGATATCACAATGAGAAATATCAGGAAATTCTCATCTGCTGACCAGAGTTGAGAAACACAGTTTTAAGTATACCATACGCACACAAATAATCTTGCACCAACTCTACTGAAAGTCCACATTGACTTTGCTATAGTAGATTTATGCGCTAGCAAATGATAAATGTGGCATTGCAGAGAAGGCACCTCAAACATAGTACTATAGAACTTATTGAAAGTACAGTGCAGCTGCATATCACACTATTGGCCAGATGCACTAAGCTTCAAAAGTGATAAAATGCAGAGTGATAAACAGCCAGCCAATCAGCTCCTGCCGGACATTTTTCAAACACAGCTTGTGACATAGCAGGTAGGAGCGGATTGGCTGGTTGTTTATCACTCTCCATGTTATCACTTTTGAAGCTTATTGCATCTGGCCCATGTCTTTGTATGTACTCTGTAACAGAGAAATGAGCCACATTATGGTCAGCAGAAAACCTCAGCTAAGGGCATCCTGCCAGGTATGTTATATGTTTTTAGCGCACCTGTATCCTATACAGAGAAGGCATTACCAATATTTAAGGAAATGCCGCCTAGTCATTAATAAGAACGTGTGAGGCATGTGTCACTGTAGTTCAGCCAATAGAACGACTGTCTTCAATGCTTGTAGGCAGTGACAGATACACAATAAACACAAAGTCTGATCTACAGCTAAGTAGCATACTGCCAGCCAGAAAGAGAATCGGATATTCTAAAGCCACACACATACAACTTGATCAACACAGAGCATTTCTTCTAAACAATTCTATTCCGCCAGAGACTTTCTAGAATTCCAGGTTACAGTATAACATTTCTAGATCCTTTTAGGTTTAAAAAGTCTCAACCTTTATAGTTGATTAAGACTAAGATATCTGCTTTCAGTAAAGTTTCTACAAACTAGAGGGATGGCCACCTTTAAAAATAAAATATCTACACTTTATTAGCCAAAATATTTCAGAATTTATAGTAATTCAACCCTAGCCATTGACCAGAGTTCATTGGAAGTGGTTTCAGTGCAGCCCAGCCATTGCCCCCCCCCCCCCCCCCCCCCCATCTACTTTACTATAATAGATATGGATCAGCTAAGAATGTCAATCAACTAGAAGGGGGTCTGTTAAACATCATGAGAGCGGAGCATCCAGTGCTAGGTGTGCTTTGCTTGAATAGAATTGGAAGCATATTATATTTAATTCATGAATTAAATGTAAATTATGAAATATTTAGGTCAGTAGAGGAACATGAGTTAGGGGGATAGTTTTAATTCTTTACAGGTAGACATTCACTTCAGGATGGGTTAATATGTTAATAATAGAGCATTAAGTGCTTTATGCCTAAGTGCTTACGTTCAAATATGTGCAATGCATCTATAAAAGCTGACGGGGTGTACACTTTGGTAAACGACCAATGCATCCAACTACATTTGTGCAGGCCTAGTGCAAGTCTAATTACGTTTGGCTAGGTCTTTTTACAAACATATTCTATGTATAATTTCACAGAATAAAGGCAATGCAAACATTACTGCAGTGTTTATTTAACTGCAGCACTTTATTTGCTAGGTAAGGTTTATTAATATTGGGGGAAAAAAATCAGCCCGTATATCTAATCTTCGGTCCCTAAAATATTTGGTCTTCCTTAAAAGGGTACAAAGTGAAGTTTTAGATTGGGGAAAGTGCAACGTGAGATTGGATTTAGGGATACAGAACCAACCACCAAATGGATGAAACAGCAAATGTACAGGGGATGCCGAAAGATAGATGGGTATAAATATACACAACTGTAATTTCCCTGCAAAAATGGGAATAAAGGAATTTTATCCTTGAAATTTGTTTGCAACATGACAGATGCCAAAGATACTACTGAATGACACTGGGTATTGCTACAAATTAGAAATACATTATGTTCAAGTCTGCAATCCTTTAAAATGAGGAATCAAATACTGTCATTAATGTAATTATAAGACTAAGATTTGACTTGGATTTACAAACATTAATTAGCTAAACTTCAAGCAATTAATATTTAATTAATATTATTATTTAACTCCGATCTTTGATTATATATATCAATGGATTACACATTTTTCTCTTATTACTACTGCCAGTACAAGGGGTTCACACGGATGATATGTACATACAGGAAGCGGTGTTGGATGCCAAAATTGGATTTACATGCTGCATGATTGGACTATGTGCTGCTATGTGTACCTGCAAGTCCATGTGTTCCGGCCATCTTTCTTTTGGATTCCTGTTATGTCCTTTAAACTTTTAACTGAACATGATACAGATTTTTGCTGTTTGCATACAGTATATGGGTGTGGTATAGGGGTCCAACAGTCGGGATCCCAACAGTCATTATCCCGGCGTTGGGATCCCGACTGGCCGGACCCAGACAGCATGGTGAGTGCAACAAAGCCCCTTGCGGGCTCGCTGTGCTTGCCACTCTGTGTTTACCACGCTGTGAGCACGGTAGCTCCCTACGCGAGCCACCTATTCTATTCTCCCTCTATGGGGGTCATGCACCCCCACGAGGGAAAATAGCCAACGGCCGTCGGGAACCCGGCTGTCGGTGTTTTGACAGTCGGAATCCCGACGTCGGTAGAATGCCCGTCCGGCACTCACAGTATATATCTATATGCTGAGATCATTCATAAAGCATGCTTGTTTTAGGTCTCTGTTGCAGCAAGTAATGCAACAGCATTCACTTGTCTGCAGTTCTAAAATAAAAGGTATCCAGTAATGGCTATTCAGCACATTGAACCCCCTGATGTATGGACAAAATGAACATATATCCGAATGATGTTTTATGCAGAAAATGTTCTAAATTGAAATACGTTTAAACCTATGTGACTACACTACTGTTCTTTTGGCACTTGTAAGTGCTTTTTTTGTTTGTAAAACGAACACAATAAAGTGTATTTTCCTACACTAAAGCAAATATTTGTCTAACAAGGAAAGTAGAATGATAAATACTACAAGTATCATTAGTACCTGTAAACAATCCATTTTTTATATTCAAATAGCTTAAACTGCTACAGAAATGTAGGCTATAAATATGCCAAACATCTTATTCGAACTAAAAAATAATGGTATTGTACAAAATGAGGGCATTACAAATCCATGCCCCTCTATGCACTAAACGCTACACAAACACGATAATCTGGTTGGCATTGCCAATCAGGACCAAACATCAAGGTATAGAACAAAACAACCTGATCACCAAGTCATCTCAGCAGGGTAATGAAATGGAATTGAAGGATACTTCTATGTATGAAACGCTTTCACAGCTAGAAATGTACTAGTCATGCTACTCTACCACTAGAAGCTTTAGCTCAGCGTTGACTACTTGTGGCATTTAAAAAGATGTTAAACTGAAGTATTTAGCATGCTCAAAAATATTGCATTGGCCGAAAGGCAACAGGTCAGGTCTACAGTTCTAGATGGTTCCAGGACATAACCATGAGTGAACATGAAATTTCAGATTAGGTTTTTCTTTAGCAGCCCCAGTAGCATCCATATGATAAAGCATAGCTCTAATACAGAAGACAACTAAAATTCAAATATTACCTCTACCTCTGTACAGTACATTTCCAGTTTCATTTTACGAATGAAAGTGAAGGTGGAAGAACTAGGAGTCTAAGCAACCTTTACTATCTATACTGCCACAACTCACATAAAGCATTTATTGTGTTAGAAGGTCTGTAGGCCACCACTGCACCCGCTCTGGATTCAGTAGAACAACCGGTACGTCAAAGTTGCAAGACAGCAAAGAAACTGCCTAAGAATACCAATCCGTTTGTACAAGTAATAAGTAAATCAAATAGATACAAAACTCATCTAGCTTTTTTCCCCCCTTATGTACAAATTGTTAAAAATGGCACTTGTAAGTTGTCCGCTTATTGGATTTCATTCTTTTTGCAGAGAGCCTGAGAGCAGTCAATGAGATAAATGAGGATAGAGCTGGAATTGTGGTCAGTGCTTAAGATACAATTTAGAGCAGGTAGAGAGCGTGTGAATTTAGGCCAAGAATTTACACCAACTGCAAGTGAGAATAAAGGATTGGAGTAAGAAAAATATGAAATAAAAATATCACAATATAAATACAAAACAAAAAAAAACATACAACAAAAACATACAAGAGCCTAAGAAAGGAATAAGATATCTAGCGAAGAAATAGAAGAGATGGCCTGAATGATAAAAACTCAGTTATAATTACTTTAAGTACATAATTAAAAGAACACTGTGCTGGATCATGTTAAAGTAATCATATTTAGCCTTGCGCTATATTTTTTGTTGTTGTTGGTTTGTTAAATAGATTAGGAAATGTCATCCTTTGTTGTCGCGATTTATTTTAGCCACTCCTGTGGCTTCCATCTCCAGTGCGCACTCGTCGGGCCATTACAGTCTCTTTGGAGACTTTCTTGCAGTCACTGGCGAGTCCCAAATAGCCCATTAGATCTATAAAGCACGTTGTGAGATTGTACCGGATTCCAAACTCACTGCTAGAATAGTCATAAGGGAAAGTGTGATGATAATTATGAAATCCTTCACCTGGGAAGAAAGAACAAGATATGGTATTATTCAAAATGCTGCATCATATAAATAGAACACTTCATATACTAGTATCTCCTAAATACACCCCGCCCCTTCCCGCCTGCTGATAGAAGCACTGGTTGCACACCACGTATCAAGAGAGATCCATTTGCAAGATCACCTGTGTTTTGTTTATGACCAGCAATATGTAGAGCCATTCATGCCTTTAGAAGATATATTTTATGGGATTCCCCTCTGGTGTATGCCAGTTGTCAGCAGTGTCACTCCTTCTCTGACATGTTTGCAGTTGAGTCAGGTATAATTACTGTCAGCGATGGCTGTGGATGGTATTACTACCGTATACCAGTAAGGATTACCAGGAATAAGTGATATGGGAACTGATAGCTAAACAAACATGACCAAGGAGCACAGGTCATAAATTGAGTGTTCTGCGATATCAAGTCTAGTCTTCGCCAGAGAAGCATGTAAACATACAAGTGTGACCAGTGATATGATAACGCAGTATCAACGTGACCGCCAATGCTTCCATTATACATTTACAGCAAGAAGCGGAGGAACTGTACTAACACGTACAACAGATATTATATTAATTGATCATTTTGTGTGGATTTAAAAGAAAAGCGAGAAATATTGTTGATAAGCTTTCTAAAACTATGTATTTTTTATTTAAACACTTATGAGATTATGAAGCAAAACTGGGTATTTTGTTAAACAAAGGACACTATAAACAACTAAAATGACAACTTCTACTCATAATAAATCCATGTATAACATTTACATTATAAAATACCAATATCAACTCTGAAACGGAATCAAAACGTAGATATATACCCAACAAATAACTTTATGTCAATTTTTAAAATAATATAATTGGTGAACTGCAGAATGAGCATGGAAACCTTTAATAGTGCAAATTCATTAGGTTTATAGGGCGCCTCTGAAACAACATAATAGTGCTGCACACAGGACTCATAAATCATGCATAGTTGTGCCTCAAATGGGTCTTCTAAGCCGCAGCAAAGACTGAGAGCAGACTGAACATTTACAGATGGAGCTGCTCCATCCCATCGACCCGCGCCGCGCCTCCCTCAGTGTTCATTTACAACTAGAATTTATTAATAAGATAGGCTTTCTTTTACTTCGCCTTTCAGACAATGCCAATTCATTTGCTTGCAATTACTGCAGTAATAAAGGTGAAGACAGTCAACAGAGGGATACTGCATGGTCATTTTACCAAATATGCTTTTCGGTAGATTATAATTTAAGACTTAATCCACATAGAAAGTATAGATGAATAAAGAAAATTACAAGGTATAAAATGTATACAGCATTCAACTAGGGGGGACTGGGTAAGAATTACCCAGGGCTGGATTTGTCTGCAGGACACAGGCCAGTCGTGGGAGAGGAGTAATGTCCCATCATTGGAGGCACACAGTTTTTTTTTATTTTAACAAGGAGACATGGCCTTTCCCCCTCTAGCACCTGGGACAGCCTTTTTACCCTCCAATGTCTGATAGAAAATAAATCCAGTATCATCAAAAAAAAAAAAAACACAATATATTGCTAGAGCTTGTCTAGAGGAAGAAATTGTGGTTTAAAGGCTGTGAGCTAAAAATGATTTATTTTCCTACATTAAAAAAGTGTGTTTTTTTAGATTCGTATTCTATATGCAAGGCTCTGCTTAAAAGGTTAAGGCAATTTAAGCACAAATGTGATAAAATGATACTACTCCCGCTTTTTTACAAAATGTGCACTTGCCCAGGCTTCAATTACACTAATACAATCAAATGTTTGCTTGTAAAATAATAATATTGGTTTAATAAAGATAAGCGTGAAGCGGTTTGGCTTAAGTTCAAATGTTCAGAGAGCAATTCAAGAATATTGTTGAGTGTAACGTTCCCATGGGAGATGTCTCCACTGATTCGCAGGTGCCTCAGTAGATCCCTGACTGATCTTGGGTTCACTCAAAACAGTTCTTGCTTCAGAGCATAATAAAAGCAGGATAATGCCAATAATTGTCATTTTATATCAGACATCATTGCTTTTAGGTTAATTCTCAAAGATGTGTAGGTTACATTATACTCATTTTTTTTATTATAAATTGGGGGAAATTTATTAAGATAAGAGTTATATTTTACATGGGGTGTTGCTATGGGCAACCAATCAGATACTATTATATTCTAGAAGGTGCTAAATAAAAAGTCGATTCTGATTGGTTACTCATAGCAATATCCCATGTGAAATAGAACTGCCATCTTCATAAAATTTCCCCCATTGTCCTTTAAAGACAGTGAAAACATACCAATAGCTCCAATGGCGACAAGTCTGTTCTCTCTGGGGTTGATGGTCTTGTCATATGGTCGGTTTCCAAACATATGAGCTGCACTGTTAACCAGCCATGTTGCATTAAGTACTAATGCGTAGCGCAGGATACAGGGTACATAGAATGCAACAGAGAAGGACTCGTCCCAAAAATACCAAGGAATCATAGTGGGCACCATAAAGCACATCAGCAGGATCAACTTCTTATAGTGCCTAGTACAGACAACGGAAATGAAAATGAATACAATAATAATAATACTACAGGGGAGTCATGAATCAGACATAATATTTCCATTGCTACTGGCTAGTATTTGTAAAAGCGGAGCAGCACTGTGCAAAATATACCTTTGGCGACAAATTCGTCACTGCGGATGGCATCTGATGGACTCGCAAGGCTGCGAATTTCGCAGCCTTGTGAGTCAATCGGAATAAGGTCCTTTGTGCATGTAGTTGTAATGGTAAGCGTCCTAGAGCAAATTTACTGAAGCCTTAAAAATTGGGGGGGGGGGGGTAGATTTTCTAAACTAAAAATGCGGTAAAAACCCCGTTATCTGGGTTTTTACCATATTTTGGGATGCTCTAAGCATCCCCCGCCGGGTTACCGCGACGGGGGGCATCGCCAGAAAAAATCTGGAGATGCCCCATAGAAGCCTATGGGCTTCTAACGCGACCCCTCGCCGCCCAACACCGACCCCCGCCGCCCCGCACCGACCCCCCCTCACCTGTGCCCAGACCTGTGACCTCCTCCTCCCTGCACTGTACATCCTCTTCCGGGTGCAGGGAGGAGGAGAGCCAGCCCCCCCTGCAGCAGCATCCAGGCCGGGTAAGAGAGGGAGGGGGAGCCACCGGGGCCCACCGATCATCGGCAGGTCAACGCAAAAGACAGCTCTTAACGCAAGAGCTGTCTTTTGTGATAATTTTCACATATGTTAGAACATATGCAATACTTATGTTTGGGGTAGCAGGTGATGGGCGGCGGTAAGGGGGCGCGGATGTTAGAGCATCCCCCCCTAAAAGAGGTGATGTTTCTCATGTTGTTTTTATTGCGGATTGTTCCCAACTGTAAAGTACATAATATGACTGCTTCAATGTTTCTGATGACTGACCACAACTATTCAAAATAAGATTTAAAATAATCATTGGCACCATAGGTTTTCAATTTCAAAATTAACAGGACCGTTACTATATTTGGTATTCGTTAGGGACCTAATTATGACCTGATCGCAGGACACAGTTGTTCTCAAAATGAGCAAACCCACGCAGCACTGCAGTTGGGGCAGATCTAAAATATGCAGATAGAGTTAGATTTGGGTGGGGCGTCTTGAAACGGAAATCTAAATTGCAGTGTAAAAATAAAGCAGACCATATTTATCAGGCACAGAAACAAAATAACTCCTCCAAATCTAACTCTCTCTGCACGTGTTACATCTGCCTCACCTGCAGTGAACAAATTTGTCCTGGTTTCAGGTCTGAATTAGACCCATTGATCTTTGAGAACCTATATGGGCTGCTGCTAAAAGTGTTGCTGTACACAACTATCATTTTTGAGGTCATATATCTTCCAAAAATTAAGTGAACTCAAAGAAAATAACAAATTATAGCAGGTTATACACGTTTATTTAATATATGGTAAAGGTACCAGGAAGCTGCCATATGCCCAAGAGTATGAGAAAAATGGAATCATATCTACCTGACCAATGTAGCTTGTGAATAAATAGAAGCAAGGGGAAATGTACAAATGATTGTGGGGATGCTGGCGGTCAGAATACCAATGCACGCTCCCTAGTAGACAAAATCCTGACAATGCCCAGGTAAGTAACTTCCTGCAGCCCCTCCCTAAACCCAACCATTTAAACCTAACCCCCTCTAAGTGCCTAAGTCTAACCCTCACTCCCAGCAATCTAACCCTAAGTCCCTCCCCCCACCCCACATAATGCTACTGTATGCCACATTACGGATGTTGGCTGGCAGTCAGGTTTATGGTGCCAGCATCCTCATTGATGTCAGCATTCTGGTGCTGGTCTCCTGACAGTAGTTGGGATGCGGACATCAGTACTGTGACTTCCAGCATCCCACCCGCAAGAAGAGGTTTGTTCAGAAGACAAACACAAGTCCGTTAAATCGGATTACTATTTTAGTTTCTACATTAACTTGCCCTTCAGATATGAGAGGTTTAAAAAGGAAGGTTTAGCTATCCAGAAGAGGAAATTTAGAAATCCAAAAAAACAGCAGGTATTCTGGATTCAATGTCCAACATGTAAGATAACCAGTATAGTTGCTAGAATTTGAAATCTTACCTTCTCTGGAACATCACCACTTTGTCTGCGTGGAGATCACTTAAATCAAGTTTTTTGCCCTTTTCTATTACATCGGGGTGTTTTCGCAGAAGAAGCCAACCGATGTGGGAAAAAAAGAATCCTCTCATTGCATTATGAGGGTCTGCATCAGTTTCTGAGTATTTGTGATGTGCACGATGGTCTCGAGCCCACTCATATATATCATTCTGGAGAAATGGAAAATAATATTTGTCAACTATAAAAAATTGTATGAGATATATTCTAAATGCAAAGAATTTATGAGCAAATATGCCTTCTTAGATTGCTTTAGTTGGTTAAGTGGTAGGCACCAGGTGGCTTAATGAGCCTCAAAGCTTCATGAGCCTCAAATAAGCATCTGTGGATTTCAGTACCACTTTTATATCAATGACACTAAAATTGAGCTTTCCTTTTGATATTTTCCCAACTGTATTGGCCGAGTCATGAGGTTTGTCAACCTCTTGATCTCTCAGGCAATCTTACACATGGCATAGTACAATAAATTCATGTTCGCAAAAACAGGATTTTGTTACCAGTAAGTCCGTAACTCTGAATCCGTAGGAGACACTGGAAAGTATATACACTGGGTATAGAGGTCTGGCTTGAAAGAGCTGGCTACTACTAATTTAAAAGTGTAAAACTCCTCCCCATCTACTACCCATAGCCCTCAGTTAGGAAATTGTAGACCAAGAGGAGATGGAAGGGATACGAACATAAACAAAAAACACAGGTATACCAACCAAATAATAACTGGCAAGTGAACAGAGCAGGGAGAGCAGCCATTGTCCCCCGTGGATTTAGTAAAACTGATACAGTAGGTATAAATATCCTCTTTTCTCTTTTATCCAGAGGCAACAAATGTAATTACATTAAGGGGGTTCAAAAGTTATCACCCTTGGAGGAGAACCTCTGGGGCACCTTCAGAATTGACTAAAACAGAAGAACAGGTGGCTGCCAAGCAAAGGCAGGTATTCAATGTGGCCGGCGAGGGGGTTAAACAGCGAGGATTGCAGAAAACCAGCGATCCTCGCTGTTTAACCCCCTCTCCAGCCTCTTGCCCTATTCAACGTTCTGGGGAAATCCCCACCGTCACAGGAAGGTGAGAATTCCCCAAAACAGCGAGACCCACAGCTAATGCAGAAAACTCGCTGTTTTTTAGCTGCGAGTCTCGCTGCTTCTGGAGCCGCATACGCCAATTCCCCCTCGCTCAAAAAATTGAGCGAGGGGGAATTGGCGTATGAAGGGGGGTGCGTTGAATACTGACAGGGTGAGTGGTGACAGCGAGCAGGAAGCCCTGTTTGCTGTCGCCGCTCGCTGACAGCATTGAATACCTGCCAAAGTTGTACCATGGAGGCCCCACAGTGTGCCACCCAGGAGGATTCCACTGATCTAGTAGAATGAGCAGAAACCAAACCAGAGTATAAACCTTCTGAAGAAGACTGATCCAATGCGCTTATGTCTCTTTTGAGGCCAGCCATCCACAACACATGGCATCAAAGAGAACAAACAAATTGTCAGTCTTCTGAAGGGACGTTGTCCTGGTGACATATGTTCAAAGTCCTTAGCAAATCCAGGGAGGATAGTACTCCCAAATCATCCTAAAATTAAGGAACTACAATGGGTTGATTCATGTGGAATGCCGAGACCACCTTAGGTACAGTAGGAATGAGGCCTGAGTCCGTAACTCCATTCTGTCGTCATGAAAAACCAAATATGGAGGCTTGCAGGGGAGTCCCATGGGGCAGTTGGAGGGACAAAGGGAGGCTACATATGAAGTACACCCTGTAGGACAGTCTAAGTGATCCTAATCTAAGGGCCGAATCCAAACCTGTCTGATGCAGTGATAATGAGCAGCGATAACTGGTTTTGGAGCCCTCAACATGGTTGTTATAACAGAATCCAGAATATGGCAGCGTTTCAGGATGGCACAATGTGAAATAAAGCTGTTGAAAAATGGATTGGATGAAAAGGACCCTGTGGTAGGAGATCTGGACCAAGAGGGAGAGTCCAAAGTTTGTCTGCCACTAGTTGTATGAGGTCTGGGAATAGTTGCCAATTTGTAGCTACTAGAATTAACGTAATATTGCTTTATGTATTTTAACACACGACCAAGGAGAGAAAGTGGTGAAAACAGATACACTAGTTCAGGGGTGGTCAAACCACTCGAGATCTACCAACAGTTCATGTATTCCAGGCCATCTATCGATCTGTAGAATGTGTCAGTTAGGAATACAGCAGGTTTAAAAATGTGACACCTTAGCACAAGCTAGGTGGTCTGGAAAATGTACTGTTGGTGGATCTTGAGGACTGGTTTGGACACCCCTACACCAGACTGTATGGCAACAGACTTGCAAAAGTGTCTACTGCTACTGTTGCTGGGTCTCTCATTTGCCAGACATACAATGGCATGCAATGATTGTGCAGAGATGCTATTAATTCTACCTGAGGACATCCCCACTGGCAGACTGACCTGAAACACCTCCTGGTGCAGTGCCCATTCCCCCGGATGCAGATTCTGTCGACTTAGGATATCTGCTTCCCAGTTCTCAAACTATGGGATCAACACCGCCGATAAAAGACTGTGTTGGCAGTCGGTTCAATGCAGGATTCCGGACACCTCCCGCATCGCCTGGCAACTTCGGGTTCGGCCATGGCTGTTTGTCTGATTGTACCCGAAATGGATGGTTTCATAATATGTCCTATGTGGCCAATAGAGCATTGAAGATACCAGTGGTACTTCAAGTATTAATTTAGTGACTTCAGGTTGAGGATTGGTCTTACTGATCCATCTGGTTTCGGACCTATGAAAAGATTTGAGTATTAACCTGCCATTTGGTGGAATAGAACCTGAACCAACATGTGAGCATCCAGCCGTGATTGAGTCGCCTGTTGTAAAACCTCCTGTTTTTCCAGGTAGTCCTGTTACGAAAAACCAAGAAGGTGGTTACCGTGCAAATTCTATTCTGTAGTCAAAGGAGAGTAACTGATGGATTCATGGGTCACTTGTGAGATGGTCCCAATGGTGATGAAAGTCCAAAAGGCGAGCTCCTACTACAGAACTTCCCAGGTGGGACAGTAGACAGTCATGCCAACTATTGAAGGGCTCTTCTTCCTCAACCTCTGGAATGATCCCCGCTTCCTCTGCCTTTACCTCAAAAGGATGACTGAAGATAAAATGACTGAAAAGAGAGATCTGAATATTGATGTATCACTGGAGGGGCTACCTTTGGTAAAAAGGCAGTTTTATCACTTATAGCCACAGCAATCCATTTGTTGAGTTCTGGGCCAAATAATATGTCCCCTGTAAAGGGAAGAGCTTCCACTGCACTCTTGGATTCAATGTCCGTTTGTCAGGATTTAAGCCATGAGGCCCTACCTGACACAAAAGGTATTAGCCAAGATCCAAAGGTGATATCCTTTGTTGCCTCACCTACAAAGATAGCAGATTCTTTGATGTGTTCTACCAAAATGCAGAGATAAGTTCTTGGCGTACTGGCATCTAAACCGTCCTCCAATTGCTCCAATGCTAATTGATCCTGGTTTGGAAAGGAAAAGAAACTGCTTGCTTTGGTTGTTTTCTAAATAAATCAAATTCCTGGGACTTTGGTGGTTCATCTGGTACATTAAGGAACCGTTGGACCACTAGGATAAGGGTTTCTACTCTCAGAGTAGCAGGTTCGGGGTCCAGAGAGGATTCTTCTAGAATATCCTCCTATTACCCTTCCTCTATGTCATCCTAATGAAATTCCTTAATCCTTGGAGTCATCAGATTGTAAAAATGCAAGTTTGTGTCGCTTTTGTCTAAATGAGGACGTTGCAGTAGGCTTGGAGACAGTCCCCATAGAAGCATCTAAAGTCTCAACAGACTTCGATAACTTAGCTGCTCAAGCAGGTTCACATCTATGGGCCTCAGCTAATTCAGAAGATAAATGTATCACTGCTCACGCTAGCAGGGAAGCCCATGGTGGTGGAGTGTCTGTTGACTCGCCTGTCCCTGAGGCATCAGGGATTGTACAATTTCTACATAACGTTGCCTTGGCATCAGGGTTAAAAGTAAACTTATTACAGCACGCAGAACAAGAGAATAGCTTTTGTGCTGGACCTGCCCGTCATTATTCCACACAGTTACACACTTGTACAGAAGAAAAGTGTAAGCAGTAATAAACAGGGAAACCAGAAGGTGATAGAACAGCAGAGAGGGCGCTAAAACACCCAAACAATAAGGAATACTGCCTTAACCAAACCTCCACACCCCAATGCACTCACTGCCCTTGGAAAGGCAGATACTTCTGGTATGGTGGTCTGAAGCAGGTGTTCCTTGCACCAGCAAGACTGCGAACCTGGTCTCAGCCTGTATAGGAAACCAAAGATGGCTACCCATCCATAGAAGACGGCCCAATAAACAGGACGTGCTAAAGCTGGCAAAGGAATACAGTGACCACACCGGCTCACAGAGCCAGGACCACTGCCTTCCTGCCTGCTGTGCACTAGAACCACTGTGCATACCTGGCCTCCAGCGCTTGCTATTGTGTAACAGCAATCGCTCCTGTCCAGTGTCTGGAGGTCAGGTATGCCCAGTGCCCACCATTTTTGTAACTGGGGTAGTAGAAGGGAGGAACTTTAAACTTTTAAATTTAGTAGTTCCCAGCTCCTACAAGGCAGACCTCTACATCAAGTGTAAATACGTTCCAGTGTCCCCAGCTGGATAAAAGAGAAATTGTGAACCGATGCACAGACACACCTATGTGCCTCAATAATCAGTAGGCTATGATATATTAGATCTACAATGTCTAGGTCTACAGTCATAAGGTTGACCACTATTGGTTGACAGTCAAAAGGTTGACAGGGTCAAAAGGTCGACCTTTTGACTGCCAACCGACCTTTTGACTGCCAACCGAGACACAGTAGATCTAATGACTGCGTACCAGGAGAGTTATACCTGCTGCATTTGATTCAAACCTAATAACAAATATGTATGTCAATATATATGTTTTTCTACAAAAGCAACTGAGCGTGAATATACATGAAGTAAACCTGGCATACATATCACAAAGGCCCTTATTCTGGTGGTCTCGCAAGGATTCGCAGCCTTGTGAGCCCACCAAAAGCCTCCAAACATCCATTCGCAGCCTTGCGTGCAGGGATAAAATCATTCGATGGTCACCGTCCATCAAATGATTTTGCAAGTGCTTGCAGATCTCAGACACCTCTGTGGTGTCCAAGATCTGCGGGCACCCTGTGCAGGAAGCGGGTGGTTAGCTGCCCGCCCCCCGTAGCCGGGTCATCGGGGGAATTACCCCATGAACGGGTATCCCATGGGAATACCCATTAAACGCTGAGCCTTCCCACGGGTGCATCCATCCCCCAGCGGCTGCACATGAGCATAAATGCGAGTACATGCGAGAGAGAGAGAGAGAGAGAGAGAGAGAGAGAGAGAGAGAGAGAGAGAGAGAGAGTCAGTCTCTCTCAGGAGCACACCTTGCCACGCTGAAATGCATTTTACATCAGACAGAAGTGCTACTACCATAATGTGATGATATTGGTCTCCTTATAATCCAGTACATTCACATAAAGTTTTAACCCAACTAAGATTAATTGATGGCAGTTGTCCCTTGATATATTAAGACCAATTGAATATATACACACACTAATAAAATATTTTACCTGAAATGCCATTGTATTTGCCACTGCCAGAAATATCCTCAGGGGCAATTTAGCTTTGTAAGATCGATGGCTCCAGAGACGGTGGGCACCAGCGGTCACTCCCAGGGCACTCAGCATGAAACACACAACAGCTGCAGGAACAAATTAAATTGATTACCAAATAAAGCAAAAAAAAAGTAACTAAATGGTGGTATTCAAGCTACTAAACTGCATATCCCAGCATGCACTGGCAGTAAATTAACAGCATATATATATATATATATATATATATATATATATATATATATATATATATATATATATATATATATATATACACATATATATATATACACACACATACACACACACACACACACACACACACACACACACTTTGATGCTCCAAAAAGTGCACACTAACCCCCTGCTTAACACACGACCATTGTGTATGTGTGACTACATGTAACCAATTGTGCAAACCAAAAAAAATGCTTTTCCAAAGTGCATCAGACGTTTAGTGCTTGAAAAACTACTTCCAATAAAAAACTAGGGGAGAGTTTTTTTGTGTAGCAACAAAAACTTTACAAGTGATATTATACTACAGTAACTGCCCTCTGTTTAAGTTCAGATTTTCACAACTGTGCCACTTGGCGCATAACAGGCCCACTGTGGGATTACTGCATACTATCTGTGCAAGCAGCTAAACTGAGCAATTGTCTGTGGCAATCTCTATTGCATCACTATAACAGTAGCGATGCCCCTAGGCAGACTAAAGATTTTTTTTCTAGACCAGATATTTCGTTTCAATCTGTCGATTTTGCAAGGATCAATTACATGACCTGTATAGTGAACAGTCTGGCAGATGTCCTTTCTTTGGGTAGGTGTCAATGACTGTTCTCAAGCAAATTCTCCAAGAAGAGTTAGGATTTGTTTACATGGGTATATTTTAGAACACATAATTAAAAACACATTAAAACGCATCATACCTCAAAACTATTTAGCCAAACTTTTGCTGAGAGAGACGCTTAACCTGCTGACAAGAGGTTAATACATTTACCCTGCCACACACAGAACTGCTTTCTCATTAGTTCAGGAAGGGCTGAATAATTGAGTTAGCAGGATAATGCACTGAACAATTGAAACCCCAGGAAAATACATTGTGTTAGTTCTTTATGAACAGTGACTTTGTGACCTACTGGCTTTTTTTTTTACATACTATAGTACATGGCTTTACCAATACTGCACGTATACAGTATTTCACTGTTCTGTTTCTCATACATGTTACTTCTTTCAAACAAATTATCATGAGGATTAATAAATGCAGCTGAATTGAGCATTATCAAGTACTGTGCATTCCTTGTGCCCAGCTTTAACTAGCATCACTGAGTGAAAAGCTCAGTCACCAGTGAGTTATGCTCAGCGAGGGAGATTATTCGCTACTTGTTTCCTAGCACGGCCACAATCTTATGGATCGTGTACCTTTAAGTTAAGGTACACGATCCATACGATGGACCCGATTTCCTTTGAAATCAGGTCCATTTTGCCGGCTAGGACACAATATCGAGGGCATCGCGTCGGTCGGGACCATTAACATTGGTCCCGACGCGACCGACGCGATGCCCCCGATATTTCCATAGGCTTCAATGTTAAAAAATATTTTAACATTGAAATCGTGTCGGGAAAGGTAAAATATCGGGGGCATCGCGTCGGTCGGGACCATTAACATTGGTCCCGACGCGATGCCCCCGATTTTTCCATAGGCTTCAATGTTAAAATATTTTTTAACATTGAAATAGTAAGAAAATGTGAAAAATGTGAAATGGGCCAATATGACCCATTTCACATTATAGATGTCCCCGTCGTCACCCCACGATAGACGCCAACCCGAAGCGTGACAAGCGCAGCGAGCCCGCGAGGGGCGGCGGTGCGCGTCCTCCGACCTTTTCATTCCCCTACTATCCACGTCGGCGTGGAGTTGAGAATAGAATAGTGAGCCCGAAGCGTGGCGAGCGCAGCAAGCCCCGCGAGGGGATGCGTATAACTTCACAGGTATACGCGTCCGCTCGCCACGCTTCGGGCTCGGTGGCTCGCTGCGCTCGCCACACTATTCTATTCTCAACTCCACGCCGACGTGGATAGTAGGGGAATGAAAAGGTCGGAGGACGCGCACCGCCGCCCCTCGCGGGCTCGCTGCGCTCGCCACGCTTCGGGTTGGCGTCTATCGTGGGGTGGGGTGTACGCCGTAAAATTTGGGGGGGTTGGGAATATTTTACATTGAATCCAATGTAAAATCGGGTCCCAGGGACCCGATTTACATTTCATTCAATAAAAAAATCGGGTCGAAAATCGGTCGGTCGCGTCGATCGCATCGCATGCGACCAAATCGCATGCGATGCGATCGACCCGATTTTTCCGACACGACCACCCCGATGTAAATCGGTGTGGCCGTGCTAGGAAACAAGTACCGATTATTAATGTTCTCGGTATATGTTGAATGTTTCATTTTTATTTTATTTTTTTTGCAGTATGGTCTGGATTCAGCAAAGCAAAAACGCAAGTAATTTTGTATCTGGAACAAATGATATTGCTATGCAACGGGAGCAAATACATTTCTGTGTGCGGTAAATAACGTCCACTTTTGCATGTAGCCCACAGATGTTAGACGACTTTATTTTGACACTGCAATTTAGATTTCAGTTTGAACGCACCCCACCCAAATCTAACTCTCTCTGTTATATCTGCAGTGCAATATGGTTCTTGTCCATTTGTAGGATTTTTTGCTGAATCAGGACCAATATTTGTTAGCTGTCCTGCAACATTTTTCAAATTCTGTTGTCATAAGACAGAAAAAAACCAGGTGTGGCATTTACAGAAAACAAAGTATTACTCTGGGCAACACAATAGCAGGTTGCGTTAAAATGTATATTTGTTGCTATCTTTTTGTGCTCCTGGAACGTATGATATTATCTTCTATTTGTCCCTTTGCTAAATGTACCCAAACCTCTTTGTATTGCTGCTGTAACTGTGTAGGTCTGCGTTAAACTCAGCTCTCAGTGCTGGCCATCACCTGAGAAATGAAGTGGTTTTCCTTGCCGGCCCTTCACTACTGATATTTATGTTCTTACAGTACTGTATATTTGTGTGTTGGTTTATCAGCCAATTGTCTTCCCTCCTTGAATCTGGGCCAACATCTTCTGCTGAATAAATAATGTGCAATTTATTATGATCCTTTTTATGCAGCGCACACAGTCAATAGCTCCAAACTATCTAATGCACTGAGATACTGTAAGTATGCTGGTATCAGTATTGCTTTACTGCATACTGTAGCAGCAAATGTCATTTATACCAGTATACTGTATCTGTTTCTGATCTGTCCAGCTCAAATACACTGAAAGCATTATTGCCATTGTTTTCCACCTAGTTTGCAATAAACAGTTAGACGTTGTTATTACACACGTTAGGTCTCATATGGAGTTGGATGTACATCGGTTTCCTTACAGCAAATTGCAAAAAAAAACTACCTTTTTTTCTTGTGCTTAAGAACTGGTGGGTGTAAATGTATTGGCATATAAGTAAACCTGGTACATACTGTATGCTATTGGTGAATAGCTGGATGAAGCCTATTACGCAATATATGGGCGTCAATACACTATTAATATTTGTAGCTTTAGTTACTAAGAATGATCTAACTTAACACCAGTCTGTTTGTTTATATGCACCAAGTACAATGGGCATCAATCTTAGATAGCTCTCCATTATTAATGGGACCACATAGGTAGCACTTCAGGTTACAATCTTATTAATTACTCAAGCAGTGCATTAATATTGAAAAAAGTCCCAGCTTTTTTCAGTGGGTGACTATTAGCCTTACTGGGTGCTAAAAGCCCATGAGTCTCTGTCCTGACATATGGGGGGGAATTTACTAATGGAAATTTGTAAAAAATAGGTGTATTTGTATCCAGAAATACACTTATTTTTGACATTTACTATCCCGAAAATACGGCAATTCGTAATGATAGCACATCAATACGACTACGAATTGCCATATTTTCGGGATAGTAAATGTAAAAAATAAGTGTATTTCTGGATACAAATACACCTATTTTTTTTTACAAATTTCCTTTAGTAAATTTCCCCCATGGTGCTTTCACACTACAACTAAACCCCAGGTTGATACGTCATCAACCGGCAAAATAACCAGGTCGAGGATGCAGTGACCGCATACGTTGTATCGTACGCAATCCTGCCACCTCGGAAGCTGCCAGGGGTGCCATGAGTTGGTGGTGCAGGCCTAAATGTAATTATTTATAGTCAATGTTGAAAGCAAAACTAGTGCTAGTGGCTGGCAAGCATAAAATATGTGAAAAGTCAGAAGAACAACCCTGTTCCTCACCACATAACTGAACGGGTGTGGTATAGCAGGTAGACTATGTCTAGGTCAACATGCACAAGACTGACACCGCAAAACTAATGTTGACCTTTTCATGCATCTGGCCCTCTGTCAGCGATGCAGTCAAAATCCCGACATATAGAATGTTCAGGTGAAACAGTCAACATGACTTTCGGTCGACATGGGTTTTTCACTGTTTTTTGACCCGGCGGTATTTCATGCCCTACCATCCACTAGGGCGTGGTGGGAGAATAAAATAGTGTGCCGAGCGCCGCATAGCGAGCGATGCGAGGGGCTGCGGTTCACTTCCAACTGTGTCCTTGTCGACATTTGGGTAAAAAAATCCATGTCGACCTGTCGACAGAAAGTCATGTTGACTGTTTCACCTGTACATTCTATATGTCAGGATTTTGTCCTTGTCGGGATTTTGACCCATTCAGGATTTTCACCCTGTCAGGATTTTGACCGTCGGGATTTCATACCGAATCCCTCTGTCACACGTTGGACATTTTAGTAGTTTAAAAAAGGTCCGGTGAAAGCATTGCGTAAGCGGAAAAAAATGACACTAGGTAGGCTAGTTATGGTCGTCCCTTGATGTGTTCGCGATACTCAGTTGCTAACCTAAGAAAAAAATTCTCAGTTGCTAACCTGTAGGACTTCAGCTAGTAAGCCACTCTAACTCAGGGGTTGTTAGACAAGTCAGGTGAGATCATATCAAGCAAAACAGTACAAACTCAGCAGGTCAATAAACCGTTAAAAAGTTAACACAGGTGGCAATTGGCACGAACAAAGAATGGGTAGGTAATAACATGTCCACATAAACAATATCACCCAGGATAAAACACAACCATCACGCAGGTTCGCTTCAGCACATGCATTAAAATAGGTATTTACAATTCAACTACAGTATATACTGTCATTTTATACATTTGTTGGAATGAGGAAGGCCAGTTTAGCTTAGGTTTGCTTGTTTATACTATAGCCAAAGCAGTGTGGATGTCACAAGGTTTTCTAGAGCATAGATCAGTTAGTATTATGACATGAAAGAAAAACTTGTTTTAGGTCCTAAAATTTATGTCACAACATTTCCTCAGAGAAATGGAATTTAATGGTGCATTGCATATTTGGTTATGAAGTAAAAAAGTTGTCATAAGAAAAAAAAAAAAAGAAATCCTCAACTACTTAACATATTAATATATTTTCCAAAATGGGACAGAAAATGTTATGATTCTTCTTTCAATTAAATTTAATGGTACCCACTACCACTGTAAAATCACCCCAAAGATGACAGATCCCCTAGTGGCATGACAACCCCTGCCCCATGTCCACAAGCCCCCAGTGAAGAATAATTCCTTCCCTACCCAGTGACGGGGAGTCTATAAACGCTGCCCTCTATACAAGAAAATCACTGTCATATTAACCCATGACCCACCCTTCCCTGGTGGCTAGAGATCCTCCTCAATGGCCATGGGATACACTCCCCCAGTGAGGGAGGGGGGGGGGGGGGGTGATGGGCAGGCTAACAGGAATGTCCAGTAACTGAAGTTAGTGGTTGAAACTGTGGGACTGAACTTCAAATTATATCCTGGTTGTGACCCTTACAGAAGGAACACAGTAATGGTGCACACTGTGCAAATGTTTTGGGCCCTGATAAATTGAGCAATTTGATGTGACTCCCTACTAATGTGTATTTATTTCATTCAAGTTACACTTAAAATAACTGAAAAAGCCATATTCTGACTCAGCGTGAAGGCAAAGCAATGATAATATAACTGTACTGGAAAAGAACAGTGTATTGTCTTACCAAACACCAAGGTGGCAGGCTTTGCTAATGGTAGAACCAAAACTCCATACAACGCTCCTATATGTAGCAGAGCCATCAGTATGACGTTTCTCCACACTATTCTCATTGGAGGTTTGGGGCCTTTCTTCTCACAATATGTGGTGTCAAAGATGTCATCAGTCATGACACGGTCTGCTCCAATGTCCTCAGCATTAACAGTAGGCTTTTCCACACATGTGCCCACAGTCTGGCTCCCCCGATACATCATCTTCACAGACAATCAAAACTGAAAGACAAAAAAAAAAAATATGTAGTTGATAAGATTAGATAGATGAAGAGCTGAATACCATAAAGTGTATGATGAAAATCTTATATATTCGTTTGGAAAATTTGCATATATATGGCCGGTGCACTAACACTCCTAGAAATGAAAAGCGTTAATGTTGTTCACGGAAACCATTTGAGTTATACAGATAAAATTTGGTATCTCCGCTATACCACCAGATGTGTAACGGGTGTTAGTGTGATATATTTAAACACACTGCTCCCCGACACACCAGGAAGGCAAGCAAAAAAATACCAGAAAAAAACGGGCGCACTTTCCACCTAAATGTAATGATTAAAAAAGAAGGGGAAATCGGTGGGAAAAAAGAAACAAAGTTACCACTTGCAGCTCTCAATTGGGGACCTCTGTGTACCCCCAAAAAAGGGAAAAACTAATTTGTATATATATCTAGAGGATATAGAGAGAGCGCACTAGTGAACTTATTTTAATTATTGAATTTATTATTAGGATGCACAGATAGTGATCACAATATACAATTAATAAAATAGTATACACATATAAAAAGCTTTACAGGTATTAAAAAAGAATATTGCAAATAATTTATAGCAATCTGTGCCTAGTATGAAGTAGTAAACCCCTATCTTAGTACTTAACTCTGGGTCAAATAATATGAACCTACTGAGGGAGAAAAATGTCCAGAGATTGCAATCTCAAGTAAACTTCCCAGGTACACTTTGTAGTCATATGTTGCAGACTCAATTTGTATCAATTCAACAGGATGTATATACACTTGAATAGAATGTGTCCAAATGGACTAGAGAAGTTCTATTAATCGCCTCCTAATGTGCTTGGCAGCCGAGTAATGGGTAGTCTATTGGGACTTGTCCCAGTGTAATTTTAAGGTGTCCACACACCGTGAGATAATGAGCAGATTCTGTGACAGTATTCACCCGGGCAACAACCCCGGAGCTTACCGGGTCCTGGAGATGATTTTTCCAATGCTGTAAAACCCAGTCTTGGGGCAGCAGATATCTACAAAGTGTACCTGGGAAGTTTACTTGAGATTGCAATCTCTGGACATTTTTCTCCCTCAGTAGGTTCATATTATTGGACCCAGAGTTAAGTACTAAGATAGGGGTTTACTACTTCATACTAGGCACAGATTGCTATAAATTATTTGCAATATAAGTTTTAATACCTGTAAAGCTTTTTATATGTGTATACTATTTTATTAATTGTATATTGTGATCACTATCTGTGCATCCTAATAATAAATTCAATAATTAAAATAAGTTCACTAGTGCGCTCTCTCTATATCCTCTAGATATATATACAAATTAGTTTAGTTATGTCTATAATTTCTCTGTTGCATCCTAGGCAATGTCTGACAGAATCCATGTGGTTGCTATGGGAAACAACACAGCTTTTAATTTTTAAAAAGTTTAGTAAATCTATCCCTCAAACTTGAATGCGTCCATTCGTTGATTCAACATCATGGCTTTTTCCCTTTATCACATGGATGAAAACATTAAAGCCCCATACACACTACACTATATTGTTACCAATATTGCTCAGCAAGGGCTTTCTGAGCGATACTGTGAACAATGTCGACTAGTGTCTCCATGGCGTTGTTGTTAACTTGTGCAGATGAGAGACCCTCATTAACGGTATCGCTCAGCCGCCCGCCGGCCCCTTTGTGCTCAACAATATCGGTGGGGATCAGATAATGTGTATGGGGCTTTTGTTGGGGGCCAAAACATACTTAACAAATAGACAAAACTTACACAAATTGAGGGAAACGTAATAGCATTAAGCCTGACCATTTTTTAAAGCACCAATAATTTAAGAAGCATGCCTCTCACAGGCTTTGCCAGTGATATCGTGGTCTACAACTGAAACAATTCATAGACTATAGAATTTAACACATGGTCTAATCTCCCACACATATGGACACACAGCATAAGGAAGAGGAAAATCTACTAAGTGGGAAAATCTACTAAGTGGTGGTAATTTAAAGGCTGTCAGTCTTGGTTATCTTCATTCTTGACTAGTGGTGGCTCCAGAGGAGAGGGTGCACCAAAATTCAAATGGGTAACCACACCAACTGCCAGTGAGTCAGTTTGGAATGGCAGTTGGTGTGGCTCCCCTAATTCAGAATGTGCTTCAGCCCCTACTCTGGAGCCTCCCCTGGTCATGCCTAAAATGGCTACACAGGTTGACCTTGGTGACACTTTGTAGCAGTATTCTGGACATAACTATTACATTTGCCACACATATGGGTATATCAATTTTGCCGCACGTTATGAAGACATATGTGATAAGCTTTAGATAATATTTCATTGAATATAGTAAAAATAATAATAAACACAAGCACTTAAAAATAATCATAAAGAACGGTTACATTTGAATTAGAATACAAAGATAATTTTGATCATGTTCTGCTGCTGCCTAAAGCCATAGATTTAAGATACTTTTTATTAAGTAGTGGTAGAATGTAAATCACTGAAATTGGGTTTATATTGTGGCTAGATTATATGATCTGATCCCGGTGTTTGCTTATTTGTGATTGGTAACTTTACATTCTGATTTATATAATAAAATTGTACTGTAACCTATAGCAAATAATTACAATACGTTATAGGATCATGGTTACATACAGGTTAGCCATTTTACCCCTCTTCCTGTACATTACCTCCCAAACTTTCAACAAAGGTGTTTGCCGGCAAAACACGTGCTTTAATGTTGTCCTCAACACCTATATGTGAGATCTTGCAGGCCTGCTTGTTATATTCCGTGGGTAGTGAGAAATTACTATTATTATGTGAAATAATTGATGATTGTCACATTGAGAAGTATACATAGAAGGTGGTTTTCTTACAGTGACACATTAAATGACTGCATACAACTGTAGTAAGTAGGCAGTGAGTAACTACAATCTAGGTCAGTTTAGGGAATAATAAATAAGATTAATACTGTAATATTTGCATACGCTCATTCATTAGGTCACCATGGTATATGTCAAACATGACACATGAACATATGTAAACAGAGAAAGAGAAATAGATTAGAGAGAAAGGTCATTTCCATTTTGTTGATGCATTTTTATTGTACTGAATACTGTAAATACTGTAGTTTCTGCTGAGCCCTGAACTCAATGACATTGGCTATGTCAGGAAGATACCATTTCCCTACTCCAAAGGAGAACATAAATACTAGCTTTGTAGATCTGAAGTGGAGTGTTCTTACAGGTTTTGGAGTTAAAATGTAATCTCTTGTGAGCAGGGCCCTCTTTCCTCATGTGCTTTTCGTTGTCTTACATAATCCATCTTCATTGGCACCAAATCTCTGCCACTGCCTGCACTAAGCCCTTTCTTAACGATATAGTTCACAATATCGCCTAATGTATAACTATATGTGACTTATGTTTATGTACCCTGTACTTGTCCTCTGTTGTATTATGTTCTCTGTAATTGGGTACTGCGTTTCCCATATGGCGCCATATAAATAAAGGTTAATAATAATAAAATATACTTGCACAACTGCATATATATTTACAGTAAAGCGACAGTAAATAAAGAAATATCTGGATATGACCAGTATTGGAGTTGGCTTGACAAGCCACTAAGAAACATGACCAGGAATGTGAACTTAGAAAAGTCGTATGTATGTATGTATGTATGATATATATATATATATACACACAGGTTGAGTATCCCGTATCCAAAATGCTCGGGACCAGGAGAATTTTGGATAACGGATTATTCCGTATTTCGGAATATTTTAATATTTCAATTATGTATTTTGAAGTATCTTGCATTTATGCTGTATAAACACATAATATACACACAAATATATTTTATTACCACATAAAATACACACAAACATATTTTAATTGTTCAAAAAACAAGGTTTCAAAACGTGAAACAAAATGTGTGTACTATCTCAGCACTGAATTTGAATGCCAAGCAATCATTGTCTTGCACATATATAGTGCCAGTTACATATCATGTCCCCAGTGATGCTGTTACATATGTCCCCAGTGAGTTTTTAGCAAAAAAAAAATTTTTTTTCACTTTCTGGAATGTCCGTATTTCGGAATAATTCGGATAACGGATATTCGGATACGGGATACTCGACCTGTATATATGTTTTACAAAGAAAAGTATTTTGGGTACTTATGTAGTATCTGGGCTGCCGATTTCTAAATCGGGTACATCGCATCGCATCGCATGCGACCATCGGATGCGATGCGATGCGATGACCCGATTTTTCCATAGGAATCAATGTTAAAATGGACTGAGTCCATTTTAACATGGAATTCAATGGGAAAAAGGGGTCCTTTTCATACCCCTACTATCCAAGTGGGCATGGAGTTGGATATAAACCTGTGGCGAGCGTAGCGAGCCACCGAGCCCGAAGCGTGGCGAGCGTAGCGAGCCCCGCGAGGGGACACAGAATACCGTCCCCTCGCGGGGCTCGCTTCGCTCGCCACGCTTCGGGCTCGGTGGCTCGCTGCGCTCGCCACAGGTTTATATCCAACTCCATGCCCACTTGGATAGTAGGGGTATGAAAAGGACCCCTTTTTCCCATTGAATTCCATGTTAAAATGGACTCAGTCCATTTTAACATTGATTCCTATGGAAAAATCGGGTCATCGCATCCGATGGTCGCATGCGATGCGATGCGATATCGCATCGCATCGCATCTGATTGTATGCCTTAACTTAAGGCATACAATCAAAAAATCGGCAGCCCAGATACTACATAAGTACCGTATTTTGAAATATTTAGGTCACCCTAGATCAGTTGTCAGGGAACAGGGGTAAATGACCCAAACTAAGGTAAAAATGAAATACTGGAGGTAATGGACGGTCACGCAGTGTCTCGGCAGCGGGACCGTCCTGGAATTTAATTTCACTGTCCGCAGCGGTAGCACTGAAACAGTATGACTGTCAGGCAGAGGTGGTGGGCTGCGCGGCTGTCTTCAGAGCGAGAGAGGGTCCACTGCAGCTCAGCATTAAAATAGTGTGACAGCCTGGCAGAAGTGGTGTGCTACCCGGCTGTCTTGAAAGCATGTCCGCAGCTGTTTGAAATCTCGTGCCGGGATGCCAGCCAATAGGAGCTCGCAGTCCGGCAGCCAATCAGGCGTGGCAGTGGCTGGTGGCTCAGTGCGAGATTTCAAAGAGCCGTGGACCTGCTCTAAAGACAGTCGGGCAGCCCACTGCTTCTGTCCGGCTGTCAGACTGTTTTAATGCTGCGCTACTGCGGACCCGCTCTGAAGACAGCTGGGCAGCCCATCATTCTCTGCTCGGCTGTCAGACTGCTACCCCCTTGGCAACAAGCATAAAACCTCCTTGGCATCGAGTATGATGCCCCTGGCATCAAGCAGGAAGCCTTTGGAATCAAGTATGTAACTCCTGGCATTGAGAAAGAGCCCCCTAAAAATTAGCATGTGGGTAAGTGGCACTTATGTGCCATAATATGTAATGGGCCTCACGGTGTGTGGCATATGTATAGTGGGCCTCACGGTGTGTGGCATATGTATAGTGGGCCTCACGGTGTGTGGCATATGTATAGTGGGCCTCACGGTGTGTGGCATATGTATAGTGGGCCTCACGGTGTGTGGCATATGTATAGTGGGCCTCACGGTGTGTGGCATATGTATAGTGGGCCTCACGGTGTGTGGCATATGTATAGTGGGCCTCACGGTGTGTGGCATATGTATAGTGGGCCTCACGGTGTGTGGCATATGTATAGTGGGCCTCACGGTGTGTGGCATATGTATAGTGGGCCTCACGGTGTGTGGCATATGTATAGTGGGCCTCACGGTGTGTGGCATATGTATAGTGGGCCTCACGGTGCGTGGCATATGTATAGTGGGCCTCACGGTGCGTGGCATATGTATAGTGGGCCTCACGGTGCGTGGCATATGTATAGTGGGCCTCACGGTGCGTGGCATATGTATAGTGGGCCTCACGGTGCGTGGCATATGTATAGTGGGCCTCACGGTGCGTGGCATATGTATAGTGGGCCTCACGGTGCGTGGCATATGTATAGTGGGCCTCACGGTGCGTGGCATATGTACTGTATAATGGGCCTCACGGTGCGTGGCATATACATATAATGGGCCTCATGGTGTGTGGCATATATATATATATATATATATATATATATATATATATATATATATATATATATATATATATATATATAATGGGCCTCACGGTGTGTGGCATATGTATAATGGGCCTCACGGTGTGTGGAATATATATATAATGGGTCTCACGGTGTGTGGCATATGTATAATGGCTGTGTGTGGTACAAATCAAGGGGGTAACGTCGGCGTATCTAAATATATTTTGGGGAAAAAGGTAAAACAGTTCCCCGACCCCTGCCCTAGATGCTTCAATTATTCAATACGACAGACATTTAAGACAATCAAAAATAACATATAGATGAGAAAACATGAGGGCTTATTCACTCCTACCCTCCATACCCTTGGACAAGTGACTTTGGGATCTATTTACTAAGCCTTGGAGGGATAAAGTATTAGCAAATCAGCTCCTAACTGTCATGTTACAGACTGTGTTTGAAAAAACGACAGCTACGAGTTGATTGGTTGAAACTTTATCTCTTCCCACTCTATCTCTCTCCAAAGCTTAAGGGGCCTACACACATGGCGATGTCAGGACATTTTCTAGGCAATCTGACCACATCGCTCCATGTGCAGGGGTTATAGCGGAACAAAGGGCAACCCTATGCATCTCTATCACCTGGGGATTAATATCCAGAATGATGGATAAATCTAGTGACATCACCGCCCTGGCCCTGACAGATCATTCAGTACACAGCATAACACATCGCTGTGCAGATACATTGCTCAGATCGCTCAGCCGTGTCGCCCCGTGTGTAGGCCCCTTTAGTACATAGATTTTTTTTATCTCCCTGCATCCCATTATGATCACCAGACACAGCAGAACATATTGTTGCTTTTATCCAACTTGAAAGTCAACTGGTAAGTGGGTCCCAAAATAAATGTCCCGGACTATAAAAATCAAAAGATCAGATACCCTCTCAACACAAAATCTTGGTTGGTGAAGGGCTATCCTAAAATGGGCAGCTAAGCCTACACAACATTGTAAGGACGGTTACTGTCTAACTCTTTATGTAACCTCTTTAGGTTACATAAAATCATGGGAATGCCTTATAGAACATATACCAGGGTCGGCAAACGCCCCTAACAATTATCACTGTGAGCTATGGGGAGTCACTTCTATAAATACTAATGATTACACATCTTCCCCAACAGTCTTAGAAGATCTTGCTGGCTCCCAGATTTCACCGCACAGTTTCTGAGTTGTATATTATTATATTCATCAGCTCCTTTGGCTCTCGAAAGATCTTCAAGGATCAATCACTATATTAATGCTTAGGCCTATAGTGTAGTAAAGAGTTAAGTCTGTGATATAATCTCTTCTGCCATTGTGATGTCAGAGAGGAATGAGCTAATTTTGCCACTGACGTCAACATGTAACAATATGAATCTAGCAATGACAGGTCTTCACTAGGGACTGGGAAGATTGTCCTTTATTAAGTGAGGCTTACTCGTACTCGTACTGATACTGCATGCAGTAATCCTGGCACATGATGTCGCATCACAACAATTAGCACAGATGTAAAAATGACTGCAACGCAGTAACATCCATTTCCCATGGACAAAGGCCTGATTACAGCAAGGAGAGCTTCCTTGCAGCAACATGGTCTCCAATTTCATTTCTATAGACTGACAGCAGATCGTGGAAAATCTACATATTCCAGGAGCATAGACAAACACAGCTTAACAGAAGTTTCCCGAAATGTGCAATTCATTCCTGTATCCATCATTCTAGCTTCCAGCAACCTAGCACACCCCTCATCCATTCAGTAATAACCAGAAAGGCTGCCCTGCCTGTTGTTATGCAGTGGAGAGAAAGGAGGGCAGAAATGGATTTAACTGTAGCACACTAACATTAAAGGCAAAATGGCTAAATATGAATATTAAAAAGATAATATAATAGAACACAACAGTGATCCCATTATGTAACAGGTAAATCTATTGTCTGATAATACTAAGACATATGTAGATAGGTAGAAAACAGGATATTTGCGTTTGTATCATTAATGAAAACAGATTCAGCTACATCACATTGTATAGAATGGTCATACAGTATATAATATGCAGCATTATATATATATATATATATATATATATATATATATATATATATATATATATATATATATAGATATAGCTCTTCCTATTATAAAGACACGAATAATAATACAGACAGAAAGCAGCCCATAGCATCAATTTGGGTGGAGGAATCAAGAGCTATAGCTAATATATCCATATTTTATTCTAACAAGCTCACCGTGTAATAATATATATATACACACACACATATACATCCATCCATCCATCCATCCATATATACATGCACACACACGCGTCATAGAAATATAGGTAGAAAGTGGGCTATGTCGTCACCCCTCTGCAGGGGCAGCCTATGCCAATGCCATGAGGGTAAGTGCAGCAGTACCTGGTATGTGCTGGTCCTGGCGGCTCTGCTGTATGCAGTACCCCCTGCTGCTGTTGCTGCTATGTCACATACACGCCAGGGGTGGATGCAGGAGTCAGACGTGCAGATCACAGTCACACACACAATGCCCGGGCTGTAGCAGGCAGCAGCTAATACTCAGGGACAGGAGGGCTGCCTTGCTGCAACTGATAGCGCTGCTGTTGCTGCTGCTGCTGCTGCTGACGGTCGGTCAGGGAGGGTATTGAAATGATAATGATGCCTGTTCATTTATTCCAGTAAGAGCCCCGTCGTCCTATTGGCGCAGAGAAATTTGGTGCCACATGCTCCGCACACTGCTATTGGCCGCCAGCAATCTGCTGACTGCAAAGGCAGCTCTGTAAACCGGCGTGCGGGTGGCAGTGCGCATGCGCCTGGTGCTGCTGCTGCTGCTGCTGCTGGGACCTGGGTTTTATAATGCTCCCTTTTCAGGGTGATGAAAGAGCGGCTGCTGCGCGGATGTGTCATGTTGCTGACCTATAGTTACCCACTCCGTAAGCATTGCACACTGTCATCTTTTAGGGTCAAATGCAGTGTTATTTTTTTTATCAAAGGCAACTTTGTGTTATTAATTCCAGCACAATACTGCAGCTTTTTTATCAAAGGCAACTTTGTGTCATTAATTCCAGCACAATACTGCAGCTATAGGAACACTTTAGACCTTTAATGATAAACCGTCAACTTTCAGTGTCCATCCCTAATGATGCAATGGAGAGCCTGTCTTCCAACAAAACAGAAATGGGATGGACATCAGAAGCCCACCATCAAATTATGGCTGAGCATCTGACATTGAATATTTCAATGCAATGGCCACTGACCATCGCATCAGAAGAATTCGCTAGAAAAATAAATCACATGATTGGCGAATGCACAAAAAAGCCCTGGCCATGCATGTGCAGAAACACTGCACCATGACTGGCTGGTGGGTGGGACCATCGGAGCACCATCAAATGTTTACCATTTGGTGGCGGCAAACAATGGAATGCATCATCGAATGGTAAAACTACTACAATCGAAACAAAAACATTGATGATAGTGAAACATTGCGATGCAATGTCCATCCCTACTCTCCACTACTCCATTTATCAAAGATCACTTCCTAAAAGTCCTGAGTACAGGGGACTATGTAAAACCCGGACCTGGACTAGACTCCGGCCCGCCGAACAGGACATCCCTGTCCTGGGTAGCTATCACCAGGGACATGGGGGAGGGGAGATTACAGCCTCCCCGGGTGGTCCGGACCATCCGGTTTTTGATACATGCCCGGACCATACAGGGAGGCTTTATTCTTCCCCTCCTCCTCTACCTGGTGACAGGCAGCCCCCCCGGACAGGACACCCCCCGGACCGGACCCTACAAGCTACAAAATGCAGAGTTTGATGTCCGGTCTGGCGGTCCGGGGGTTTTGTCCTGGTCCGGTTTTCACCCATACCCTGAGTACTGCACTTTCTGAGTTTGTGAATGCATGGGATGAAGGAATCCATTGCAAAAGTCCAATAGACTATATTCAGCTTTTAACAAATGTGAACATCTCTCTGCTAACACATTACAGCATATGTCACTGAAAATCTTACAGTGTATTTTTTACTCTATATTTATTACTTATGTACTGGGATGTATGAGCTGGCACCTGGCTCACTATGGCCCCTGCAGTAGCATGTGCTGTAAGTACTGGTTTTAATTCAATGTTATGGGGGAAGCGATCTCCTGCCTTTAGGTAGGTATGGTGATTAGTCCTTTTTTGACCATGTATCTGAGGCTATAACAAGTGGACACTATCTGTATTTGTGGGATATTTCTATAACTGAAAAACTAATCGAGGGATTTTTACAGTACAGTATAGTGTCATCTTGTACAATTTCGTTCTGATTGCATCCATTAATTTGATTTCCTTTCAGTTTGAAGATTGTCCCTGAAGCAGCATTTATCATGATGCTTGTAATCAGATGCAATGGATCCTCCCTCTTTGTTCCACAAGACATTTTTAGCATGGTATAACTTGCACAATAGATCTATTTTGGGGCTCCTATTAAAAATATCCCAACACACACACAGCGCACCTCACTAAACACATTAACCTATGTATTACTGTAGTATTACTGCAACACACATATATTAGTTGTCTTTGCACCCTAAAATCCCTTTTCATCCACAAACAAATCTATTGCCTCAATTTTCTTGTGCACATATATATTTGTAATATTTGTGATTCTTTGCTTATATTGTCACTTCCCATCTAACATATATATCTAAAAAAAAAAAAAAAAAACAATTCTGATTGTTAAATTGTTGTAAACTGGAAGTTGCTGCCACGCATGTGGTACAGATGCTATAGGGCCCAGGAGTGGGTGGCTATACAATATTGTACCACCCTTCTGAACCCCCAGTCACCTTTCTAAAACCCTAAAGCCCAGTACACACAGGATGATTTCAGTGCTATTTCTTAGCAATCTGACTAGATCGCTTAAAAATAAGCAAACATCGCCCCTTGTGTACACGCGTGCCGGATTACGCTCGGACAGTGGGGATCCCGACGTCGGGATCCTGACTCACAGGGGCTATTCTCGCTTGTGGGGGTCCACAACCCCCACAAGAGGGAGAACAGAACATGTGGGAGCCACCGAGCCCGCAGCGCGGTAAGCGCAGCGAGCCCACAAGGGGCTTCTTTGCGCTCGCTTCCCTGTGGGAGCACCGGCAGTCGGGTTCCCGACGTCGGGATAATGACTGTTGGGATCCCCACTATCGGTGCCCCATACCACACCCGTGTACACGCCATAGAGACAGCGATGCGTGGTCCCATGTGTCGCCATTGCCTGACAGGATTTTGACTTTATGCAGTCAAAATCTAGTCATATCGCCAGTGTTCTCATCATAGAACACTGGTCCACACAGATTGCTTAGCATACATTGCTGGTACATACAGTAACATGTGTGTCAGCAATGTGTGCTGGGCGATCTGTGCTTAAGCACATCGCTTGCACTGGGTTCCCATTGCCTCCTGTGTACAGGGCTTAATTCTGCTCTTATTATCATGTAAAAGAGCTGGCTCCTCTGTTATGAAGTTCTTTGGATCTTTTATAAGAATGCAGGGCACTTTCCTTGCACATGCTCAGAAAAGCAGGACAGATGCCTTAGGTCAGGGATCAACCATTGTAAAATTTGGGGGATTACCTGTAGAAGTTTTACTTAAAGATATTACTGGCAGTAGCCCATATTGATATTGTTGTGGCTACACTGTGACAATGTTTGCAAGAGATACAAGAGAACAATCAGGAAAAGGTTGAAGTTTTTCCTCGGGTGCAGAGATTCTTTACAATAGCCCTGACTTTACTATTTGGTTTTACTTGCATTTGCTTCACAGTATTTGTTCTGGATTTTCCTTTCTACTTTCAAAAGTGGGTGTGGTGCTTTCTAAAGAAAGTTAAGGTCAGTACACACAGGGCTATTTCTAAGTGCGAGATGTACTAAGCGCTGAAAAGTGATAAAATGGAGAGTGATAAACCACCAACTGATCAGCTCCTAAGTGTCATTTTTAAAATCTAGCTTGTGACGTGACAGAAACTGATTGGCTGGCTGTTTATCGCTCTCCATTTTATCACTTTTCAAGCTTAGTACATCTGACTCTGAATGAGAAAACAGGAATAGGAAAAGATGTCACCCCAAAAATTATTAAAATATAACTTTTATTAGTATTTTATAAAGACCGCAAAGTATAAAAGACAAAAACTATACAGAAATAGAAGAAAATCATGTGTTCAAAAATAAGGTGGCAAAGCAGACAATTTAGTGTAATGTGTATGTTTAAATAGCGATTGGGAACCTTCTAGCATCTTATTCTATATGACTACATACTGTATATTGTTGTCTTTTTGGTATAGCCTATGCAATGTTGTTCATCCTATAAAGCACTCTAGGTGCTTTTTCATGTAATTACAATGGAAGTCTGGTGAGAGATTGTTGTGTGTAATCAATACATTTCATAAGCAACAATTTTGCATTATATTGTCTCTTTGTTATCTCATACATCCAAACATTATAACAATATTACCTTTAAATGAGAGCTGCTAGACACAATATTAATGTCAAACTACATCTGACATGTTGCAGATGTGTGTAGTCTTTTGTAATAAATATGTCTACATACAAATGCAATTCAATTTTGCGCTAGTATTGCACCACCACAGTATTCATATGTTTTAGATGTAGATGAATGGTAAATTCTGTGTGTCTTAACAGTTGCTTACTTACTTATCACAGGGTTTTATATTTAAAACACAGCGGATCATGAATTAAATATACAGCTGGAGTATATGGTAAAATCTAAACAGAGTAATACCACTTTTACCCCAAAATCTGGGATCCGTTCCAGTATCCGGTATACCCCTCCGTGAATTGAATGGATGCCGCACACAGGCATCCATTCACCTCCTCCCTGGCTCCACTGCTGTCTACACAGCCAAACTTCCTGGCGCTGCGGCTGGGAGGTTGGGCTCACCCATTGGTGTAAACCAGCCCCAGGTCGATCCCCGTTTACACTGCTCCATCACCCAGGTCCTCCCCGGGTTCCACCAGGGTCAGGTCCTGGGTTGGAATCCCAGGAAAATGGACCCAGAGTTTTTTCCAGGTACCCCATTTACACCGCCGCTAACCCGGGTCAACGAGGCAAAACCCTGGGTTTTTGCGTCTGTGTAAAAGGGACAAAACTAACGCAATAGAGGTAGTCTAACTCCTGCTACCCTGAGAAGAGCTGCGGAGAAGAGGCGCTAAGGTAAAACAACAATCATGCAATACTATATTAACACAGTGCACTGCTCTGCTCGCACACCGCTAGCCGAAGCGCACTTCGCAGAGTTAGTTACTCAGTTTAGATGTTACCATAAACTCCAGCTGATCAGAATCATATTTACTAGATATCCTATTCTAGGTGTTTGGTTGAGCAGAAATTCCCTGACACTCTGTGAATTTATATATTTGATTCATGATTTGCTGTGTTTTAAATATAAAACCCTGTGATAAAGCACCTGTTATTGAGCTTTTAGAGAAATTCAAATAAAAACTGACATGTCTTTGTTGGCCAAATGACGCCACTTAAACCCCTCAATTTTGCATGATTTTCATTAGGAGGGGTTGCACCAGAGGTTTTGCACCGTGTACTGACATTTTTGCCTTAAAATAAAGATTTTCCCTGCTCAGGGGGCATGTGAAATGTCAATTTCATCCGGAAAAACAATGCAAGTTTGGAATTAAGTTACAAATGTAATTCTCAGTTCTAGTTTACCTTGAAAACAACTTGCAGGACCCAACTGTATTTATATTAAGCTATTGGTGTATAGTGAAATAGAAAACCGAATATTGTGATTCTTGTAGTTGCAGCTGTCAGACTGCCAGATGCTGTATTCCAATTGTCCATCACAATATTCTGTATATGGATATGGAAACTATTCCTATGCTTCTTTAGATTAACATTGTATTTAATAATTAAGTAAATAGCAAATGTAGCAGAACATACTGTAGGTGCTATTAATGAATAAATATACTGATACATACAGTAGCTCTTGTCTACTCACCGGAAATCTAGAAGCAGAGAGGATAGGAGTCTAGAACACTCAGTCCTACCACTGAGCCACAGTGTAGAAAGTAGTGACAACCTCTGGCTTTATATACCAGAGCCCATCTACATGTGAGCTTATCTAGATGTCCATCCTGCTGCTGCCAAAGTCACAATGTTGTATACTTTTGCTCTAATCTCAGTGAACTTGTCATAACTTGATCATAAATATGAAAATAGATACTGAGTAGAAATGATGTAATGAAAAATTTACACTGTTGCATCACACAGCTGATGAAATAAAAAATAGCCTTTTATTTGCTAAATAACAGAGTTTCATGATAACTATTATTTATTAGTTAAAAGCCCATCAAAATGATGGCTTCTGCAATGTATTTTCGGTACTTGTTTCCTATCTGGGCGCCCATCGCGGGCATTGCGGGTACATCGCATGTCATTATAATGACATGCGATGCGACCGACGCGATTACCGCGATTTTACATAGGGAACAATGTTAAATGTCCCAATTGACCCGCGATGACCGCGATTTACCATAGGAAACAATGTTAAATGGATCAATTTCCCCAAATTATCATAGGGAACAATGGGAAATGTGGCAAAAACACCCCTGAACATAAAAATGTCCCCCCAAAAGTAGTTGACGCCACCCCGCCATCAACGTGAACCCGAAGCGTGGCGAGCGCAGCGAGCCCGCGAGGGGCGGCGGTACGCGTCCTCCGACCTTTTCATGCCCTACTATCCACTAGGGCGTGGAGTGAGAATAGAATAGTGTGGCGAGCGCAGCGAGCCACCGAGCCCGAAGCGTGGCGAGCGCAGCGAGCCCCGCGAGGGGACGCGGATACCTTCACAGTTATACGCGTCCCCTCGCGGGCTTCCCAGGTGTCAAGCCCGCGAAGGGACGCGTTTACCTGTGAAGGTATCCGCGTCCCCTCGCGGGGCTCGCCACGCTTCGGGCTCGGTGGCTCGCTGCGCTCGCCACACTATTCTATTCTCACTCCACGCCCTAGTGGATAGTAGGGCATGAAAAGGTCGGAGGACGCGTACCGCCGCCCCTCGCGGGCTCGCTGCGCTCGCCACGCTTCGGGTTCACGTTGATGGCGGGGTGGCGTCAACTACTTTTGGGGGGACATTTTTATGTTCAGGGGTGTTTTTGCCACATTTCCCATTGTTCCCTATGATAATTTGGGGAAATTGATCCATTTAACATTGTTTCCTATGGTAAATCGCGGTCATCGCGGGTAAATTGAGGCATTTAACATTGTTCTCTATGGGAAAATCGCGGGCATCGCGTCTGGCCCATCGCACCCGATTTTTTATCGGCCGCGATGGCCCCGATTTTACCCCCGATGCCCGCAATTAAAATCGTGGGCGCCCAGATAGGAAACAAGTACCGTATTTTCAGTTTCAGCTGCGACAGGAAAATAATCCACCGTGTATATGTAAATAATGGGGGCACTAATCAATCCGGTAAAATGGAAAAGGATTTATTCTTACAGGTTCAAAAGCATGTTGTCAATGTTTAGATCTTTTCCAAGATCTTTATCAAGACAGGAGGATCAGGCCAATAGGTCGATCACCATAGAGCACTATAACACGAATGGTCTGGGACATAGTATATATAGACATACTAATCAGGGGAATCATTTCCAACCAATCAACAATTAATCTACCCAAACAAGTATTTAATACCATCAGAATAACAATACAGAAATAAGGCATTGTTTACCACCACTTAACTATTTAGGTAAGTCCATTATGGATATTATAATGAATTAGGCTGAAATATACAGAAATGAACTCAAACTTGTTTCTGTGCATTTCACCACCATAGATCGCAAATCCCAGAATGGGAATATATCATACATTACCAGTCCAGATAATGCAAGCCATCAATATAGCATTGCACAGCCTGACTGGAAGTACAGTGAGTTCCACCACCATGGAACGCAAATCTTGGAACCGGAAGTTATAATAAATTGACTATTGCAATAATACCAGCCATAAACGTAGCATTATAACTCATACAGTGCAGTATATTCATTTAGAATCTGACACCAGTCCCCTACATCAGTGGTTTTCAACCTCGGTCCTCAGGGACCCCCAACAGTGCATGTTTTGCAGGTCTCCTCACAAAATCACAGGTGAAATAATTAGCTCCACCTGAGATCTTTAAAAAAATGTGCCAGCGAGTAATTAGTGCACCTGTGTATCTGTGAGGTGACCTGGCAAACGTGCACCGTTGGGGGTCCCTGAGGACCGAGGTTGAGAACCACTGCCCTACATAACAATCATAAAACTTTTGAGAAAAGATTAGGGCAGTCTCTAAGGACCCGAAGCCGGAAGTACCTGGTTAGTGACAAATCCAATTTGTATCAATATATACCCAGCCCGGACCATAGCAATACAATCATCATATCAAAATACAAACACTACATAAAATAACTTTATTAATAAAATTGTGAATAATCAACACTGTCGATCATCCACAAAAAAAATAAAAACAAAAAATGGAAAAGATTAAAAAATTTAATTAGTAGATGGAAAGCTCAGTCGCCCTACTGACTCTGCTAAACCCCCTTATATAATGCTTTATAGGAATGCATTATACGTAATATATTCATTTTACCCACGTGGGACATTGGTCCATAGATCAAAAATCCATTTTGCCTCTCGTCGTCTCAGTAACTGCTCTCTATCACCACCTCTAGTTGGCGGGGGGGGGGGGGGGGGGGAGATATGACTGATAATCATGCATTTTAGACTTGATATAGAGTGATTTCATTGCATCAAATGTGGGTTTCCATTGCAGATCGAGCTCTGATGGTTGGCCATCCACTTTCTTTGAAACACCTTGTGGTCATCCCCACGTACATTAGTCCACACAAACAGGTAAGAGTGTAAATCACATGTTTAGACATGCATGACAATCTAATTTGTATACGGATCACTCTACCCGTATGGTGATGTAGAAAGGTAGAACCTGCCGACATTGACCTTCATGTAATGTAGTCTGGGCAGCGGAAGCAGCCATTCCACCCTGGGGAAGCCATGTAGTCATCCCTTTCTGGGGTTGTACTTTTGGTCACATCAAACTTCCGGTTTCGGGATTTGCGTTCCATGGTGGTAGAACGCATTATAATATCTATAGGGATAACATAGGTCGTTAAGTGGCGATAAACAATGCCTTATTTCTGTATTGTTTGACAGTTTTAAATACTTGTTTGGGTAGATCAGTTGTTGATTGGTTGGAAATCCTTCCCCTGATTAATATGCCTATAGAGACTTGTTCCCTGACCATTTGTGTTATGGTGCTCCATGGTGATGGACCTATTGGCCTGATGCTTCTGTCTTGATAAAGATCTTGGATAACATCTAAACATGACAACATGCTTTTGAACCTGTAAGAAAAAAAAATCCTTTTACATTGGTGAGTGCGACCATTATTTACACACACACATGCACGCACACACATACACATTTAATTCATAAAGCAAAAACAAATTCTACATATTGACTGAGAAACAACAAAAACCAAGGTTACACTATAGAAATTTAACATGAAAAAAATCAGGTTTGTGCTGCCTGCAAGAGCTTGCCATCTAATAGTCAGTAAATTATTAATGGTGTGGAAATATTTGCATACCATACTGTACTTAGTTTCCAATGGTCAAATACATTTTAATTTTGCTACAGTATATGGTTAAGTATAAATTTCCCAAGACTCAATTGCCCCTTTGAGTTATGCAGGGTACACACCACGACGACCTGCTCACGATGCACATCGTGAACGGGTCGTCAGTGTCTCGTCCGACCCACTCACGGTGACGCGGGGGGGCACGACCCGCTCACGATGTGCACCGTGAGCTGGTCCGATCCGATAGCGACCCGCACCCGGCTGTACGGTCGTTATTCAGATCCTACCTGCAGCAGGTAGGATCTGAATAACGACCGACCGACCCGCGGGACCGCGCATCGGATCGGTATCGGTCCACACCAGGACAGAAAAGGGCCCAATCACCACACAATCTACATCCAATTGGTCGGAATTTGATCTAGATTGAGGGGATTGGGCCCTAGTCGTCCTGGTGTGTACCCAGCATTAGAGCTGCACTACTGTATATTGCACAATATCTGTCCTAAATTACATTGGCAAAGTGTATTTGAAGTATTGAACTCTTTCACACATAGTGCTTTTTCTATGGTTATGTATGAGCCAAGGTGGACATTGCAACATATTAAATTAAAAGTTCTGTTTTAAGTTGATCAGTGACAAGTGATATAATGCAACAGATTTTGGCATTTGTCTGGGTGACACAATATTTTGTCAGATAAGATGACAAAGTTCGAGCTATGGGGTGAGAGTCATGAGGAAACCTTTCATGCCTCCTGAGGAGGCTAAAGGTGGAGTCATGCATTTATACAGTCCATTAGGGGAATTCACAGGAACTCTGACTGACATTAAGTAATAGACAAGGCAAATTCAATTTTATTGTATTTACAGAAATTCACTTGAGCAAGACAAGCATGAGTCTACCTCATGGGTAGGCAATAAACCCTGTAACTGCTATGGCCCACCCCTGGTCTGCATCATACACTTTGGGAACCGCTATCTTTTCATATGTTAAGAAATTACAAGTTCTAACGTGTCCCTAAAAACAGTCCATTAAACCATAGTTGCCAACTTTCCAGGTTCCCCCCGGGTCAGTGAACCGATGAGGGTGTGGCCTCACAGAGAGTGGGTGGTGTGGGGGTGTGGACACGTGATCATCACATGGGGTGTGTTGCCTCAGTGGGTGGACGGTGCGGAAGCATGTCTGCTTGTTATCATTATCGAGTAGCAGTATCTTATGCTGGTCATACATCAAACCAACTTTCCTCCAACCGTCCAACTTGTCTGTTCAACTAAAATGTTGCCCCACACGCCAGCCAACCAGTCCAATTTATCTGCATACGTAGATGTGTCATAGGATTGCTTTGGGCCTAATTCAGGTTGGCTCACTAAGCTGCAGTCGTTTCGCTAGCGAGCACATTAATGCCGCCCTCTTTCTGACAAAATCCTTCTTAGATGGACAAAACCATGTGCACTGCAGGTGGGGCAGATGTTACTTGTGCAGAGAGAATAAGATTTGGGTGGGGTTTTACTTCAAAGAGAGATCTATATTGCAGTGTAAAAATAAAGCAGCCAGTATTTACCCTGCACAGAAACAAAATAACTCACCCAAATCTAATTCTCTTTGCACATTTTACATCTGCCCCCCTGCAGTGCACACGGTTTTGTCCATCTGAGAATATTTGGTCAGAAAGAGTGAACTAGAATAAGGCCCAGTATTTGTAAATATCTCTGAATTCGTTTTGAGCCTGAGTGTTAGATGTACATGTATGGGGTCGGCAGGTCTACATTAATAAGGTAGAAACATAAAAAAGGTCGACATACCTTAGGTCGATATGAGCAAAGGGTCGTCACAAGCAATAGGTCGATATGGAAAAGCTCGACATGAGTTTTTCATATATTTTTTTTTCAAAAATATGTTTTTTCATACTTTACCATTTACGTGGTCATAAAGTTAAATTCTAATAGTGTGCTGAGCATAGCAAGGGGACGCAGTACACTTATATAGCGCCCATGTCGACATATGTCAACAAAAACATAAAAACCTTGTGTCATCCTTTTTTCATGTTGACCTTTCCCTTGTTGACCTATTGCTCCTTGACCTTTTGATCATGTCGATCCAAGGTATGTCAACCTTTTTCATGTGTCAACCTATGGCCTTTCAATCAATTGTGGTCAACCTATGACCCATACATGATGTACAAATGGCCATTATGAGGCTGCTGTCTGTGCTGTTACCGCTTCTCTCCCATGAATGAAGTAGAAGTGTGCTATGTGCACCGGTCTTTAGTGGTGCTGCTATTTACACAGGGTAGCCTGCCAATAGCAGGGGGCAATGTATGAACCACTGACTGTTCCAACACCTGCAGGTACAGAGACAGCGCATTAGCACTAGGTGGTGATCACCGGAGGGCAGAGTTTTCACTCCATCGTTTCAGCATCCAAGATGTCAATACATCTTAGCACTGCAGCTTCCTGCTTAGCTTCAGTAAAGAGTCAAAGCAGGAAACATTAGAACCCACACTTGTGCACACATAATCCATTTAACCCACATTTAATGAAAGACTGTTACCCCATAGCTGTTGGTGTATTAGGCAGAGAGACATGTGCTGCATGTACCAATATGTACTGGTTCCGGCAGCAACACCAATCACCCTCTTCCCGGCTCCCAATCCAACGCCACCGATCCCATGCTGGCAGGGACAGCCATATATACCCCTTTCACACCATCCAAAATGCTGTTGTAAGAGGGTCCCGGGCCAAAATCCCGGGAACAATGCTCCAGGATTTCAACCCTGCTAGCTACCAGGATTGTTCCCGGGACCTTCCAGGGGGAATTGGCTGGTATGAATGGTGCAGGGACATGTCCCTCCTTCCTGTGTTTCCTCTGCTGATGCTGATTGGGTATGCAGGGCAACTTCCTGTTGTTGTGGATTTCCAAAGACGAGCAGATGCATCACACAGCGTGCAGAAAGACACCGTGCAAGCTCTGTGGCACAATAGACCCCAGCAGTGCTATTTAACCTTTGCAAACCTAAAGCCCAAGAATGTCTTGGACAAATGACGAGGTGAGGGAGCTTCTAACAATTAGAGGGTAAGAGGAGATCTGGTGTTAGATTACAGTACCTGTTAAGGATGCCCAGATATACCATAACATTGCGAAGATCCCGACATTGGGGGGCATCTCCCTTTCTCCCCTCCCTAAAGGCCATTTCTAATGAGATTCTCATAGAAATGCAAGGTAATCCCGGGTTCAGTATGCATGTGTAAAGGGAGCCAAACACGGGATTGTCCCTCCATGTCCCTGGTCTCTGCATTTCTGGTGTGAAAGGGGTATAAGAATGCTACTGCCTTCCCACCTCCCAGGTCCTGCTCTGATTCCAGGCTGACAAGTGCTGCCAGTAAGGACTGACGCTGATTGCTTCTGATCATCCTTCCATACCGCCTCCGCTGATAGTGGCAGCCCAGGCAGAGGGTGTTAGCCTGGGCTGACATGAATATAGGCTGCCGCTGCCGGCCAGTGTCCATCTACATTGTTCTGTTGGGTTCCCCCTTCGCTAGAAAAATTAGATGGTAAAAATCTAATGGCTGATTATCATTTGCTCCTACACTTTCAGATTATTATGCCAACCAGTCAGCTACTGTAGATGGCTACTTGGAGGAATGGAATCATTCTGATGTATTATCTGCATTCCAATGAAGATTGAAGTCTTCAATAAACTGGACAATCACCTCATGCATGTTAAGGGGGCCAATTCAGACACGTTCAGTTGGGTCCAAATTCGTCCCTTTCCCTGATGTTAGGGGCTGCGCATGCACGAATATGCACATGCGCAAACCCCAGGAGTGAACAGCTTCGCACTTGAATGATTCAAAGAGGGGAGAGGGCGGGCAGGGGGTGGCAGCGAACGCCAAGTGTTTTATGGGCATCCCCTGGGAACGCAGGTGTGTTGCTGCCTGCTTGGGGTGGGAGGCTGATGTCACATGTCGTCAGAGCCCACCCCCTTGTTGGCAATCTGCAACGGGAATAAAAGTTTATTACCGAAGGGAGAGATGTAATCATTTTGTGTGGCAAATACAAATACAGTTTAATACTTATGATTTTTGAATGACCGTGTGGCCAGCTGATGGGCAGTCATCATCCTGCTGCCATGATGATGGGCCTATTTTAAGTGGAGAGCGGCCTGGAGTTGTAGCTCCATCAGCCCCATTGTTAGTCTGGCCCTGGCAATGCAGGACCTAAAGTTCAGACTTGGCAATAGTTGTAAATCACGCAGTCAGTGTGAAGGTACTGTACACCTAACAATATAGTTAGTGCAAATACTATATACCCATCTCTGTATTGGAACATTTGCACTTTTTTTTCACAATCTTTTGAAACTCATTTATACACAGCAAGTTCTATTTTATATTTATAGTTTTGCCTTATATGAGCTGTATTTTTATTAAACCAATATAACATAAGGTTAAAATAAAATCAATTTGCTATTTTCCATAGCAGTATGTTTGTAAAACAAAAATACAAAATCATTTCTACTTACAGAAAACTTTTTTATTTGAGACAATAGCTATATATTTGGTTATAGGGTGAATCCTTTTAGTAAATGTAGCACATTTCTCACAGGGAATATTACAGGGGATATTTATATGGAAAAAAATAAAAAAAAAATCCTAACTAATGGAAAAACATATTGACTATACTGCCACCTGTTGGCCAAAGCACAGTTTATCTAGCTTTAGGAACAGTATTTCCCAAATGGTTTTTAGGATACGGTCATTGGGTCACCAGCAAGTTGTTAGACAGTCATTAGGTCGACCCCATTAGTTTGACATGCATTAGGTCGACATGGGTTAGGTCAACAGGGTCATTAAGTCGACAAGGTCATTAGGCCGACATGGGGTTTTCCACTTATTTGAGCCAATGTGCCGACAGGCGGGGCGGTATTTCATGCCCTACCATCCACTAGGGCATGGTGGGAGAATAAATGAGTGTGTTGAGCACAGCGAGGCACCGAGCCCGAAGCATGGCGAGCGCAGCGAGCCATGCGAGGTGACGCGGTGCACTTTAACCTGTGTCCATGTCGACTGTGTCGACGTCCGGGTTAAAAAAATTGTTAAAAACCCCATGTCGAACTTTTGACTGTCAACCTAACCCATGTCGACCTATTGACCCTGTTGACCTAATGACACTGTCGACCTTATGACCTTGTCGACCTAACGCATGTTGACCTACACTCATGTTGACCTTCCTGCATGTTGACCTAGACACATGTCCACCTAAATGCATGTCGACCTAATGGTGTCGACCTAATGACTGTCTCACAACTTGCTGGTGACATACTGATCCATACCCATGGTTTTCACCATCTAGCAAGGTACTCATTGGCTTCAGTACTTCAATGCGTTTAAAAAATATATCCATATTTCATGCAAATGACATAAAAAAGGCAAAAATAGGCTTTGTTCTCACCAGTTTGCATGTTCTCAACATCAATGTCTTATATAATATAGATGCAGGGTGTGCGGCACATATGGGCCCCTGGGTCCTAGGCAGTGGCGGTTTTTACCTATGGGCTGCAGGGCTGCAGTCTCCCAGGTAAAATCCCTCACTGTTCTCTACCTAAGTGAAGCCAGATGCAGGGGGAGATTCCCTAAGCTAGAAATGCGGTAAAAACCCGTTATCAGGGTTTTTACCGCATTTTGGGATGCTGTAAGCATCCCCCGCCGGGTTACCGCGGCGGGGGGCATCGCCAGAAAAATCTGGCGATGCCCCATAGAAGCCAATGGGCTTCTACCGCATCCCACCGCCACCCCGCAACGACCCCCCGCCGCCCCGCACGGACCCCTGCCACCCCGCATCGCCCCCTCCCCCATCACCTGTGTCCGGGCAGCACAGAGCTGTGCTGCCTTGACCTGTGACCTCCTCCCTGCACTGATCCTCTTCCGGGTGCAGGGAGGAGGAGAGCTTGGCGCAGCAGCAGCAGCGCCGGGTGTGTGAGGGAGGGGGGAGCCGCCGGGTACCAGCACCGCAAAGGACAGCTCTCAACGCAAGAGCTGTCCTTTGCTATAATTATCGCATATGTTAGAACATATGCGATAATTATAATTGCGAAGGGGGGCGGAGATTCTTAGAGAATCTTCCCCGCAGTCTGTGAGACTGCTCTGGCTTCACTGTGACTAGCAGTGACTTCCTATTGGAAGTCTGACCTGACAGTCACCTAAGGCAGTCCCATTGAGAGGTGTTCCCTCCCTCCGAGATGCCTCTACATGCTTAGTGGCATCTCATAAAAACCAGGTTCAACGCATGCGCAATACAAGGATGATACTACTGCGCACCCTGAATATACCGCTGGGGACTGCTGCGAAAGCAGCCCATAGAGGCTGGGGTCAGCACATGTGCAGTACTGGCGGGGACCGAGACCAGTGGCTGGGACCAGGATTGGCGGTGGCAGCAGCAGGGACCATGAGCACATCGGCGGTGGCAGCGGAGGGGGTGGGGTGCATTGCAGCCGCCCCCCCCCCCCCCTCCGCAGAGGTCAGAGCCACCGCTGTTCAGGGACCATTTTTGCAGAGGCCTGTGCGTGCAAAGTTGACTCAAGTTGACACAAAACCTGACTTTACAGCACTGCACCCACCAACAAAGTATGTATGAATAATGTATCAATAGAAATAATACATTTAAAGTTTTGTACAAATAACGTTTTATTCTAATATAATCAGTGATCACTTATACTGAGGGAGTTGTATTAAGCTTTTGAGATTGATAAAAAGGAGAGAGATAAAGTACCAGTCAATCAGCTCCTAACTACCATGTTTCAATCTGTGATTTAAAAAATCACAGTGAGGAGGTTAGTGGTAGGGGTGTGGTATAGCTCACAGACAATGAGTCCCCCACATAGCTCAGTTTGCTCACCATGCTTAGGCCCAGGAGCCTCACTCTGCTACTGCTGCGCTCGGCACACTTTACAGATCCAAATCGGCGTACACATGGAGGATACCACATGGCATGAAGTATAAAAAGGTTGAAAAAAATTACAATAATCATCAAAAAAATTTAAAGAAAATCCCTCATGTTGACCTTTTCATGTGTTGACCTTTTGCATGTCAATGTTTCGCTTGTGTCAACCTTTTCTCAAAGTCAACCTTGTGCATGTCGACCTTTAGGTGTCGACCTATTGACTGTTAACCTAGACCTTGTATGTCAGTCAATCGGATTCCATTAGTTTATCCCTCTCCATTTTATCACTCTCCAAAGCTAAGTACATTTGCCCTTAATATTAATGTAAAATTATCGGCTATTGTAAAAAAAATTATATTAGAAATCTAATTTTGTAGAGATTTTTCTGATCTTGGTGCATTGCATTTTGAATGCAAAGCATCTCGTCCGGTGGCCGCGTCACGTCACTGCCCTCAGCTGGGCAATCAAAGGACGCTATAAAATGGACACAGAGACACACACAGATTATGCCTTGGAAAAGGACCCATACAGGGTCCGAAACGCATCGGCAGGCGAGAGCTGTGGACCTTGGTGCAGGGACGTGCAACCAGCAGCAGCGTTTTGATCCAGGTTGTGCCCGGGCGACTCGGAGAATATACGCATGCGCACTTTGAACTGTATTTCCTACGGTTTACATACCATCTGGTAACTAGACTCATGCACTTTCCATTTGCACTTGGCACTTTAAACATTGGATTTTTTGTGTGTGTGTGAATCAAGTTTTATTGTAACAGTGTTTTGATATATGTTTTCCCTGTATATGACTTTTTGTGTGTGAAAAATTAAACGGTATACACTATGAGAAATATATGCTCTTCTTACATGTACCAATGAGCGGGAGGAGCTGTGGGTGATACCGGCCCTTTGAGAAGATTGATTACACACAAGAAGGGAAGTAGCACTTTTATTGTATCTAGCGCTGGTGGTGGATGACCCCAACTTTTGCAGAATTTGGTTCCTATTTCTTGGGGTGTCTGAGAAACACCCTAGGGCAGGGGTGGGGAACCTTTGTTGTGCCAAGGGCCATTTGTATGGGGGAAAAAATCCTTCGGGGGCCATATGTTAAAATTTCTCTTACAAATTGTCCTGCTGCAGCCGTAACACACTCCGGCGGCTGCCGCTGACTAGGACTGACAGTCTCCAGCTGCTGTTGATTAAGAAGAATCTCGCGAGAACTACCGACCTCTCACGAGAATTCCCCTGTACTTGACTCCCGGCGAAGGTGGCATGTTGGTGGGTGGGCCACTCAAACCGGCTATGAGGGCCGCAATCGGCCCCCTTGCCTGAGGTTCCCCACCCCTGCCCTAGGGGAACACATACCCTAGATGCTAGTGAGTACTTGGTGAGACACTTTATCCTTTTTCTGCAAATCGGATTCCATTAGTTTATCCCTCTCCATTTTATCACTCTCCAAAGCTAAGTACATTTGCCCTTAATATTAATGTAATATTTTCGGCTATTGTAAAAAAAATTATATTATAAATCTATTTTTGTAGAGATTTTTCTGATCTTGGTGCACTGCATTTTGAATGCAAAGTATCTCGTCTCATCACATGCATAACAGCATTTATTAACACCATATGTAGGAAGATTTTTCGCAAAGGACTACTCTCCCAATGAGAGCCGCCCTTTGTAGTGTGGGCACCCTCATGTTTATATGATGCATGGGACACAGGCAGTGGCGGCTCCTGCTACAGGACTGTAGCCCCTCCAGTTAAAATCACAACACCAGGCAGGCTGCGCAGGCAACATGACCTCTGAGATTGCAGATTGCACACTTAAAATGCGCCCATACCCGCTCCAGACTGCAGGCCAGGGATCAGGAACACCTGGGCAGCGTCTGAGCACCCGCTCAGATGCTGCCCGGCATTAGATATGCGCAGCTAATCCCAGAATCCCAGGATTGGAAGGTCCACCCTAATTGATACACTAGGCCAGTGGTTCCCAAACTGTGTGCCGTGGCACCCTGGGGTGCCTTGGGGGACTTGCAGGGGTGCCATGGGTTGGTGGTCTAGGACCAATTCAAGTTTTTATGTCCATTATAATAGTCAAATTGTGGAGAAACAGAAGTGATTCTTTCCATTACCACATAACTGATCCTAAGGATGAGATAGAAATACAATTTATTTAACTTAATATTTGTTTCTGACTTTCTCAATAAGAAACCTTTAGCCTAGGGGTGCCGCGAAAACATTTCTGATGCTTCGGGGTGCCGTGATTCAAAAACTTTGGGAATCCCTGCACTAGACCATTGGAAGGTCCACCTTAATTGGCCACCCTAATTGATACACTAGGGTGAGTTTTTTTGTCTTTGTTTTCCATGGAATTTATTTGCTTACAAATGTATTCGGAAGTAATGTATCAAACACTGCCATATTTCTGTGAAAGGCTGTCCCGCACTCCAAGTTAACAAATTACATCAATAAATAACATTTTTCTGAGGAGCAATACAGTATATGTTGTGAAATTCTTTCTACATCATTGGCATGTTTACCTTACACCAGTAGAAAAGGTCATTAAAAGAAAGTACTTCTTTATTGCAGACTGGCCTTTGCTTTAAAAAGATCCTGCTAATCACTGGGAGAGCTAAGTAAACAAGGGTGAGATGGTAAAACTGATTACACTTACAGTATATACTGTAGTATGGGCAGATGTCTCTGTTGTGGACTTTGTAAAATTTGTTGATGCAATTCCATTTTGAAAGCCTGACACGCATAAGAAAATGCCCCCTCCCCCCCCCCCCCCCCCCCCCCCCCCCCCCCCCATCGCCACCATATCTCCTCATGTCCCGCAGCTGAAGATATCATTCATTGCCAACCATCGAATGATTTCTCCTGGGCTCACAAATATAAGTCAGTGGAGACTTTGTGGGCTCCGGACCCGAAGACAGGGCAGGTGGCTGACGTCATGCCACACGCCCCTGGCACACTGCGTGATGTCCACATTTACATGGGAACTCCCAGTGTTTGTATGGGGACACCCATGAAACGCTGGGCGTGCCTATGTCGGAGTGCCATCACTGGCACCTCCCCCGCCCCCCCCCCCCCCCGTACGAGCGACAGTGCAGGTTGGCGAGGGCGCTCGCACAGAAGCCCCGCACATGCACATAACTGATTATGTGCATGCGCTGGGCACAAGAAACTAGAATCAGGGCCATAATGCTGTGATCATGTCATCATGTCATTACTATACTGTATTGTGAGTGAGTGAGTGATGTGTTCTTCACGTGCACAGTAAGTGCAATCTTCATGCTGATAGCTGCTTGCCAGGTCTGGGTGATTCTGAATACAATTTGTCTTTTAGAACCTCAGCCGACTTTGACCTTTGTGTATGAACTAGAATAAACCTTGGTGAATGAAAAATAATAGCAATTACTCTTTACAGTTATGTAATGGGGCATAAGGCAGCATTGCATATTTTGCAGTCAAACCTTAGAAAAATGCAGTTTTTGCGGATTGACTGTGGTTCTCAATCGCGGTCTTCAACGCACACCAATAGTCTAGGTTTTATTGCTAGCCCTGCTTAATCACAGGTATAATCAAACTGACTGAGGTCTTCCTTCTCTCTGATCATAATCTCATTATCCTCTCGCTCTCCTCCATTACCCCAAGCTCACTGACACTGAAATCATTAAAGCCTACTCTAACCCTTTGTACGGCGCTGCGAAACACTTGTGGTGCCTTATTAATAAAATTATATTAATAATAACTCATAGAAATACCAATTTTTATTAATTTTCTGCAAATTTCCACCTCTCTGCAACATCAGCTCTCACCAATTTCTACATTTATCTCACCTGTACCAGACTCTTGAAGTAGCCCTTGATGAAGTTACTCCAGCTTCCCATTACACCCCACATAGGATTAAATGCCAAACGTGGCACTCCAAAATACTGTAACAAGACAACTATGAAATCAGTCACGTAAAGTAGAACGCCAGTGGCGTAAATCTCGTAATCTGAGTGATTTCCTCACATATAAGACTATCTACAGTACCACTCCTACTGCAATGCTTTGGACACTGCCAAACAAACATACTTTTCATCTCCTCTCATGCCACCAACCCAACTTATTAACATATGTAACCTTGTGTCCCCTGTGTGATAACTGTACTGTCTCTGCTGTAACTGTGCTGTTTTTGCCCATACTGTTACCTACCTGGCTGCGTAAAAGACCAGTGGCGCCACTGATGGCTGCCTAGGCGCTGTGGAGCATGGCAGGTACACTACATGGAAGAAAGTCATTGGACACCACATGTCAACGGAAACCATGCGTTTATTTACAATCAATAGGGGGTAGGTCCACATTTTGCAGAAATAACAGCAGCTACTCAACCTGGTAAACTTTCCACAAGTTCGTGTAGCACACATAGTGGGATATTGTGCCATTCCTCCTGCAGTACAGCCATCAACTGTAGTAGTGTAGAAGGGCGAGGCGATCGCGACTGCAACCTGCGCTCAAGTTCGTCCCACAGATGTTCTATGGGGTTCAAAACAGGGCTTTGCGCAGGCCACGCTAGTCGGGTGACGCGATTTTTCGTCATACCACTCCATTGTAGCCCTCGAAACATGACACATCGCATTGTCGTTCTGGAACAAACAATCCTCGTTTCCATAGAAACGCCACAACGTAGGTAACATGGAGTTATCCAGAATATCTCGGTAGGTCGTCGATGTCATGTTCCCGTGCACCTGTACGAGTGGGCCCACACCATGCCAGCAGAAACAACCCCAGAACATGATGCCTCCACCTCCAAATTTTACTGTTGTACTACACATTCGGCTAACAGGCGTTCTCCAGGCAATCGCCATACCCACACTCTCCCATCTGATCGAAACAATCTGAAGCGTTATTCATCGCCCCATAGAACTTGTTTCCATTGCTCCACCTTCCAGTTTTTCCGCTCCTTACACCAACAAAGTCTCTGTCGTGTATTGGTTTTTGTGATCAGAGGCTTGTGAGCCGCAGCTCGACCATGATAATTGAGTGCGTTTCCTGTCTGTCATTTTATCAGCAAATGATCTGCTACGACGCTTGCTTCCATATTTATACATGTAGGAAGAGTCCATATTCACTTTGTCAGGAAGATTCCATTATTTCAGAGTTAAACCAGGGTGTCCAATGACTTTCTTCCACGTAGTGTATATGTTCTCTGTGTGCCATTATACTGTCTCTGCTTATACCTGGCTGCTGAAGCGACCAGTGGCGCCATTGATGGCTGCCTAGGGGCTGTGCAGCTCGGCGGGCATGTGTCCCCCACATGTAATATCTCAATGTAATGTTTGGAATGCCCCCCCCCCCCCTTTATCCTTGCTTGATGCTACACTGTAAATCCACAAAAAAATCCTAGTGTGCGCAAACACACATGGCCAATAAAGTTGATTCTATTCTATTTAAGTCTCTCCTGTACCCTCCCCCACCAGCTAACATCAGTGCACAAGAACTTGCCTCCTACTTTAAGGACAAGATTAATAACATCCAAGATGAAATGGTTTGCTCTTCCTCAACTTCTTTCTTCCCCACCTGAACCCTCTGGCACTTCCTCTTCATTTGAGCCCACAACTGAAAAATAAATATCCACACTCTTCTTATTCTTCTACTCCACTACCTCTCCTCTCGATCCTATACCTGCACAATTCATTAAAACTCCCAACCTAACTAAAATCTGCAATCTCTCTATTGCTACTTGTACTTTTCCTTCTCTCTTCAAACATGCAGTGATTACGCCCATTTTGAAAAAACACAATTCTTACCCTAACTCTCTCTCTAACTACCGTCTTATCTCTCAGCTCCCATGCATCTCCAAGCTACTCGAGAGACTTGTCTACTCTCACTTCACACACTTTCTTAACGCTCACACCTTATTAGACCAACTTCAGTCAGACTTTTGTTCCCAACACCCCACTGAGACAGCACTGACTAAAGTGGTGAATGATCTGATCACTGCTAAGTCCAAAGGCAATTACTCACTAATCATTATTCTCGATCTTTCTGCTGCATTTGACACTGTTGAGCACACTCTTGTCATACAAACTCTACACCACTAGGTCTTAATGATAAAGCCCTTTCCTGGTTCTCATCTTACCTATATGATCGCTCTTTCAGTGTTCGCTTCTATGACTATTCACTCTGAAACTTCACTACCTCTGTGAGTCAAGAGTTCTGCAAGGCTCGGTTTTAGGTCCTCTGCTTTTCTCAATCTATTCCTCATCTCTTGGTAAACTAATCAGCGCTTTCAGATTTCAGTATCACTTGTATGCAGAGGATACTCAAATCTGTCTATCAACCCCAGGGTTGTTACCAGTGGACCAAGTCTCTGAATGCCTCTCATCTTGGTTGTCTTCTCGCCACCTCAAACTTAATATTTCCAAAACGGAATTAATTATATTCCCACCAGCCAAGAACAGTTACCATCCTGATATCTCCATAACTGTTGACAACTCAACAATCTACCCTACCCCACAAGCTCGTTGCCTAGGGTTCATTCTCGACTCTGAATTGTCCTTTGTTCCCCACATTTAATTTGTCTCCAAATCATGTTAAATGCATCTAAAAAACATATCCAAAATATGACCCTATCTTACACATGACACTAATAAATTCCTTTTTACTATCATTCATATGGTATACTGGGTTCTTAATACATTGGGGAAGAAGAGGTCCCCCGCAGGAGACAGGCATATAGAACTCTTTACAGTGGGTGTACTGACTCATCCCCTCTACTTCCTCCTCCACCTCAGTTTAGAAAAATGTGCCCTTAGAGAGGCTGCACTTCAAGAGCTCCTGAAGAGAGTTTTTCTTCATTTAATTTTGTTTGTTATTTTGGGGAGCCTGTTTTGGATTAAACAGCTCCCTGCTTCGTGGGAAGCCAGGGGAGGGTTACAGTTGCTGGCCTTTCAAGGTACCGAACTGTCCCTGCTGCAGGATCACTGTCCTATGTGGATGATTGTCGTGGCGGGCATTGAGCTGCAGTACTTCACACCCCCAGCTTGCCACACACCTCTGGCTCAGTCCAAAGACGGCTGCGGTGAGTGTTACCCGGGGTCCCCTCTAGTGGGGTACCCCAGTTGATGTGCGGCATGATGGCGGCAGCGACGGCGGTGTTCCTGCATGGGAACCGCACAGCACCCTGCCCACACTGGATGCTTTACACTGCCTCTGGACCATCAGGGCAGGTGTTAATGTGTTTGCTAGGAATATCAAAAGCACTAGTATAAAGATTAGTAAAAGCACCATCTCCTTTGTAAGGGGTGGGGCTTAACTAAGAGCGGGGACACAGCTCTCTGGCACCAATTTCCTGCTTCCTGCTTCTCTCTGCATGCTTTGGGTGCCATTTTACAGCAGCAGACACTCCTCAGCGCTGCTGGCAGCTCCAGACTGGGTGAAGAGAACTTCAGCAGAGGCAGCAAGTGAAATTGAGCTTATAAAACGCTCATTGCAGTGTTTATAGCCTTGCACATACTTATATAGATATTTGCTTTGTATATTTATATCTATTACTGCTAACCAGCTTCTCAATCTGGTAGCTCAGGTTAAGGGTGTGCTGGTCTCCCCAATATCTCTGTGTCCTTTCTCCACTTGCTTGTTAAGCATTACTGGGCACACATTAAGTGATATACGGCCTACACACATGCCGATATTAAGGCATTTTCTAAGCAATTTTGCTTAGTTTGGCAAAGTCGCTTAGAAAATGCCCTCACATCGGTGTGTGTGTGGAGACTATATCGGCAGCAATGCGTGTCCCCGCGAGTCTTTATCGCTGGCCGAGATTGATGGACAGTGTCCATCAATCTCGGCATCGGCAGGGTTCTCCCACTGGAGAACACTGGCGTTGTCTGCTCGCTTAGCACACAGAGCTGACAGCTCGCTCTGTGTGTGGGCTGTCAGCTCTGTGTGCTATGCGATAGCGGCGCAGCACAGCCCGACCTAGCATAGCTAGGTCGCCCTACACACATCGCTATGTGTGTAGGGCCCATTAGAGACTTCACATAGCTTCTATATACTTCACACTGACTGTTAGGTGTTTCCTGTGTGTGTGTGTTATTGGGTGATACCTTTTCTACAATGGTTAGAGAGTTAACCTGCAGGGTTTGCAGCACTAAGTTTTCTCCTGCATCCACTTCACAAATCACTTGTGAACAATGTATGTCACCCCAGAGTAGTGGGGGGTCTCCACAGCTCAGTGGTATCCCCCACAATTGGTGGGGATCACAAGGGGATTCTCAGGAACCTCCCTGGGCAAGCAGCATTACAAGTATGCTGGAATCTGTGTCTATGCAACTGACTGCAAATACACTGCAGACACAGAGAGTGCAGCAAGATTTGTCCGTTCTGCAAGGGTGGACATTCTCACTCCCGTGGGTGGCCTGTCACGCAAACGTGATTTATCTGCTGTAGAGACTGACTCTAAGGAGGAGGCTGTTGAAGACGGGGAGGATGTTGTGACACACAACCAGGTTCCCAGGGGTCTCAGATGCTGTTACAGGGTTCTGAGTCCTTAATACTGGCCATAAGAGAAGTCCTGCACCTGTTGAAGGTGATCCCTTTTTTGTGTCTCGAAAAAAGGCAGCATGTGGTATTCCCTGAATAGGCTGATTTGGAAGATGCTTTCAAATCGGCTTGGAAAAATCCTGACGAGTTTTCAGGTGTTCAAATCACCATCAAGTCCACTTTCCCCTTTGATGCCGCCGACAGGCGGGTGTAGGAGGAGCCTCCAGTGGTAGATGCTTCTATGTCCCATTTGTCTAAAAAGATGGTGCTCCCGATACCTGGGACTTACACACTTAAGGATGCAGTGGATAAAAAGCTGGATGGTACATTCAAGTCTGTATAAGGCCAGGGGGGCGGCTATGCGCCCAGTACTCGCTAGTTGCTGGATAGCAAGGTCCATTCATACCTGGGCAACCCAAATCCAAGAGGGATTGTCGGGAGATATGTTCACGGCCCAGGTGGCAGATTTCCTCCGTCACATACAAGATGTGACTAAGGTGCTTTGTGATGCACAAAAGGAGGTGGGCGCTATTAATGAGCATAACTCGGCCATGGAGGCAGTGGCGTAACTAGCTTTTGGGCGCCCCCCCTGCGTTAAAGGGAGGGCGCCCACCCACGCACCCCGCCACACCAACCCCCGCCCGCCCCGCCGCACCAACCCCCGCCCGCCCTGCCGCACCAACCCCCGCCTCGCCGCCCATGCAAACCCCCCCATCCCCCGCAGTCTTACCTACGCTCAGTAGTACGCGCTGGTCCCGGCTCCCTTCTTCTGCTATGAGGACCACCACAAAATGTCCGCCCCCATGCAGCAGACAGTTTCAGAGCACTGTCTGCTAAATGGGGGCGGACATTTTGTTGTGGTCCTCATAGCAGAAGAAGGGAGCCGGGACCAGCGCGTACTGAAGACACTGACAGGTAAAGACTGGGGGGGATGGCGGCGGGGCGGCTGGGTGTAACTATAGCACTGCAGCCCCCGGCGCCCGCACATGCAAAGCACTGTTCTGTGTACACATGGCTGTTCTCTGCTCAGTGCTATTCACAAAGCCAATTTCTCCTGACTTCTCCGTCATGGCATACAGTCACTAGGTCGACCCACTTAATGTCGACATGCATTGCATCCACCACTGAAGGTTGACAGGGCTTAGGGCAACACCTGAAATAGGTTGACATGGCTTAGGTCGACAGGGATGGAAGGTCGACACAAGGATTAGGTCGACAGTCAAATGGTCAACATGAGTTTTTCATGTTTTTTTTGTCGATATATGTAGACATGGACGCCGTCAGAGTGTCCAGCGCTCATGGGTAACAGCATATAAGAATAGAAGCTGATATATGCTGTTATACACCTGTTGGTGAAATGTACATGTGTCTTGAGTAAGCCAGGCTTCATGTGTTTATCACAGGGTGGGATTTAGGGGTTAGGCCACCACTAGGCACAATTGATCGCCCCAGATCATGTCTCTGGACAGCGCAAAACTCACCCCTCCACCACCACCTCCTGCACCACATTTTGCTGCCCATGAGCACATTTAGGTGAAACTAAAATATCAATAAAAACTTAAAAAGGGTACAAGAAACATAATTTTTCAAATTATTTTATTAAAAATAATATTGATAAGACATCATGTGAACAAGTTCAGCAATTTACATGGAACTGCAAAAAAAAAAAAGTTCAGGTATTGATATAGACAGGGCCGCCAAGAGAACTCCTGGGCCCCAGTACAACAACTTCCTGGGGCCCCCACGGACGGAGCTCCCGTACACACTCTACGGACCCGTTGTTACGCCACTGCTTCCAAGGTGGATACACGTACAACAATTTACACTGTAATGCCTATTACACATGTCACACACCCATTACATATTATACCACATGCCATAATGCTCATTACACGTTATGCCACACACCGTAATGCTCATTGCATATTAAGGGGTTAACCTGCTCTGCCAGGGATTAACCTGTCTGCCCTGATTTACATGCCATGGGTTACATGCTCTTTGCAAAGGATTTACACATACCCTCCAACATGACCCCTTCCATTAGGTACAAAATGCTCTGTTTCTGGACTTCCCTAGTTACAGATGTGAGCCTGCAGCACAGTCCAATATTCATATATACTGCCACCCCAAGCATCACTGTTCTGGACTCACTGGCAGTTGATGTGACTGCCCCTCTTTGAATTCTGGACTGTGCTGGAGTCCAACCTCTGTAACTACCAATGGCAGGGAAGTCCAGGAACAGAGCATTTTGTACATAATGGAATAGGTCATGTTGGGGGGTACTTGTCACCAAATAAAAAAAAACCTGTGTGTCCAGACCAGGGCCCCCCTGACAGGCCCGGGCCCGGGTAAATTGTACCTGCTCCCCCCCTCTCTCGGCACCCCTGGATATAGATACTGGCTAAGATGTCTAGGGAAGTGTAGGTATTAGGACATCTCCTATTTTTCCATTTGCACATTACATGAGCAATCATTTGTTTTCATAGCTGTCTTATAAGCCACAACTGTCACTAGATGTGGCCATGGTAAATAGTGCATGCACAGGCTAGTACATTGTGTAATTCTCACATGATATATTATACATGACAAGGAGAAGAAGCCTCACAGCTAGGGTGTGTCTCCTGTTAATGGGTTTATTTAACCTTGTACTATCGCCCACTTCATTTATCCCCATAATTTTAAAGTGTAGTATGTCATGCAAGCTCACCTGACACTCCCTGACACTATACTGTACTTGTCTGCGATTTCAAAGCTTCCTGTAACACATCCACAGATGACTCGTTATCTAGATAGAATAATTGATATTTTATAAGGAATTCCAGGGAACAGAAAGAGATATGCTGGGTACATGCTAGTACAGTGGTGTCAAACTCACGGCCCTACAGCTGTTGTGGAACTACACATCCCAGCATGCCCAGCCACATATTTTATATAATGGATTGCTAAAACTGTGGCAGGGCATGCTGAGACATGTAGTTCCACAACAGCTGGAGGGCCATGAGTTTGACTCTATCGTGACAGCAGACACTGTGACTTTCTAAAGCGGGACTTCATTGAGGTGATCAGAGACATCTTCTGCCCACTGGTTTTAGGGTGGCATGTGACCCTGGCAGAAAGAAGGGGGGGCTCGTGGACAGAGGGATTAAACAGAGGTGCCTCATGACCATTCGAGAGAGATGAGGCAGCCAGGGGAGGAGACAGAGCTGCTTTGCTGGTCTCACCTGTGAAACGGCTCTTGAAGGACAGGTCGGCCACCCCAGATTCCCTTTCGGGGGCAAATACAGGATTTTCTTAGGGTGTGTATGTACATGCATACATACATACATACAAAAGCGCATGCACATAATTACATACATACACACTCAATCATATTATATATATATATATATATATATATATATATATATATATATATATATATATATATGTAGACATCCAAATATAGCCGTGTTTATTTTTGTTGAGATGCGGTATGCTTACAGCAGACTGGTGAGGGCATAGTTAGCTGCTATTGTTAATCATGCATAACCAACAACCCCCCCACCCCACCTACAGATTTATCTCATACCTCCCAACTGTCCCGATAAATGCTGGAACGTCCCGGTTTTTGGGGACGTTCCCACATCCCTCCCGCAGCCGGCAGTTGGGAGTCCCCCCCAATCTTACAGAGTAGACGTGTGCACAGCGTTGTGTTTTTTAGACGTGTACACAGCATCTATTCAGAGGTGCAGTAGCTGAAAACGGGGGCGTGGCCTCATTTGCATATGCGGCACCATCGTTTGCATAATCCACACCCCTTTTTGGGGCTTCATCACACGAGTGGCCCTATTCTTGCCATGTAAAAGTTGGGAGTTACAGGGTCTACACTGAACTGGGACGAACGTGCGTCTCACACGCACGTGCGTCCCAGTCTCTCGGCGGGGACGCTGTGTGTCCCTGCCCGTCTCCGCTTCAGGGAGACGGGTAGGGTTGGGGGGGCGCTCGGGGCAGCTAGGGGTACCTGTAACGATGGGTGGCTGCAGGGACCGGAGGCAGGATCCGTTGCCAGGGGGCACGCGAGCATCTCCTGCACGCGCGCGCCCTCTGGCGGGGCTGGCTTGATGGATGAAGCCAGCCCCATCTGTATGTTTATCTTTCCAACCTGTCTGGTGGGAACAAAATATGGTAATGTGTTGCGGCAAATGACAATCAACCTTTTGTTCCCAAACACAAAAACAGACAATGGTTATTCAGACAAATTTATTTGAATTAACAAATTTATCAGACCAATCATGTTTGTCGGCTTTTCAGCTCCCAAACATTACCAGATTTGTGTTCTCACCAGACAAATTGGACAGATAAATCTTTAGGTGTGTACCTAAAGCAGAGATCATATTAGCGACTGTGTACCCGGAAAATATTCATTTACCATCACATTTTTTCTTATATTTTATATTTTAATGTTATAGATATTATTCTTGATAATTTGATGGTTACATATTAAATTTGTTTATTATAAAGGACTACGCATGGTTTCCATTAATTGTGTGAAAACAGGCAATTCCCTAACATTATTAATATTATTTATGTATATAGATACTATTATCTCATTTACATTTTTGCATACGTCTGACTGGTTTTCCCGGACGCAGTGATCCAATCCTTTTTCCTTGTTTGTGAATTAACCCCAGGAGCTGGCTTGTAAAGGAAATTGGTATTTCTAATATGTCTAACCCACAGGAGCTGGCTTGTAATGGAAATTGGGATTTCCAAAATGTCTAACCCACATCAATGGGGGGAACACAGATGGATCTTGATAGTCTGTTTACTGCCATGATCCTCTATAGCACTTAAGAGCAAGCCTGGAGAAACACTTAGAAGGGAACATTGTGGGTGACATTTATTAGGATGCGAGTTTTAGTAACTTTTCAAAATCGCAACTTATCGCACGGTATTGCACTTTTTGAAATCCCATTTTTCTTTTCTCCAAAACCGATTATTTAATGGGATGCGCAAATGTGCCCAAAAAGCACGGTAAAGTGCGAAGAGATGCAATGTGGTGCAATGTGGTGCGAATTTATGACACAGTAATGTGCGATTTCCGTCACAGGTAATATGCAATTTTCTGGGCAACTGGAATGTGAATTACTACACTGCCTCCGCATGCCAAACAAACCCCTAACAATTGGCCCACCTCAGTCCCCTACAATATGCATCACACCCCCTATATAAAGGGGCACAGGAGCCATTTTGACCTTTGAAAGGTAGTAAGGTGATGAGGATGGACAGGAGAGGAACAGTGTTGGGGAGTGCAGGTGGCAGAGGTAGCAGTGGGCCAGTTACAGCCAGCAGCAGCGCCAGAGGAGTCAGGGGGAGAGGCAGCAGAGGCACACTAAGAGCCAGCAGTGTCAGAGGGAGAGGCAGCACTGTGCCAGCCAACATGGCCACAACAAGGCCTGGGCCAGGGCAGACCCCAGAGGACCCTCTTTCCTCCCCATCTCATCCCCTCACACAGGATGACCTGTTCAGCACACAGTCCGAGGAGGAGCTGCAGGAGGGCACATGACTGAGGTCGACGGGCCTGAGGTGGAGGAAGATGGAGGTGAGGAGGAGGAGGGTAGAAGGGGGTTGGGTGATCCGCACCATAAGTCAGATATTCATATTTTTATTTTTATGTATAATTTTCTTTCTGGGTAGAGAAATGCTCGCCTACCAAGAATTTTTACAAAATATAGTTCCTGGTCTGCTAGGGTGCAGCCCCCCAATTTATCAGTTAAGCAATGTAAACAAGAGGAAAGAAAAGAAATCAGTTTCAAATGGGGCGCACTCCTTACCCACAATGTCTCTTATTGGACTTTTTCATAAAAACGTACCTAATATTAGGTGTATACTTTATTGGTGTGTATTTAACACGTTTAGCCTATCTGGCCATCACTTATATTACGGGTTTTCAACTGTATTAGTTGTATGAAACCTTTATATAATTAATTCCCTTTACAAGGGATGAAACGTAGCGAAAATATTAAAAACGAATAAAGATATAGAAAAACAAAGAAATAGAAATTTAAAAACGTGTCTCTGTGACCTTTATGCAGCTTATGTGAAGTTTGCTTATTGCTGTTATGTAGAATCTGTGTTCATTACAATTGTAATAAAGATACTTATTTCTTGATCAGCTGTGTTTGGTGTTTGTTGTTACAGTTGTTATTATTGTGTGTATCCACCCAGTATATTTTGTATCAATATAATTTTGACACAATTGTTGGTGGAGTTATTCTCTCTTATAATGTATGTCACGTACTCTCTCCAGTGTGTCGGGGGTCATTTGTTCTGGCTGTTCAAATGTGACTACTTTCCCGAGGTGTGATTGATCTTAGAACATGATATAGATAAGGGGGGAATGCCTGCCGTACAGCCCAGTGTTCCCTTGTTAAGAATATCTAAGGATCAGTGAACAGGGATTTTTACACATGTGTGCACATATGTATTAGGATCACTTATTGCTCATGTGTACATCATAGAACATCAGTTTAGTTATGTGATGTTGATGTATTTCATAGGGGGCGTTCCCTCACATTTGCCACTGTGCCCACATATACACTGTACATTCACTTCAAGTATTTATTCTTAAACATATATAGTGTGTGAGGAGGAGGAGGGTGCTGCTGCCCTGGAGGAGGAGGGGGACATGGAGAGGAGCGGTGACAGCAGAGGAGGTTGAGGATCGAGAAAGTGCCTGCACCCAAAGTAGCTGCAAGGTGTGCTTCTCATACGAAGAAAATGTGGCCCTTGTCCGCACCATAGTGCCCGTATTTGACAGGCTGCTGGGGAAGCACAATAACAGGACCACTGCGCAGTGAAAGAGGGCCATGTGGGAATCCATCACTGGCACAGTCAATGCCATTAGCAGCCACAAAAGAAGTGTCAGAAATTTTAAAAAAGGTTTAATGACATCAAAAGGCTCCTGAAAGGCAAGATGGCAACAACATCAAGAGGCCAGCCGCACTGGAGGAGGTACCAGCCAACCAGTCACATATACATCGTATGAGAAGCAACTCAAAAGAATAATCCCACCAGAGGTCCTTCCTGGGCTCCATGTTGCCGACACCGATAGGCCACCAACGCCGCCCCAGCTGGTAAGTGTTAACACATTTTCATGTACATCAACCATTGCAATCTTTTCTAACTGTAATGTTCTCTTGTAATGTTTGCATAACAATAGTGCTGATGTGGCACTACATATCCCAGCAAGGTCAAGTTATTTAAATTTACATTTCCTAAAGTTCAATTGTTGGTGATGCTGGGTCATGTAGTTTCAGAACTGCTGGTATTGGTCAAATGCCTAGCAAATGATGTTACAGGTTCAAATTGGTCAGGGCCCAAACATATTTTTAATTCAGTAATACCAATAACCCCTCCATAGAGCATTATTTCAGTCATGATCTTTTTTTTAAATATTTTTAAAATTTTTACTTTTTCAAATATAACCACACAATAATGGGCACACATAATTGGTAATCATGAGCCATGTGTGCCCCAGGGATAAAACATGTAACACATGTTATGATCCATGCTGGAAATAAATGTTGTCCATGCAATATTTCTAACGGCTGTCCACTATTTTGTTTGCAGATCCACATTCCCGAAGTGCTCACGCACCCCACACAGGCTGAGGCATATGTCCGGATTCAGAGGCTGCAGGTAAGCAAAATATATGCAAAACCATTACTCATACAGTACACACACATATGTAACATGCACAATAGCCTATACTACAATGTACTCCACCAGCCTACTGTTAACCAAATATAGGTTCAATTTCACCTACAGTGTTCCAATAACTTGATGAAGCATGTTTAAATATGAATACATCCTAATGTAACCAATGTAATATAGGGTATTGGCTGCCAAAATAGCACATTACAGTGGTGGCAGATATGCTGGCCATGGCATGGTGTAATTGAAACCCACCACATTGCAACAGAAGCATTTTCTATGTTAAAAAGCCATCAGAGAAATCTAATATAGCATTAAACTATTTGCTGGGGTACATCTGTTACTGTACAGTACCCATTGTTATGTGCCATACCCCAAAACACACCTTAAATGCACTATGACACATACTGTACTACACAGTTATTGTTAGGAGCTGCACGGGCAGCGCCTCCGCTCGCCCGGCAGTCTCCTCTGTTCTTCCGGCGGTTGCCGGGTTACCGCGACGCCGTCGCGTCATCAGCCGGGAGCTTCCGGCAGACAGTCAGGCTGCCGGCGTACAACCCCTTCCTCCCCTGCCGCAGCGGTTGCCAAGGCGACGGAGGACGCCTGGCGGCCGCAGGGAGGAAGGGGTGTGCATGACGCCGCACGCAGCGTCAGGGTAGCGCTTGGCGCGCTATTTAAACTTGGACACTGGGACACTCAGACGCCGGCTATAGCTCCTGATTTGGCGTCCTGAGTGTTTCCGGTTCCAGGCTCCTGCTCACCCGTGGTTCCTGGTTTCCAGTCCCTGTTCCTGGCTGCCTCCAGAAACCTTGCTTGCGTCTGCCTGCTGATATCTTGGTGTCAGATAAGTTGGGAGACTCTCACTCCTTGCCTCCCTTATTGTCAGTTCTTATTGTGTCAGCATATTGTGTATTGTTACACCCGTCAGCAGTGCTTATTGTGTCAGCATATTGTGTATTGTTACACCCGTCAGCAGTTCTTATTGTGTCAGCATATTGTGTATTGTTACACCCGTCAGCAGTTCTTATTGTGTCAACATATTGTGTATTGTTACACCCGTCAGCAGTTCTTATTGTGTCAACATATTGTGTATTGTTACACCCGTCAACATCTTGGATTGTGTCAGCATACCGTGTGCTCAGCACCTGGGTACACCTTGTGTATTGTGATACCAGTCAGTTTGGCCACGGTACTTTGTCTGGCCTGCTGCCCACAGCATTAGCACCGCGGGTTCCAGCCCAGTCCGCTATCCACTGACACCCCCTCTGTGGGGCAGGGTGGTTCTCGCCTCCTTGGTTTCTTAGGTAGATTTCCCCTTGTTTACCTCCGGCCTTGGCGGCTGCGTTGTCTCTAGTAAGACCAGGTGGCATCGGGGTGGGAGCCTGACTAACGGGCTCCCACGAACGCTGCTATTATTGGTGAAGGTTAGCTTAGCACGCATCCGCCAATTCCAAGGGGTGACAATGGAGTTAGGGTAGGCGAGATCTCCCTGTTCCTAACATTATAGCCGGCCAGTACTTCACCCGAACCTCCAGTCAGCCATTATGGATCCGGCCCAGCAGGCTGCTAATCACGCTCTGGCGGGGCAGATGCATACTCTTACTCAAGAGCTTCAGAAATTGACCCTCCGGGTAAACTCACAAGAGGAACGGGTACAAGGGGTCTTATCCTCATCTAGAAACCCCGAACCCAAGTTGAGTCTCCCGGACCGGTTTTCCGGGGAACGTTCACAGTTTTTTAACTTTAGAGAGTCGTGTAAACTTTATTTCAAACTCCGCCCGGCCTCCTCCGGCGTGGAATCCCAGCGTGTGGGAATGGTCATCTCCCTGCTACAAGGAGACCCCCAGACCTGGGCGTTTGGCCTTCCCGCAGGGTCCGAGGCCCTTACCTCTGTGAATGCTTTCTTTTCTGCCATGGGGTTGCTTTACGACGACCCAGACCGTGCTGCCTTAGCCGAAGCCAACCTGAGGGCACTACGGCAGGGTCAGAGTAACGCAGAGGCTTATTGTACCCAATTCAGGAGGTGGGCCATTGACTCTGGTTGGAATGACCCAGCACTCCGTAGCCAATTTCGCATTGGGTTATCTGAGACGTTAAAAGATGCATTGGTCCACTACCCTACTCCGACCTCCCTGGATGAAATTATGGAGTTAGCCATAAAGGTAGATCGGAGGTTCCGGGAACGCCAGAGGGAGAGGGTTTCCGGGGTATATCCCTCCACATCACTGGGGGAGACCTCGGAGGTTGTCTGTGACGAACCCATGCAAATTGGGGCTACACGTTTATCTGCCGCAGAAAAGAATCGTAGGAGGCTGAAGGGTCTCTGTCTGTATTGTGGTGGTCAGGGTCACCGTGCAGTGGTCTGTCCGTTGAAGGCGGGAAAAGACAGGGCCTAGGTGGGTTTGGGGAAACTCACCTGGGCCTATCTTGTTTTTCTCCCCTAGACTCGATCATTATTCAGGTTTCTGTCACTTATAATAACTGCACTGTCGCTACCACTGCCTTTGTTGATTGCGGTGCAGCCGGCAATTTTATTGACAGGGGGTTGGTTTGTTCTTTGGGGCTCAAACCCATTTCCCTGGTCAATTCGTTGTCGGTTTGTGGCCTGGATGGTCAGCCACTCGCCAACGGCAGTGTTACCACGTGCACCCCTTCTCTCCAGCTTTCGGTGGGGGCTCTTCATTCAGAAGAGATTTCTTTTTTGTTGTTTCACTGTCCGCTCACGCCACTCGTCCTAGGGTTACCATGGCTTAGGAAGCACAATCCCAGTATCGACTGGACCACAGGAGAAATTGTACGTTGGGGCTCTTCCTGTTCTGATCACTGTCTCTCTCTTCCTCTTCGTCTTGTCCTTCCCGTTTTTTCTTCTTTACCCATACCCTACAGAGACTTTGCCGATGTGTTTTCCAAGAAGGAAGCTGATACGTTGCCCCCTCACCGTCCCTTTGATTGTACTATAGACTTAGTTCCCAATGCCAGATTGCCCAAGGGACGTCTATATGCCCTCTCAGAACCTGAATCCCAGGCCATGGATTCATACATAAAAGAGAGTCTCGAAAAGGGATTCATCCGTCCTTCTAAATCTCCTGTAGGTGCAGGGTTTTTTTTTGTTGAAAAGAAAGATGGATCTTTGCGTCCCTGCATAGACTATAGGGCCTTGAACAAAATTACTGTAAAAAATTCTTACCCGTTACCACTCATCTCTGTTTTGTTTGATCAAATCCGGGAAGCGGTGGTGTTTTCCAAGATTGATCTTAGAGGAGCATATAACCTCATCAGGATTAGAAAGGGAGATGAGTGGAAGACAGCCTTTAACACACATTCAGGTCACTACGAATATCTTGTGATGCCGTTCGGCTTGGCCAACGCTCCTGCAGTTTTTCAGGATTTCATCAATAAAGTACTCCGGCCGTTCCTGGGAGTATTTGCTGTGGTTTACTTAGACGACATCTTGATTTTTTCCAAGTCACTTTCTGAACATCGGCAACACGTCCGCCTGATTCTTCAGAAGTTGCGTGAAAATCAATTATATGCCAAACTCGAAAAGTGTGAATTCGAAATTGCTCAAGTCTCTTTTCTGGGTTATGTCATCTCTCCTAAGGGTTTTTCCATGGACCCCAGCAAGGTTCAAGCCATCATGTCCTGGGCTCTTCCTAACAATCTCAAGGCCATCCAAAGATTCTTAGGATTCTCCAATTATTATCGGAGATTCATCCGGTCCTTTTCTGACATTGTTGCCCCCATTGTGGAACTGACTCGCAAGGGAGCCAATCCTGAAATTTGGTCCCCACAGGCCGTTGAGTCCTTTCATCAATTAAAGAAGGCCTTCTGCTCAGCTCCTGTCTTACATCACCCTGATCCCAGAATTCCTTTTATTGTGGAGGTTGACGCCTCGGATGTAGGGGCTGGAGCTGTCCTTTCTCAGAAGGACATTCGTGATCAGAAGATTCATCCTTGCGCCTTCTTCTCCCGTAAGTTCTCCTCAGCTGAAAGGAACTATGATGTCGGGAATCGTGAATTGTTGGCCATTAAATGGGCCTTTGAGGAGTGGCGTCATTGGTTAGAAGGGGCCAAACACATCATCACTGTGATTACCGACCATAAAAACTTAGCCTACATCGAATCTGCTAAGCGATTAAACCCACGACAAGCCCGGTGGGCGTTGTTCTTTACCAGGTTTCAATTTATCATTACGTTCAGACCCGGCCCCAAAAATGTCAAAGCTGATGCTTTATCTCGTAGTTTCCAGACTTGTCAGAGCACTGGACTCAAAGATACGCCCATTGTCCCGTCTTCTGTCATTTTTGCGGGTCTGACTCAGGACTTGGCCTCCCGTGTCCTGGCTTCTCAGCCTTCTGCTCCTCAGGGGACTCCACATAATAGACTATTTATTCCCAAACACCTCAGAAATTTGGTCCTCAAAGATTTTCATTCCAGTAGGGTCACTGGACACCCTGGCGTTACCAAGACCCTTGAGCACTTGTCTAGGGCGGTTTGGTGGCCCACCATAAAACAGGATGTTGCTCTGTTTATCTCTTCTTGTCCGGTATGTGCTCGACATAAATCTCCCAGGTCATCACCAGTGGGTACTCTTCTGCCATTGTTCATTCCCGAAAGGCCATGGTCCCATATTTCTATGGACTTCATTGTCGACCTTCCTTCTTCTTCTCGTTTTACCACCATTTGGGTCACGGTCGACCGCTTTAGCAAGATGGCACATTTTATTCCCTTGCGTAAACTTCCCACTGCTAAAGAGTTGGCACAACTCTTTATCTCGCATATTTTCAGACTCCATGGCCTTCCCTTGGATATTGTTTCTGACAGGGGATCTCAGTTTGTGGCCAGGTTCTGGAGAAGTTTTTGTTCCGGTTTAGGAATACAGGTCAGTCTTTCCTCCGGGCATCACCCACAGTCCAACGGGCAGACCGAAAGGGTCAACCAAGCATTGGAGCAATATTTACGCTGCTTCGTCTCCAAATGTCAGAGCAATTGGGCCGAACTGGTACCTTTAGCAGAATTTGCTTATAACAACTCGTATCATGCGGCCTCCAAAAGCTCGCCTTTTTTGTGTAATTTCGGGTTCCATCCCAAGTGCAACTCCTTCTTTGTTCCGAAGGGGTTCCTCTCGGCCGCCCTTCTCCACAGTGTCCTTCCTTAGGAAGTCGTGGCAAAAGGTTCATTTGGCTCTGAGGCAATCTTCAGCACGTTCAAAAAAATTTTTTGACAAACATAGGAGACCATGTTTTTTCCAAGTGGGGCAAAAGGTGTGGTTGTCTACTCGCCACATTAAGCTTCGCCAGAGATGTCCCAAATTAGGGCCCAGGTTCATCGGTCCATTTTTGATCACTGCTCAAGTCAATCCGGTGGCATTTAGGTTGCAGCTCCCCAGAGCACTGCGGATCAATAATGTCTTTCATTGCTCTCTTCTTAAACCAGCCTCGATGGCTTCCCAATCAGGGCCTGCTTCCAACCGCGAACCAGTCCTCATTCAAGGGCACAAAGAATTCATAGTAGAACAGATATTGGATTCCAAGGTTGTTCGGGGTCAACTGAAATTTTTGGTCCATTGGAAGGGGTTCGGAGAAGAGGAGAGGTCTTGGGTGCCTGAGCGATTGTTACATGCGCCCAGGCTCAAAGCAGAGTTCTTTAAGACCTTCCCATTCAAACCTGGTTGTAAGGGTTCGGTGACCCCTCCTCAAGGGGGGGTACTGTTAGGAGCTGCACGGGCAGCGCCTCCGCTCGCCCGGCAGTCTCCTCTGTTCTTCCGGCGGTTGCCGGGTTACCGCGACGCCGTCGCGTCATCAGCCGGGAGCTTCCGGCAGACAGTCAGGCTGCCGGCGTACAACCCCTTCCTCCCCTGCCGCAGCGGTTGCCAAGGCGACGGAGGACGCCTGGCGGCCGCAGGGAGGAAGGGGTGTGCATGACGCCGCACGCAGCGTCAGGGTAGCGCTTGGCGCGCTATTTAAACTTGGACACTGGGACACTCAGACGCCGGCTATAGCTCCTGATTTGGCGTCCTGAGTGTTTCCGGTTCCAGGCTCCTGCTCACCCGTGGTTCCTGGTTTCCAGTCCCTGTTCCTGGCTGCCTCCAGAAACCTTGCTTGCGTCTGCCTGCTGATATCTTGGTGTCAGATAAGTTGGGAGACTCTCACTCCTTGCCTCCCTTATTGTCAGTTCTTATTGTGTCAGCATATTGTGTATTGTTACACCCGTCAGCAGTGCTTATTGTGTCAGCATATTGTGTATTGTTACACCCGTCAGCAGTTCTTATTGTGTCAGCATATTGTGTATTGTTACACCCGTCAGCAGTTCTTATTGTGTCAACATATTGTGTATTGTTACACCCGTCAGCAGTTCTTATTGTGTCAACATATTGTGTATTGTTACACCCGTCAACATCTTGGATTGTGTCAGCATACCGTGTGCTCAGCACCTGGGTACACCTTGTGTATTGTGATACCAGTCAGTTTGGCCACGGTACTTTGTCTGGCCTGCTGCCCACAGCATTAGCACCGCGGGTCCCAGCCCAGTCCGCTATCCACTGACACCCCCTCTGTGGGGCAGGGTGGTTCTCGCCTCCTTGGTTTCTTAGGTAGATTTCCCCTTGTTTACCTCCGGCCTTGGCGGCTGCGTTGTCTCTAGTAAGACCAGGTGGCATCGGGGTGGGAGCCTGACTAACGGGCTCCCACGAACGCGGCTATTATTGGTGAAGGTTAGCTTAGCACGCATCCGCCAATTCCAAGGGGTGACAACGGAGTTAGGGTAGGCGAGATCTCCCTGTTCCTAACAGTTATGGTGGCATACTTACCCATTTCTCATTTTCCACAGGATCATCACAACTACTGGTGCAAACATCAGACACAACAGAAATGATGGAAGAAGATACAGAAATGATTCTTCATCCAGTCGATGCATTCTCACCTGAGGAAGAAAACACACAGACAACTGTCACTCAAAGGCCGTCAAATGTGGTGACATCCCAGCAAACCACACCCACCCAACCACCCCACACACCATCTACAGCAGATGAGTTAGCACGATCATTAGATTCATTTAAACACAAACAAATAGCGTTTATGGAGATGTAAAGCCATAAAATGGGCAACATGCAAGGATACCTTAGAAATATATTTCAGCAACTAAAAAAGTGGGCAACAGTGTCCGTGTAAGTGTGGGCACACAAGTAAGAATGGCTGCCACCCTGGACACATGTCTGGCCGAGATCAGCCAGGCCCTACGGGTCCAAAAAAATAATGTAGCCATCCTAAATGAGAGTGTACATGGTCAAACACAAGAAATAACAGCACAAACTACTGCACTGGTCGCCCTGCAGACACAATTAAATAACCAAGAGATCAGTTTATTAGGGGAACCTATTTCTACAGTTAGCAGTGTTTCAAGTACCCCAACTTCTCCCCCACGTAGGAGTGTGCGAACCAGGGGGGCCTTGGGTCAGGGGCAAAGGGGGCTGTGCGCGTACAAATGTTCCCAAAAAATGATGTTGTAATAAGCACATGTTGATTTTTGTTGTAGTATACCTTTTTGATTGCATAATTTGAACATGACAATTTATGGAACAGTAATTGCACAATTCAAGCATTGCTTACATTAGTAAAGTTGTTCATTTACAGTAACTTGTGTAATATGTGTATTGAGTGTTTTAACATAAAATGGTGCAATCAGGGCCGGTGCAAGCCTCCCCCCCCCCCCACCCCAGGCAAATCCCTTACCTGCCCTCCTGCTCGCCGCCCGCTGCTGGGGAGATTTCAGCGGGCAGCAGACGATACTGCACCACAGGGTGGGGGTGCGGGCGACACTGCGGCGTGCGCCCGCAACCCCCGTGTCCAGGGGGGGGAAAGGGAAGCTACGCTTCCTTTCTCACCTGCTCCCAGTCCCCACTGCAGGGGAAATTTCAGCGGGCGGGCGGGGGGTGCGGACGATACTGCACCACAGGGTGGGGTGCGGGCGACATTGCGCCGTGCGCCCGCAACCACCCTGTCCAGGGGGGGGGAGGGAAGCTACGCTTCCTTTCTCACCTGCTCCCAGTCCCTGCGGCGCATCCTGGTTTCTATGGTGTAGGTACCTCTATGGTACCTCTCCTCCTCGGCGGCTCAGTACCACCCTCCAGTGGCCGGCGCCCTAGGCAAATGCCTAGACCTGCCTAGTGGTGGCGCCGGCCCTGGGTGCAATCCACAATGCTAATGTGCAGTTAGGTTGTTACAGAGGCAGAACTCTGGGAGGCAATGGAGTCATCTGCCGCCGGGCACCTGCTCCCAAGGAGGCACCTCTCCTTCCCCTGGAAGTTTAAATCAGTTATTTAAAAGCCAACGATATTGCTTCTGTGGCTGAGTTCTGAAATATATGTGTTCTCTATCTATCTATCTATCGATATTTCTGAACAGAAATATATATTTTATATAAGGTTATATAGGGTTGTGTGTGCAGGGGGGCATATCTTGCCTCCGAGCAACTGGAACGAACTTACGCCACTGCGTTGTTACAATATATTGCTGCTGTAGGACATTTTTTTTTAATGGCATGCACTATTGTATGTAGTTACTTACCAGCATGTCATCACCAAGGGATACCTCAGGTTAAGCAGCTTCTTTCATTGGGGCCCCACTACTCCCCTAGATATTGGTGATATTGTATGGCAATTGGTTTATGGTATGTAAACACACTTAAACAAATGGTACATTTTAGTATATTTTAGAAATGCAATTACCTGAGAAATACCACGTTATGATCTCCCTACGCATCAGATCCCCCCTCTGCATACCCCTAACTACCATAGGTGGGGTAGTTTCAGCTTTCTGCATGACTGCTGCATTGCCATCCTCCACATAACATGGTTGGGAAAGGGCAATGTTATGTAACATGCAGCAAGCCTGGACAATCATCACTACTTTTGCTGGGAGCTAAAGCAGTATTCCTGATGATCTGTCCAAACACCTGAAACGACTTTTACAGCACCCGGAAGGTGCGTTCCATAACATTGCAATTGGCAATGTGTGCATCATTGTAGTGGAGCTGTGCAGGGCCTTGTGGGTAATGCAGAGGTGTCATGAGCCACGGTAGAAACCCATATCCTGAGTCACCTTGAAAGAAAAAATTAGGTCAATACAGTAATATGGTAAGATGTGTACATTTGGTTTAAATGAGCAAGGGGAAAACACTGATATTTACAGAAGTATGGTAAAAGACAGGGACTGATTACACCTATATATTGCACATATCAGAAGACACAATACAATAAAGTGTAACTACAGAAAAAAAAAAAACATGCACTATAGTACAGGGTACACTTGCTGTTGCTAATTAATAACGGAAAAAAACATACCCATTATTTGCCCAGAGTCACAAATCACCTTGGAAAGTGATTTAAGGTTAGATACATTTCTGGCTAAAGTGAACACACTATTGACACACTACACAGGAGTGCAATAATTGTTTAGTATGTAAAGGAACACATACTGTAATAGCACTATACATAGTGGGCAATCATTTACAGAACTTAAAATGTACTTACCAAGTAGCCATCCCTCCGGCATGTGGTGGTCTTGGAAGCAGTCCCAGAGGGCTGAGTGATGCAGAATATAGGCATCATGGCAGTTCCCTGGGTAGCCATGGACGTTAAGGGAGTGACACCCACACCGATGGACGTAGACGTGTCCCCTCATGTGCGGTGCCCGAAGCCCAATGTGGCTGCAATCTATGGCTCCCAGAACATTTGGGAATGCTGAGAGCCAATAGAAAGCCACCTTAAGGTCCTGCCACTTGGACTCTGAACGTGGGAATCTGATGTATGTGCGCTACAACTTCTTGAAAGCAAGTAACTCTTGATTTAAATGCTTAGAGAAAGTGGCTTGTGAGACCATGAGGTCATACACTGAGTGGAGCTTGTGGCCAAGAAGTAGAGGGCACACATTAATTTCTGCAGCCCAGACACTGCATAGTTGACACCCCCATAAGGGTACAAATCATCTCTCACCTGCTTATATAAGTTCAAGAGGTTAGTGCGATTCAGCCGAAACATCCCCACAACCTGTTGATCAGAGAGGGATTCCAGGTACAGCCTACCACGATACCTACATGAAGCACGCAGTAATCGGGGTACCTGGATCTGGCGCACAGCAGTCTCCCTCCTCCTGCGCAGCTCCTCCAAATGACCAATGTCACAAACAGCCAGCTCCACACTACTCTGCACAATCTCCATCTCTCAAACCCTCACAGGTGTCCTTAATGATGGTTGGGTATATGTAGGGGAGGTTATGAATACAATTGTGGACACCTGTGTGAAAATTAACCATTTCTGCATTTGACCAAAGTTGTTCTTGGGTCAATTCGCCCATCAGGACCAGGTCTGCATCAGTGGTGCATTCCATTCAATAAGCGACTTGTGTACTTTTCAATGCAAAAACATCTGGATGCGAAAAAATGCGATTTAAACTCGGCAAATAAAAATGTATGATTTATCACACAATATATGCGAATTACGTGACTTAGCGCACCCTATTATGTAAGCGTTTTCGACAAAATGTGCGAAACACCATTTTTTTGCCTAAAAATCGCAAAAAAAACCAACAACTAACTCATCCTATTAAATGTCACCGTATGTTTCTAAGACACCAGATCATGACACCAATTAAAGGATGAAATATGTTATATAACAGAACTAAAGTACGCTTCTTACTGAGGATTAAATAAGAATATAGGAACGCCTATATCCTTACAGGAGATCAGTTAAAGGGTTTCAAATGTGCACCAACGAAAATATTACACTACTTGAACAATGGAGAACAAAAAGTAATATCCGGGTTTTATCTATAGGACTACAATTTTAGGATTTTATTTTGTATTGCATGCGAACTGGGATTTAGCATGAGGTAGAGTGTGCTTGCATAGACATGTATTCTGAGTATTGTTACAGAAATGAAAGAGTTTAATGAAGTTAAATCTGCATAGTCTTAGGGGGGGGCGTGGCCACGGCAAGGCGGGAGTGAGTGAGTGTGTGGGGAGAGCTCCCTGAATGTAACATCCGTATAATACTGGTGACCGGCCGAAGGTGTGACCTGAGCCCCGCAATTGAGCTCCAGGAGTGAGTACCTGGAAAGCGTCTGTGCCTTTCTGCTTTGTTGGGCAGTTTAGCGGGCGGCCCGGGACCTCGGGCTGCACGGGGAAGCTTGGTGCGGGGAGCGAGATCTCGCGTGGATTGTGCACGTCATCAGGAGGCGCGAAGAGACGCCGAAGTGCTCAGCGGTATCCAGGCGGCTGTGACAGTGCACGTGCGAGCTGCCCGGACGGGTGAGAGCGCAAAGTGAGTGGGAGAGAAGGGCTTTTGATCGCTGCTCCCGCGAAATTGAAGCAAGGAAAGCACTCAGAAGGACCGCAACGGAGTGGTGAGATATACATCTAAAAAAAAAAATCTCTGGGCTGAGAGCGCCATGTGCTCTAATTAACTCAGTGCGGTCTGGGCAGGTGCCTTGTGTGTTTACGTCGGCAGCAGCGATACTAAATGCTGGATTATTCAGGCAGGATACAGCTGGGTTTGAACTTTATTATCTTGTTTGCCCTATGAGTTATACCTGCTGAGTAAATACCGACGAACTAAGACCCTTTCTCCTTTCTTTTTCTCCCCCTCACCCTATTGGCAGAAAAAGCCGCAAAGCTACATATTACACAGTACAGTGTGCCCTGAGCATAAGAAGAATATATTCATTAAGTGGCTCGGACTGAATATCTCCTAAGACTAATGGTCAGAGACAGTAATATTAGTCGACATGGGCAAAAGTGGCAACACCACAGCTGCGGCCCGCCTGGAAAGATTTGCACGTTCCCAGACTAATAATAGCGGGCAGACTTCACAATCAACACCCCAGTCAACTCCCCAAAGCTCCCCCGCAAAGAGCTCTACCCAGCAATCCCCTGAAATCACACTTCAACAACTTTTGGATGCTATCCATGGCTGTGAGTTAAGGCTGTCAGAAAAGATTGTTAGCATCCAGCAAGATATAGGTGGGCTCAAAAACGATATACAAGAAATTAAATCCCAGATTAAAGAGGCTGAGCAGCGCATCTCAAATGTGGAGGACTGTAACAAGTCATTACTGGAAAAAGTCAACGCAGTGTCAACCCAAATGCAGTTTCTAAAAGATAAAATATTCGACATGGAAGGGAGACTTCGTAGGAACAATGTTCGTTTGGTGGGGTTACCAGAAAGGGAAGAAGGGGTTGAGGTTGCTTTATTTTTGGAGAAATGGTTAAAGGACAAGTTGGGCCTAGAGTCATTTTCTAGATTCTTTACGATCGAGAGAGCTCATAGAGTACCAATGAGGCCTCCCCCCCCCCGGAGCCCCCCCCCCCCGGACGATGATTATGAAATTTCTACATTTCCAGGACCGGGACATGGTGCTTCGCCTAGCTAGAACAAAGGGCCCGCTGGAGCATAATGGGAATAGAATTTCGCTGTTCCCGGACTTCGCTCTGGAAGTACAAAAAGAGCGAGCAAAATTCTTAGAAATCAAAAAGAGACTTCGGGAAAAGGGAGTTAAATACTCCATGGTGTTCCCCGCAAAACTAAGAATTGTCTCAGACACCGGCACAGTCTTTTTTCAGTCAGCCAATGAAGCCGGGGACTGGCTTGATAAACGGGCACCAGGCTCTAAACAAATGGGTCAAAATACTGAGTAAATTGTCTATGAATATTAAGATCATGATTGCAGTTCAGGGAGCTCACCGCCTGATGGTGTGCTAAAATTAGAAGCCTCAAAGGGTTAGCAGTAGATAGGGGGTTGGGACAGAAGTATGCCAGGGGTATAGAGGTATACAGGGTGGAGGGAGGTGGGATGGGGGGGATGGGGGTTGTATTTTGTGTAATGTGTTGTTTTTTTTTTTTTTATTGTCAATTGCTTGGTGTGCTATTTAGCAGCTTATCCTCTTATTCCAGCTCAGACTTGTGGTAATTACTTATGTGTAGATAATATATACCCACAATGTTTTAAGTATAAACCAATGCTAACCAGCTCAATATGGGCACTGAGAGAAGTAGGCGTCGGTCTTTGTAGTAACATGAAACTGGTTCTTACAATGTTTTCTTGTTTTTTTAAGTATAAATATTGGTATCTGTCGGTCCATTTTTCTAGAAGCTGCATTCGATCTGGAGAGAAAGTATAAACTAATTAATTAGGCATGGTTGTAATTATGTCATGGAATGTGAGGGGTATGAATAATAAAATAAAAAGGTCCCTAATAATGCGACAAGTAAAACAGTATAACGCGGATGTTACCTGCTTGGTTGAAACACACCTTGCAGGCTCCTCTTTACTAAGTCTCAAAAAACCCTGGACCGGATGGGTATACCATGCCCCCTTTACAAATAGCTCTAGAGGGGTGTCAATTTTAATTAAGAGATCTCTCCCATTTGAGTGCAGCCGAAAGAAGATTGACCCTCAGGGGCGTTATATTTTTTTGGACTGTAAGATTCATTCCTATCATGTATTGTTAATGGCCATATACATTCCTCCACCCTTCTCTTATGAGATTTTGAAATCTGCAATTGAATTCTCTGCTGATTCTCCAGATACCCCGGTGATCTGTATTGGTGACTATAATAACATAATTGATGTACAAGCTGACAGGTGGAGTAGGTCAGCTATAGGTGGTAGCCGAAATAATAAAGGCTTTGGTGAATTTATCAAAAATTTGGGGTGGGTGGATCCATGGAGGGCCAGAAATCCCACTAAAGCACAATTTTCTTGCTTCTCAGCTTCTTTCCAAAGTTTTTCTAGAATTGATATGGTGTTAATTTCGGATACTCTTCTTCCTAATGTTGTAAATGTAACATATAAAAATAGAGGGATCTCCGATCATTCCCCAGTGCTCCTGGAGTTAACTGACCAGAGAAGGGAAGGTAATTCATTTTGGAAATTTGACACAAGATGGTTAGAAAAATTGGACACTAATCTCGAAGGTCAGTGGCAGGAATACTGGGAAATGAATAGAGGAACGGCCCCAACCGGGATGGTATGGGACTGCTTCAAAGCTTATATAAGGGGTAGTCTTAGGAGGGGAGTAGCTGAAGCAAGAAGAACCAGTAGAGAAAAAGTTGTGGCCCTTGAACAGGAATGTGAGAATCTTGAGAGGTGCTATCTTGATAAGGGCAGTGAGGACCTTAAAAAAAAATGGTTAGCGGCCCAAGAGAATTGGATTAAATGTGTGAAAGAAGAGAATGCAAAGATGTCTCTACACAGCTCCCAGATTAGATATGCCACGGCTGACAGATCGGGGAAATTACTAGCTAAAATCGCCCAATCTGATAACCCCCCTAATGTGATAGCGAGGATAACAGATAAGAGTGGGATTGAGGTAAGTGGTAATAAAGAGATGCTGGAGATATTTAGAGGATATTTCGCCGAATTATATGAGTCCAGATCTAGGTATAATCAGAGCGATATCTGTGACTTTTTGAAAAAAATTAAGTTACCAAAGCTGGGCGTAGAGGATATGCTCGAGCTTGAAGCTCCCCTGAATTTGACGGAAATAAAAGTAGCAATCGCCTCATTACCTAATGGAAAGGCTCCTGGGATTGATGGCATCCCCGCTGAGATTTTTAAAAAACATACGGAATTAATGGCCCCATTACTCCTGGAAATATTTAATAATAGTTTTGATGTGGACAAACTCCCTTTATCTATGATGGAAGCAAAAATAGTAGTTCTTCTTAAGGCACAAAAAGATTCGGTGCAGTTAGATTCCTACCGCCCTATTTCTCTTATAGCTACAGAGGCTAAGATTCTTGCGAAAGTCTTTGCAAATAGGTTGAATAAACACATTGGGAAATTAATCCATCCTGACCAAACAGGTTTTATGCCTGGCAAATCAACTTCGTCTAATATTCGTAAGATGTTGCTGCAAACACAGACTGCGCATTTGGCCCATCCCCTCCCGGTGGTGATGTCCCTCGACGCGGTCAAGGCGTTTGATGCGGTCGAGTGGCATTACCTCTGGGAGGTGTTGGCTGCAATGGGCATAGGGCCGGGATTCATTAAATGGATAAAATTGTTGTATAATGACCCTGTGGCTAGGGTAGCCATAAATGGGAATATTTCGCAACCCTTTCCTCTATTTAGAGGAACGAGGCAGGGGTGTCCCCTATCCCCCACCCTTTTTGCGATATCAATAGAGCCATTGGCCTGTTTAATGCGTCAACACCCGGAGATAATGGGGTTTAACAGAGGCTCCATCTCTGATGTAGTCACCCTGTATGCGGATGATCTCCTGATTTTTTTAGCGGATGGACAAAAGGCTGCCCCCCTGGCTATGGATGTGATCACTAAATTCGGGGATTATTCTGGGTTCAGGGTGAACTGGAGTAAGTCAATTATATTTGCAATTAGACCTCAGGATACAGGGTCTGAGCTGGTGGATACACCACTGAAATGGGCCTACACCTTTAAGTATTTGGGAGTGTGGATATCGCATAATTCCGCAGACTTTAAAAAACTAAATTTAGATCCCCTATTAGATTATCTGATAGATAAATTTAAAATATGGAGGAGGTTACCCTTATCAGTTTCCGGGAGAGTAAACCTTATAAAAATGATTGTATTGCCAAAATTTTTATATCAACTCCAGCATGCCCCCAAATATATTCCTGAGTCATTTTTTAGGAAATTTAATAGCATGGTCGCCTCTTTTATCTGGCATAACTCGCGAGCTAAGATCCAACTTCAAGTCTTATTTAATAAGAGGGAAGAAGGTGGTCTCGCATTACCAAATCTGCAGCTATATTATTTGGCAAGCCAACTGGCCTCTGTAGCAGATTGGGTGAGACCATCAGTAGAGTGTATGAGGATACAAAATACCATCTTAGAACGAGAAAATGGAATTACTCCTCTTCAGAAGTTAGTGAGGGGCCAGTCCAGTAGGGGAGACCCTGATATAATAAAACAGGCGGTTAAAATTTGGGTAAAATCAAATAAAAGGGTTGGCTTCCAAAATCTAGATGAAGAACACCCCTTAAATGACCCGAAGATATTAAAAGGGATTAAATATACACAATCCGTCAAGTTCTGGGAGCCCTTTGGCATAAATTCTATAAGCCAGCTTTATGAGAGAGGTAGATTAAAATCTTTTGTACAGCTACAATGCGAGTATGATGTTCCGGCGAGGTATACTTTTAGATATATCCAGCTTCGTAACGCCTTAAATTCCTTTTTTAAGGATAATAATCCCCTCTTTGGAGAATCCCCAATTAAAAAAATATTGAAATCTGACAAAAATAATAAACTGATATCAAGACTTTATAATTATCTGTCCGCAGCAGCTGGGGACAATCTGGTAGCTCTGCGGGAAAAATGGGAGGAAAACCTAGGGCCAATACAGCCTGATGAATGGGTGAGAGCCATTTCATCGGTCTCTAAGGCCACTAACTCTGTTAGGACCCAGCAGATCCAGTTATTCCTTCTTCACAGATCATATTTATCCATGCCGAGGTTAATGAAGTTTGGGGCGAGAACTACGGATATTTGCCCTAAATGTCAGATTGCAACTGGCTCATTTTTTCACCTGCTATGGGACTGCCCCAGAGTGAGTGAATTCTGGGAAAAAGTTATAGAATTCTTGGTGAAGGTGGGAATTAACAGAAACTGTCTATCAAATAGGGGATGTCTGCTAAATGTAATAGGTATTGGGGACACAAATAGGGAAGAAAAGATCTTTATTAATAATGCATGTGCCTTAGCGAAGGTATTGATTGCCAGATCTTGGCTGGCGGATAGAGGTCCAGATTATATGGAATGGCTAGCATTGGTGGATTATACAGCTGAGCATGAAAAATTTATCCATATTTTCCGGAACACACAAGACAAATTTTGGAAAATATGGAACCGCTGGCTGAGGCAGCGTCCAAATAATGGTTGAGCTAAGGTCTTTCCCCTTCCCCTTTTTTTTTTTTTTTTTTTCTCTCACTCCTTTTTCCTTTATTATATATTTGTGGAGATTGGGATTAAGGAAAATTAAAAGGGGGGAAGGAGGGAGGGGGAGGGGTAGGGTGGGAGGGGGGTGGGGGGGTATGAAATTATAAGGGAGCATGGATCACTAAATTATAAAAATAATACCTGGTGGAGACAATGCGTGAGCCACATTACTGCCACAGCAATGGATAAAAATTGATATATTCAATTTCTTGGAATTGGGATTAAGGTTGATAATATTTGTATAAAGTTAAAGGATCACGAAAAATGTTAAGAGGGTATAAGATATTTGGATGGAAAAAATCACTAATCACAGATATAACACATGGTTGAAATAATGTTTGTGAATAATCACTGTCGAAATGTTGGATAAAATGGATATACACAATCCTCTGAAATTAGGATTAAGGATGATAGTATGCTAAAATAATAATTAAATAAATAAGAGGTGAGGTTTTTTTTTTTTTTTTTTTTATAGACTTAGCCCATCTCACATGATGCCCCACTGTAGCAATTGAATATGAGCGACATGTGTTATAAGTAAATTACTGGGTTGCTGTGACAGACTTGAATTGGAATCTGGATGGGGGAATGCTGTTTGTTGCTTGAATAAACAAGTACCACTATGTATTATATGAAATATGTTATTATGGGGGCAGAAGAAAGCTATTATCTATGATGTTATATGATGGACTGGAAGATATATTAGAAATATTAAAGAAAATGATCTGCTACTGCACGTACCAAGATGTTGATATGTAATGTATTGTTGAACGTTTGTATGTCATTTTAATGTAAGTTTGTAAAATTTTGTACCGTAAATGGAAAATAAAAATATAAAAAAAAAAAAAAAAAAAAAAAAATCTGCATAGTCTTACAGTATAACCCTGCATATACTTTACTAGTGATAATGCTGAATTGTATGACTGGGGTTGTTAATCAGTACCCCTGCTCCAGGTAACCTTAGGATTGTTAGAAGAACATTACAGGCACAAAGTCCCAGTGTAATAAAAAAACGATTTATGGTTTTTCCTGTGTAAGTTATGTAAAAGTAACAACTGTTAATTGAATGCAACAGCTGTAGAAGCATTTATAGAAAGGGGTATGGCTCATTGGATAGACAAGAACTAGGCTGACAAGCATTAGGTCGACATCACTAGGTCGACGTGCATGAAGGTCGACATGTGGTTAGATCAACAGGATCATTAGCTCAACACAAGAATTAGATTGGCATGGGGAAGGTCGACAGCCAAAAGGTTGACATGGGGTTTTTTTACTTTCTTTTTTTACCCGAATGTCGACACGGTCAGCATGGACACTTAAACGGAGCACCGCATTTTGGGCACACTATTTTATTCTCCCACCACGCCCTAGTGGATGATAATGCATGAAATACCGCCTGTCGGCACATGTCGGCTTAAGAAAAAGTGAAAAACCCCACGTCGAACTTTTGACTGTCACCCTTCCCCATGTTGACCTAATGCTTGTGTCAACCTAATGACCCTGTCGACCCCATGTTGACCTTCAGTCATGTCGACCTTCAGTCATGTCGACCTAATGGTGCTGAGCCAATGCTTGTAGACCTAGTGACCGTATCCCATAGAACGTTTCCTGAAGAGTATAGCTTTCATAAACTTTCTCAGTTGAGAAACTATTACTATAAATCTATCTTATGACTCATCCCCCTTACTTCTCTGTAGAAGTCCTAAGGAACCTGTACCTAAAACAGAAAATACAACCACCAGGTACAGAAAACATAGTTATGTTAGTTTACCAATTTAGCAGCATACTCACCTTACAACACTACCACAGTAACGTTCTAAGAGAGATATTAGCTCCTTTCTGTTATTATCCCCTGATAGGTGGGGATAATAACAGAATATCAGGGCTGTGTAACAAACTCCATAGTATCTCATGTGGAAACTACTAGCCCGGATTCATTATATAATAATAAAGATATAATCCAGGGCTGGTAAACCCTCCATTACCGACACCAATCTATGCTGAATAAATTAGACATTTTTCAGAGTGACATTAATATTTTAATACACAATTTTATTTCTTCTGTGTATACAATCTGTGTATGTACGTCTATATGTTTATTTTTTAATTCTTATAAATTTCACTGTTACCTCCCATAAAAAAATGTATAAGGGAGTCTTAGAATATTGAACATTAAAAGTTAAATTTTAAAGAAACCTCTTCTTGTGCGTTCCCGAAAACAGTCCCTTTCCTCTTTTTGTATATTCTATAACACTACCACAGTACAATACAATACTACTCAGGGGCCAATATACGGAACTGGCAAACACCCTTTTTATTACAAGGAAGCACTCTAGGACACGAGGGCACGAGTTTAGAGAAAAGATTTTGTTCGGAAAAAATCTTTTTACAGTCAGGGCAACCAAACTATGGAACTCTCTTCCTGGTGAGGTGGTGTCGGCAGACACAATAAATACGGTTAAAATAAGGTTTGAAAAACATCTATTGGTTAAAAACATCCAGGAGTACAAATAAGAATAACAATCTGTCTTTAAAATAAAGTATTAGTATTCACTACATAGATCAAGGGTTAAGCTTATAATCCAATATAGAACTAGATGGACGCAAGTCTTTTTTCAGCCTTAACTACTATGTAACTTACCTGAGTGTTATACTACAGGTTGAGTATCCCTTATCCAAAATGTTCGGGACCAGAAGAATTTTGGACAATCGATTATTCTGTATTTTGGAATATTTTTATATTTGAATGAGGTATATTGAGGTATCTTGCATTTATGTTGTATAAACACATCAAACGCATAAAATACACACAAATATATTTTTTGTGCACAAAACAAGGTTTTAAAATATGAAACAAAGCTTGTGTACAATCTCAGACACTGAATTTAAATGCCAAGCAATCATGTCCTTGCACATATTTAGTGCCAGCTACATGTTATTTCTCCAGTAGTGCCAGTTACAGATGTAGCCAGTAGGTTTTAAGCAAAAAGTAAAAAATAAAAGTACATTTGGGAGACTATGGTTTTCAGAATAATTTGGATAACAGATATTTGGATAAGGGATACTCAACCTGTACCACAAAAAAGGTGAGCAAATAAAAAACAATCATTCATTGGCAATCAGTAATATTACCTCTTCTGTACACAAGCACACACAGACACAGAGGCGGAACTCTGGGAGGCAATGGAGTCATCTGCCGCCGGGCTCCTGCTCCCAAGGGGGCACCTCTCCTCCCCCTGGAAGTTTAAATCAGTTATTTAAAAGCCAATGATATTGCTTCTGTAGCTGAGTTTTGAAATATATATGTGTTCTCTGGACAGAAATATATATTTTATATAAGGGTTGTGTGTGTGTTTGGTTGTGTGTGTGTGTGTGTGTGTGTGGGGGGGGGGGGGGGGGGGCACCAATATATATCTTGCCTCCGGGGGACTGGGGCAAACTTATGCCACTGCACAGACATATACAGAAATCTGCCCTGGCATTTTGAGCACAAAGGCCCACCTGCAGTAGGCGGGACCCGCAAAGCCACGCAGCAAAAAGGGGGCGTGGCCTCATGGAGAGGAGGCATTACATATTATGAAACACAAGTAATGCCCATATTATGCCCCCAGTAATGTCCCTTACACATAATTCACTGACCTGAAGACAGTGGCCTGGATGGGAAGAGGGGCAGTAAAATGGGGGTGGGAGGGGATATCACTAGCCTTGAAAGGATGGAGCACTGTTACTGTACTGGCTGTGGGTTAGATTGGGCCAGTGTAATGGGGCAGTTGTCCCATTGGGAAGGGAAAGTGGAGGTCAGGGAATGGGAAATTGCAGCACTGACCTGGCCCAACCACATTACAGTTCTGGCTGCTGCTTGGAGACTGTCATCACTGCTGACTCTCCTGCCCTCCGTGTTGGCATGGTGCGGCTCGAGGGGGAGAAGAGACTCATCGTGGCTGTGCCAGTGCCAAGCAGCCAGTAGTGTACTGAGAGGCTGCTTGATGCGACAGGTCTCTTCACATGTGGTAGTCTCTGGCTCCCGATCAGCGTGTGGGTAGCGGGTGCCGGTGCTGGGTGGGGGATGCGGGATGCAAGCATCTCCACTCTGCCAGTGCCGAGGGGTGGGCAGACGGCAGACTCCAGTGTAGTTTACTGCCACCAACAGTGCAGGGGGTGGGCAGTCTTCAGGTCAGCTTGCAGCTGTCAGCAGTGCTGGGGGACTGCAGCCCGGCTTACTACCGCCAGCAGTGCCGAGGTGGGAGGCACATGTTAAAAAAAAAAATCAAGAGGCTGCACAAAATCGTCCCACAAGGCCATCGGCCCTTATGGCATTTGCCAGAAGTGCCAGATGGTCAGTCCGGCCCTGGACACACACACACGCACATATATGGAGCAAGTCTCACATAGATGGAGCAAGTCTCATCTTTGCAGGGGCTGGCGATTCTATTGCCAGCCCCCGCCAGCCGCCGCCAGCCATCGGAAGGGGGCGCACATGCATGAGTTTGAAATCTCGTGCTGCCGTCTGCCGCTCCTGAGACCCGGCAGGTGGCAGTGCGAGATTTGAAATAGCCTGGGAGTCGGAACCTACAGTGCTCTGAATACAGCAGGGCAGCTTCTTGCTCTCTGCCTGGCTGTCACCCTGTTAGCAGTGTCACCATAGCCAGGGTGTCTTGCGGGTACCGCGCTTCAGTATCCTGAGATCCGCGTTTCAGTTTTTCCCCGACGGCTGTTTACCATTACTGCTAGCGGCAGCACAACCGGTGGGCCGGCCCGGCATGCCAGGCGGCAGCGCCTGTGTCAGGAAAAAAGTCAGAAATTAAAAGGGGGGGGGGGGGATGTGCCCGTGTGGGCCCCCCTGAGTCCACCATATAGATATAGATATAGACATACATTTCAGATACTTGGAAATAGCTGATGAGGATACCCACACAGGGTATCCTCATCTGCTATTTCCAAGTATCTAAAATTGTACTCCATATTTGCTCCCCCCCGTCCCCCAGTACCAATAATTTGATTCAGCATTGAGGATGGTCCAAGCGCAAGCCCTGATGGCAAAGTTGGACATTGAGTCAGCATTTAGGCTGCTCACCCTGCACTCGCCACCTATTTTATTCTCCCTCAAGGGAGCAGTCGAGATTCCGACGTCAGGGTAATCACTGTCGGAATCCTGTCTGTCGGTGAGTCGTCCGGCACCCCTGCATCCTGAGAGCTTCAGTCTCATTAGACTAAGTTTTGATGGGTATTTGTTCATGGATAAATGTTTACCTATTGGTAATACGCCAAAGTGACTAGTCTTAAGGATCGGGGCCACTCGAGGAGGATCAGGGCCGCTCTGGGAGGTTCAGCCATGCTAGGTCGTTCATGTTTTTGGGCATTGAAACACAGGGATGCCCGAACAGATGAACGGTTGAGCACCCAAACACCCGATCGCTCCTGAGCCCCCCAAGTTGCCCCAAACTTCTTCAAGAGGCCGCAAACAGCTGAGGCCATCAGCAGCATCCCAGGGGAGCAGGGGCTGTTGCAGAAGGCAGCGGCTGCCCCTTCTGTGGTGAGTATTTCTGGGGCAGGACAAACCTGCCCTGGTAAAAACCCACCACTCAAGGGGTTAAGGGACCACTTAATGGAGTCAATTTATTCTGTTTCATTTAGTGGCATCGAGAGGGGGAGAGGGCAGGTCATTTTTACCCAAGTCTGGATCTGATGGAGGAGTCTGGATCCCTCGCCTCCTCCCTCCGCTGCTGCAGAGACCGGGCAGTGGGAGTAGAGAGCGGAAGCTGCCGCAGCAGCACAGCCTCTCTCACCCACTCAGCACACACTGCTCAGTGCTGATAGGGGACATAGGCAGCAGCAGTCTATGTGCCAACACACAGTCAGCACCCCCTGCTAATTTTGTTTGCCCCTCCCGTTGACCACACCCTTTTTTTACCGGGGCATGGCGGTGCTTTCAGCAGCACTGGTTGTTTTCAGAAAGTCATAAGCTTTCCAACAACATATGACAATGCATAAAAACAACAGAAATAGCATGGACCCTTATGACAGGACCCTTAAGGGGTGGTACGATTAAACCCATCTTCGAACTTAGATTGTCCCTTAAAATGATAAGGTAGTGTGCAAAGTTTGAAGATGATTAGTTAAAGTGTTCCAGAGTTATCGTGGAACCTCCATACATACACACACACACAAACATCATTCAATTATACTTATGTAGATTATAAGCAAGTGTCACTGTTTGAGAAGCATGTATGAGATCAGTGGCTGAAGGGAATGCTAATGGTTGTAGTGCGATATTGGAGCAATTTAGGTAGCCCTAAGTAACTTGTCTTTCAATTTAGGAACACCTGAATATACTGTATGACCCAAATTAACTATTAATATTTAGATGCCTAGTAGATGATATGATCATAGGTTTGCAAGTGTGTGTAACTGAGTCTAATACCCCTTTTACACAGGGACCCGGACCTTCGGCGGTGTAAATGGGGTCAAGCCGTGTCCATTTACACAAGTCCTCTACCCAGGTCCTGACCTGGGTAGAACACGGTTAGGACCCGTGTAGAGGCCGGTGTAAAAGGTCCCGCTGCGGGTTGAGCCACCCACAGCGGGTCCGTGGACGGCGTGCAGCGCTGGGGAAGCTGTCCCCAGCTGCTGCGGGAGGAGAGAGGGGGGGCAAGCTGTCAGGCTGCTCAGTGGGGTGACGGAGCCGCGGCTGCTGCTGTAACACCCCTGCAGCCGCAGGACGGGACGTGGAGGCAGTGGGGTCTGGCAGTGCAGACGGGCAGGGCATCCATCCAGTGTATGGGAAGTCGCCGGCAGGGTCCCTGCGGCGGCTGGGAACTACCTCTACTAGTTCCCATCCGTTACTTCCCATACACTGGAGGGACCCCACAGGCAACTTCCTATACGTGGATGTACCTCCTGCTCTGCACTGCCGGACCCCGCTGCCTGGAGGCTGGACCCCGTTACATCCATAGTTACCAAGAGAAATTGTAAAGATTATATTTGTGCTGAGAAAATGGCAACTTTAGCTTGATTGAATGAATGTTAAGTATTACATGATTTGTTTCACGGGGATGCATTCCATTCCTCACAACTAATCACATAGGAGCATACGCTCCGTCATGTTGTGGTTTGTAGTGTATATGCAAAGTATGAATCTGTATTGTGCAAGTCTTGTCATTTAAACACTAGTTAATTTTTTTTCTCTCCTTGACCCCTGGGAAAATGGTCATAGTATTCAGCTTTGTATGCTTACATATCTTCCTCAGCATGTAAAACACATTTACGTATGGAGGGGGGGGGGGGGTGTTGATGCTGCTGCTGGAGGGGTGATGATGTGCAGGGGGGTGATGTGGTGCTGCTGCTGCAGGCCATTTGTAATGACATCCACAAGGAAAGGCAGGGCTGACCCAGGTCCAGTGTAAATGGTGTAGACCCTGGTCCGACCCAGGTCGAATTGCTGTGTAAATGGGGTATGAAGCAGGGACCGACCCTGGAAACAACCATGTTCAATGACCAGGGTCCGACCAGTGTTTTTGGTATAAAAGGGGTATAACATGTCCAGATTAACCCCTACAGATTAACCAGATTATCCCCTACAAAAAACTATCTACTGTTGGTTTAAATTTTCTAACACCATCATTGCCAAGTTTTAGAGAGTTAACCACTGAACAAACTTGCTGACATTTACCCATACTTACTGTACCTACTTTTATAGCCTCCTCTCCGGTGCAAGGTTTCCCAGCATCTAGTCGAATCATATCCTTTATTCCCCCCCCCCCAAACACTGATACTGCCAATAATGCATCCCCCAAAAAACACGCCCCCAGGTTCTGATTGGCCCACAGGCCAGTCAATTGCATAAAAGGGATGGCCATCTATACACTTCAGGATGTGGAACCAGACTGTCTGATTGCTAAACCCCTCTCCTGGTGTGTCAATTTGTGGTCCTTTGGGAGGGAGGCGGGGCTAAATGATGACAATTTCATTAAAAATCTCATCCTGCCTGCTTTACTCGGATGCATAGGGATGTGGGAGATTAGGCTACTCTTGTGTGGGTAGAGGGGAATGCCTGAAAAATTGTGAATCTTCAGCAAATTGCAGAAGTGAAGGCAAGTACCCCCTAACCTAGAAATGTTTTGTTTTTAGTTACTGTCCAACTACGCAATAAATATCTGTCTCTACTTTACTGTAATACTTACTACCCATGCTTATATTTGGGGCTTTAAAATATTACATTTTTTTGTAAGTACTGCAAAAGTATGTTACAATCAAACTGAGGAGACATGGTAATGTAGTGCTCCAAAGTCCGAGAGAGTATCACAAATGGCTTGGTAAAATATACCAGCTCAGCAACAAAGTGTTCTTGAAAACTATTTTTAAGTATTGGCACATACAGTATGTAACATTGAAAAGCAAATAATTATGTAATTGTGTGACCCAGACAGTTACCCTCTGGACAGTCTGAGACACTGCTGTAATGACTAATCTGGTTTCAACAAAAAATAATATGTAATTATTGCAATTTGGTATAAAATCTAAATCTGAAAGTTCAATCACAAAAAAATCATGGATACAGAGTATTAACCCCTTCCCGACATTTGACGTATATATACGTCATGGCCGGGATGTACTTCCCGACACATGACGTATATATACGTCATGACTTTAAACTGTCCACGCGTCTATAGACGCGGTGACAGTTTAAACATGTCTGCAGACATGTCCCTGCATGCCCAGGGGGGGTGGCGATGCAGTGTTTTCCTGTGTTACCGGCGAATCAGACACTCGGTAACACAGGTGTCAATCACCGCCGGGTGTGAGGGGGCATGAGGGGGTCACCGGTGATGACCACACCTCACCCCACCTGCCCCCAAGGCTGTGATTGGTCCGTCGGACCGACGGACCAATCACAGCCAAGGCGCGTCATTTAAACTAACGGTGACTGCGCTGCAGACGCCATTCCGGTCTGGAATTGCGTGCAGAGCGGTCACCGGCCACTCTGTTGTGCTATAGATACCTGAACCTTGCCTGATACTTACCTGATCACCGCTGATCACCGCTTGTAGCGTGCTGCCAGCAGCTGGATGCTTCCTGGATCTTGTGACTTCCTGTGTGCTGCTGCTGCAGTGTCATAGAGTCACAGATAGTGAGAGATAGTGACAGAGAGTGACAGAGAGTGATAGAGAGTGATAGAGAGTGCTATATTTTGTGTCTGCTGCACCCCTTTTGTGCTGATCAGTATATCTGTGCTGATCAGCAACTTTTTGGTTTTTTTTTTTTTAGATATATATACCTGTCAGTTGCACCAAAGGTTGTGCTGCCTGTGCAACTGACTGCTGCCCCCCCTGCTGCCCCCCCTTTTGTGCTGATCAGTTTTAATTAATTAACTGATCAGCAACTTTTTGGGGGTCCAGGTTTTTTTTTTTATATATATACCCTGTCAGGTTGCACCCACAGTTGTCTGCCTGCTGCCCCTCACTGCTAATCAGTGTTGCATCACTGCATCACTGATCTGCAGTTTTTTTTTTTTTTGGAGAGTGCAGTGGGGTTTTGTTTTTACACCCACGTTGCTTTTGTGGGTGCTTTTGTGGGTGTCCTGTGGCCGCTGATCAGTGACGTACATCACTGAACAGCATTTTTGGCACAGGGTTGATATAATTTTTTTTCTGCAGTTTTTTTAAATTGTTTTTTTTTTTGGGAGAGTGCTGTGGTTTATTACACCCACGTTGCTTTTGTGGGTGTCCTGTGGCCGCTGATCAGTGACGTACATCACTGAACAGCATTTTTGGCACAGGGTTGATATAATTTTTTTTCTGCAGTTTTTAAAAAAAAATTTTTTTTTGGAGAGTGCTGTGGTTTATTACACCCACGTTGCTTTTGTGGGTGTCCTGTGGCCGCTGATCAGTGACGTACATCACTGAACAGCATTTTTGGCACAGGGTTGATATATTTTTTTTTCTGCAGTTTTTTTAAATTGTTTTTTTTTTGGAGAGTGCTGTGGTATTTTTTTTTTTAATTGTTTTTACACCCACGTTGCTTTTGTGGGTGTCCTGTTCCCTTTGAGCGCTGTTCAGTGACGGACGTTACTGACCAACATCTGTGCTCAATTTTTGGCGCAGGACCTTTTTTTTTTTTTTTAACCCCTTCAATTTTTTTTTTTTTTTATTGGGATCAAATTCCTGTATAAAGTATTTTTTTTCTGCACTACATACACACTACACACTACATACCCCCCGTGTTGAAATAAAGTTTGTACCCCCCCTACACTATACATGTGTTGAAACATTACACTTACAGAAACACAAAAATAAAAATGACATCCCAAATGTCATCCCAAATGTCATCCCAAATGTCATCCCAGTCATCCAGAAGAATGTATTCAGCGGAGGAGGCATATGCCATGCTTGCCTCTGACTCTGACACAGCCAGTGATGCAAGCGGGGAATTTGAAGGATTCGTCTTAAGCTCCTCTTCCTCCTCTAGTGATGAGGGACCCCCTCAAAGACGCCCCCGTAGAGCAGCTGAGACCCCCCCCCAAATGATTGATCCCGTATGGACCCCACCACCAGACAATTTTGAGCCCCAGGTTCCTGAGTTTTTGGCCATCCCAGGAATCCAATTTGATTCAACAGGTCTCAGAGAAATTGACTTTTTCAAATTATTTTTCTCTGATGATTTTATAAATTTAATGGTGGACCAAAGTAATTTATATGCCCAGCAGTTTATTGCTCAAAACCCCACGTCATCATTTGGTAGGTGGACCCCTGTAGATGCATTAGAGATGATGACGTTTTGGGGTCTGGTGTTACATATGGGCATAGTAAAAAAGCCAGAAATTAGGCAATATTGGAGTACAGATGTTCTGTACAGCACCCCATTTTACCGTATGGCCATGACTCGGACTCGTTTTGAGACAATCCTTAAATTTTTACATTACACCGATAATGCACAGTGCCCACCCAGAGATGATCCCACCTTTGACCGGCTATTCAAAGTCAGGCCGGTCATTGATCATTTCAGTGCCAAATTTGCAGAGATGTACATCCCTGAAAAATTTATTTGTATCGACGAGTCCCTTATACATTTTAAAGGAAGGGTTAAATTCCGCCAGTACCTTCCCAGTAAGAGGGCAAGGTATGGCATAAAAATGTATAAACTGTGTGAAAGCACCTCAGGGTACACCCACAGGTTTAGGGTATATGAAGGGAAGGATTCAAGAATTGAACCGCCAGAATGCCCCCCCTCCCTCGTAGGTGTTAGTGGAAAAATTGTCTGGGATTTAGTGCACCCCTTCCTGGATAAAGGTTATCACCTCTATGTGGATAACTTTTACACTAGCATCCCCCTGTTTAAGGCCCTTGGTTCAAGAGGTACAGCAGCTTGCGGTACTGTGCGCAAGAACCAAAGAGGCCTCCCAAAAACGCACATTGCCCAAGTACTGAGAAGGGGTGAAAGCAGGGCACAATCCACCGAAAATATGTTGTTGGTCAAATATAAGGACAAGAGGGATGTCCTTATACTGACAACAATTCATGGAGACAGTACCACCTCCATCCCTGTACGAGGTACCAGTACCCACACCTCAAAACCTAATTGTATCCTAGATTACAATAAGTACATGGGCGGAGTGGATCTTTCAGATCAGGTACTGAAGCCGTACAGTCCCCTGCGGAAAACAAAAATCTGGTACAAGAAGCTGGCCGTGTATATCATCCAGATGGCACTGTATAACGCTTACGTGCTATTCCGTTTTACCAGCCAGAGGGGGACATTTATGCACTTTCAAGAGGAAGTCATAAAGGGCCTAATATTTGGGAACCAGCAGGCAGAGGGCCCCAGTACTTCTATGGATTATTAGGTTCATCATTTCACCGTGCTTCGGGGTTTTGCTAATGCCACATAGCACCCACCATTCATTCCACCAGAATCTGAGCTGCAAAATCCAAAAATCACTCCTTCCCTTCTGAGTCCTGCCATGCACCCAACTGGTATTTTTTGGTCACATATGAGGCATTGCCATACTCGGGAGAAATTGGGGCACAGATTTTGGGGTGCTTTTTCTCCTTCATACCTTATGAAAATGAAAAATTTTGAGCCAGAACTGCATTTTTGTGTAAAAAAATGTAATTTTTCATTTGCACAGCCCAGTTGTATCAAAATTGGTGAAACCCCTGGTGGTTTGAAATGTACACTATACCCCTAAATGAATTCCCTGAGGGGTGTAGTTTCCAAAATGGGGTCACTTGTGGGGGGGTTCCACTGTATTGGTGCTTTGGGGGTCTTGCTAATGCGACATAGCACCCACCAACATTACACCAGAATCTGTGCTGCAAAATCCAAATATCACTCCTTCCCTTCTGAGTCCTGCCATTTTATGGTCACACATGAGGCATTGCCGTACTCGGGAGAAATTGGGGCACAGATTTTGGGGTGCTTTGTCTCCTTCATTCCTTGTGAAAATGAAAAATTTTGAGCCAGAACTGCATTTTTGTGTAAAAAATTTAATTTTTCATTTTCACTGCCCAGTTGTACCACAATTGGTGAAACCCCTGGGGGTTTGAAATGTACACTATACCCCTAGTTGAATTCCCTGAGGGGTGTAGTTTGCAAAATGGGGTCACTTGTGGGGGGGTTCCACTGTATTGGTGCTTTGGGGGTCTTGCTAATGCGACATAGCACCCACCAACATTCCACCAGAATCTGAGCTGCAAAATCCAAAAATCACTCCTTCCCTTCTGAGTCCTGCCATGCACCCAAATGGTATTTTTTGGTCACATGTGAGGCATTGCCGTACTCGGAAGAAATTGGGGCACAGATTTTGGGGTGCTTTGTCTCCTTCATTCCTTGTGAAAATGAAAAATTTTGAGCCAGAACTGCATTTTTGTGTAAAAAATTGTAATTTTTCATTTGCACAGCCCAGTTGTATCAAAATTGGTGAAACCCCTGGTGGTTTGAAATGTACACTATACCCCTAAATGAATTCCCTGAGGGGTGTAGTTTTCAAAATGGGGTCACTTGTGGGGGGGTTCCACTGTATTGGTGCTTTGGGGGTCTTGCTAATGCGACATAGCACCCACCAACATTACACCAGAATCTGAGCTGCAAAATCCAAAAATCACTCCTTCCCTTCTGAGTCCTGCCATTTTATGGTCACACATGAGGCATTGCCGTACTCGGGAGAAATTGGGGCACAGATTTTGGGGTGCTTTGTCTCCTTCATTCCTTGTGAAAATGAAAAATTTTGAGCCAGAACTGCATTTTTGTGTAAAAAATTTAATTTTTCATTTTCACTGCCCAGTTGTACCACAATTGGTGAAACCCCTGGGGGTTTGAAATGTACACTATACCCCTAGTTGAATTCCCTGAGGGGTGTAGTTTGCAAAATGGGGTCACTTGTGGGGGGGTTCCACTGTATTGGTGCTTTGGGGGTCTTGCTAATGCGACATAGCACCCACCAACATTCCACCAGAATCTGAGCTGCAAAATCCAAAAATCACTCCTTCCCTTCTGAGTCCTGCCATGCACCCAAATGGTATTTTTTGGTCACATGTGAGGCATTGCCATACTCAGGAGAAATTGGGGCACAGATTTTGGGGTGCTTTGTCTCCTTCATTCCTTGTGAAAATGAAAATTTTTGAGCCAGAACTGCATTTTTGTGTATAAAATTTAATTTTTCATTTTCACTGCCCAGTTGTACCACAATTAGTGAAACCCCTGGGGGTTTGAAATGTACACTATACCCCTAGATGAATTCCCTGAGGGGTGTAGTTTGCAAAATGGGGTTACTTGTGGGGGGGTTCCACTGTTTTGGTGCTTCGGGGGTCTTGCTAATGCGACATAGCACCCACCAACATTCCACCAGAATCTGAGCTGCAAAATCCAAAAATCACTCCTTCCCTTCTGAGTCCTGCCATGCACCCAAATGGTATTTTTTGGTCACATGTGAGGCATTGCCGTACTCGGGAGAAATTGGGGCACAGATTTTGGGGTGCTTTGTCTCCTTCATTCCTTGTGAAAATGACAAATTTTGAGCCAGAACTGCATTTTTGTGTAAAAAATGTAATTTTTCATTTGCACAGCCCAGTTGTATCAAAATTGGTGAAACCCCTGGGGGTTTGAAATGTACACTATACCCCTAGATGAATTCCCTGAGGGGTGTAGTTTGCAAAATGGGGTCACTTGTGGGGGGGTTCCACTGTATTGGTGCTTCGGGGGTCTTGCTAATGCGACATAGCACCCACCAACATTCCACCAGAATCTGAGCTGCAAAATCCAAAAATCACTCCTTCCCTTCTGAGTCCTGCCATGCACCCAAATGGTATTTTTTGGTCACATGTGAGGCATTGCCGTACTCGGGAGAAATTGGGGCACAGATTTTGGGGTGCTTTGTCTCCTTCATTCCTTGTGAAAATGAAAAATTTTGAGCCAGAACTGCATTTTTGTGTAAAAAATTTAATTTTTCATTTGCACAGCCCAGTTGTATCAAAATTGGTGAAACCCCTGGGGGTTTGAAATGTACACTATACCCCTAGATGAATTCCCTGAGGGGTGTAGTTTGCAAAATGGGGTCACTTGTGGGGGGGTTCCTAACTTTTAGCATCTTATGGTGCCTAGAAACCTACATGGTGCCTAAAAAATAATCTCATAAAAAGGAGGCTCCAAAATCAAGTAGGTGCTCCTTCTATTATGAAGCCTGTGGTTTGGTCAACGTGCACACTAGGACCACATATAGGATATTTATGAAAACAAAAGAATTGGGGGAATCAATTTTTAGTCACATTTCTCTAGTAAAATCTACTGTGTTCCTTAGAAAAATGTATTAAAATTGCAAATCTGCAAAAAAAATGAAATTTTGAAATTTCACCTACACTTTGTTTTAATTCCTGTGAAACACCTAAAGGGTTAACAAACTTCCAAAATGCTGTTTTGAATACTGTGAGGGGTGCAGTTTTTGAAATGGCATCATTTATGGGGGTGTCTCACATACAAGTCCCTCAAAGTCACATCAGAACTGAACTGGTCCCTAAAAAAATCAGTGTTTGAAATTTTCTTGAAAATTTGAGAATTTGCTATTCATATTTTAAGCCTCCTAGTGTCCAAAAAAATTAAAAGGAGGCTGAAATAATGATGGAAACATAAAGTAGACATATGGTCTATGTTAGTTATTAACTATTTTGAGTGGTATGATTATTTGTCTCACAAGCAGAAAATTTAACATTTTGAAAATTGCTAAATTTTCCATTTTTTTACGACATTTTGGTATTTTTCACAAAAAAACACAGACTGTATCGACCCAAATTTACCACTAACTTGAAGTACAATGTGTCACGAGAAAACAATCTAAAAATCACTGGGATAAGTAAAAGCAAAAAAAAGTTATCCCCACTTAAGTGATACATGTCAGATTTGAAAAAAAGGGCTCTGTCAGGAAGGCAAAAACATGCTGCGTCAGGAAGGGGTTAATAATAGACAGAACACAAACCAGTCTTCCTGCTAGTGCACCTTGGCCTTGTTCCGGTCCTGATGCAAGTGTGGCATATGCCATGAAGAATAGTACATGATTTAAAATGAATACTAATCTTAGCCCTAAATATGTGTCTGTCCATTCTGTCTGTGGGAAAAATAATCTGATAATGTATGGGAGCAAATGATAACCAACCATTTGCTCTCAAACGCAGGAAAATAGACAAAAATTATTTTGGATAAATTTGATAAGATCAAAAGGCATTTGCTGTCTACATATTAGAAAGAACACTATTTAAAGATAAATTCTGGATAAATTGATATAATGTTTTAATATTAGGGATGTTAGGGACCCATATCTGATGAAGTTCACCTGGACTTGGTGGATGGGCTCATATTTTTGGTCAAACAAGTGCTAACAACTTTACTCAGAATCCCGACACCTCTAACCCTCCCTCCCTGAGCCTAACCCTTACAGCCTAACCCCTGCACCCTGGCCCACCGCTTTCTGCATATTCACTGATCAGAATGCTGGCTGTTCGTATTCCAGCATCGCCATCTTGATCCTTTTGTGGATGCAGCGCAAGTCTTCTAATGGCAGTCTGGATGCTGGTGTCAGTATAATGACTGCCGGCATCCTGACTTCACCTCCCCAGCCAATCTATTTACAGTAATCCTATATTTCCATATAAGTGAGGGCATGGCTGTGGGATATGGCATTCTCTTTAATGCCACACCCCATGCTTAGAGGCCACACCTACATTACCTTCGTCACATGCAAATGAAATCTTCCTGCTCTTCCCATTCCATGATACCCCCTTTTGTTAATTATTTTTTTCTGGATCAGCTTTTGGCTGTGACTGCATATAATATAACAATCACACCTCAAAGGGAGGTGTCCTGATGCAATCAACCAATAAAAAAGTGGCTGATGATCATCATCTTTATCAATACCAGTGGTCATGTACCCACAAAAGATACTTCTCTTGATAGGTTCCTACTGTATATGGCTGTATCCATGTCTCCTTAGGGATGACTGTCGGCATTACCTCCATCGATGGTGAGGGTCTATTCTTTGCATATCCATCTATCCAGCAATGGATATTACCGCTGGTGTCTATAAACACACATGGCTGCTGGCACTGCTTCTGTGTGGGAACCGATGGCAGGGCTGAGCTGTGATTGACAGGACACAAACCATTATGCATATATCTACCATTGATGGTAAATGTGTCCAACATTGGCCATAGTCCATCCCTACGTCTTCCTCTGTCATATGTATACAAACACACTGTTACTGTAATTCAGGTCCCATCATGCCTTGCCCCAAGGCATGGTCACTTGTCCAGCTCCCTGCACTAATGAGTTTAATGACATCACACCATGCACTTTGTGTGCATGGAGTGATGTCATTATATGCGATGCACCACAATGCGCGATGCTGCACCCTAACACCTGCCCTTCCTAGTTATTTTCCTGCAGTGGTGATTGTCTAATCCATACACCTAGGAGTGGCAGGACTGTAGGAGAAACACAGGAAGGCATGGACTGGAGCCTGGATATCAATGCCAGCAGTACCAGGGATGTGCATTGGATACAGTGACAGTGTTCTCATTTATTAACAAGCAGTTACTAATAACAAATAAAATCCCACAGATAAATATTCACAATAAAATGTAAATGTAATATCAAAGTGCAGATGCTGTTATGGCCCACAGTTCTCATCAATAGTATAGCAGATTTTTATTACAATGCATAGTGAATAATCAATATCTGTAATTATGTTGTAATTATAAAAGAACACATTCAATATGCAATGTAATTAATATATACTGCTCAAGGTGGGGCCCAGAGATATCAGTGTACTGGGCCCCAAGATTTTTGTTGCTGTCCCTGATTGTGTGTATGGGCCCTCATTCAGCTACAGTTGTAGTTTGGGGAATTCTGTAAAACTACAACTGCTGGCGGTAGCTTGCGGGTTGCTGCCCCAAATACCAAGTCTGATCCCAAAGTGCATTTGCAAAATTTGGCATAGGTATCGCTATTATGCGGGGGCTTCACTACACAGTGAAGTGCTCACATATTACTGATAGCCCCCTGGCTGCACAGCCTAGCTACGATGCCAGGCACAGGGCAGCCATCTTTTTGGTTGCAGCAGGTGCGTGTGATGTGACATCACGCATTCTCAGCACCCCTCTCCAATCAGTTCAAAGGTAGGGAGGCCAAATCCACACCTTGCTGAATTGGACCTTGAGAAAGACCCAGGAGAAGGGTTGGAACGCGTGGGTCAACAGGAGCTCTGTGGTGAGGATTCCACTCTGCTATCTGCTTGTCAGAGATCCTTTAGACATCAGGAGCTTAGATCGGAGCCAGCACCCGGGTCTTGCACTGCACTAAGCGTTATTTGTACTTATCTATATGACAGTTCATATCCTCTGGTAATTACTGATTGTATTGTCTATCCTGCCCATCGATGTGTGGATTTTTTATCTGTTTTTTGATGTATTAATTTCTTGCCATGGATGTTTATGTATGTTTGTGAATAAATTAACTGCACTATATACATCTTTTTATCCTTCCATGTGTCCCGTATGAAATTGAGGTACTAAGGACCACCATTACATTGTGAACAAACCAGCACAGGCTAAATCGTAATATCAACATTGCTTTTTAATCTATGCTAATCTTGTGAAGGGAAAAGGAATCCATCTCTAAGGATATTATATTGGCTTTGGCGGCAGGTTGCGCACTGTCACTTAATCACTATCTGTTCTTGTTGTTCTATTTCACTTGTATAATATAGTCACACACAATCTGCAAGCAATGCTGATGTCCATGTCGATGAGGGATTATTTGCAACTGTGCATGTGTGAAAAGCTGTGAAATCCCTACAGGCATGCATTACAAAGAGTGATGCACATACATAGATGCTGTTGTGAGTGGGAAAGGCAAATTCAGAAAGATGTCAGAAATGTGAAGTGTGTGTTGCTGGGCTGTGACTGGAAAGTGGCTAAAAATACTCACAAAACTAGGTATTCAGTGTGTGTTTTGGGAGTGTCACTGCCGGTGTGGTAATGCAAGTGGCTGCTTCCAGGGGCAAATGTAGAAGTTGCAGGAGGGTTCAAAATGTTTGATTTCAGTCATTGTAGTCAGCCCATAAAGCATACCTCCCAACTTTGTAGCTGCAGAAATAGCGAGCGTCCAAAAAGGGGGCACGGCTTATGTAAATTAGGGGCGCGGCTTATGCAAATGAGCAACGTTCCCGTTTTCGGCCGAGAATAGACGCTGTGCGCATGCGCACAGCATCTATTCTGTTAAATTGGGGGGCTCCCAACTGCCCCCCGCAGCGGGACACCTCCGGCCGCGGGTGGGACAGCGGGACAGGACCCAGTAATCGGGACTGTCCCGCTGAAATCGTGAGTGTTGGGAGGTATGCATAAATGATGCATAATTCGCAGGGCAGCTATCAGGGTGGTACAGCCAGGACTCCAGTCCAGGCACAGACAGAAAGGGAGCCCAGGACTAGAGTTTCTAAAGTATAATTTATCATAAACTAAGTTCAAATTTCCCTTAAAGCAATGTAAAGGTTGAGTAATGTGGCCAGTGCTGCGGACACCGGAGGTCTCACCAGGCATTCCAGGTGTTCAAGAAAGGGAAGGGGAGCCCTGCCTATTTTGTCAGTACTGGGCCCCAAAATTTCTGATGGCAGCCCTGATAATTAGCATGTAACAAGCTGTGCCAAACAAAGCGCAGTTTATGTAATTTATTTATTTTATTTATTTATTTACAGTTTCTTACATAGCGCAGCTGATTCCATTGGACTTTACAAATGTAGACAGTGATAAAACAAACTGGGTAACAACAGACAGACTTGGAGGTAGGAGAGCCCTGCTGCAAGCTTACAATCTATAGGGATATAGGAGGGAAACACAAGGACAGGCACCAGTAATAGCATAGCAGTCCCACCAAGTTACAGGTCCAGAAGGGAAGCTATATAATAAATAAGTGCCTCAGGGGGCTATGTGTGCAGTACCTAAATATGATAGGCTTGCTGAAAAGGTGAATTTCAGATAACGCTTGAGAGTTTAGAGGCTAGTGGGGAGTCTTAGGACCAGATGTACTAAGCTTGAAAAGTCATAAAATGGAGAGTGATAAACAGCCAACCAATCAGCTCCTACCTGCCATGTCACATACTGTGTTTGAAAAATGTCAGGCAGGAGCTGATTGGCTGGTTATTTATCACTCTCCATTTTATCACTTTTGAAGCTTAGTACATCTGGCCCTTATTGTGCATGGAAGGGCATTCCATAGGGTGGGAGCAGCCCGCTGAAGTCCTGTAATAGTGAATGGGAGCTAGTGATCCATGCAGAAGAGAGACGCAGATCTTGTGCAGAGCGGAGTGGCTGAGATGGGAGATAGTTTGAGATAAGTAAAGAGATATAAGCTGGTGCAGTATGGTTAATAGCTTTATATGCGAGTAGAAGTGTTTTATATTGAATACGGTAAAACACAGGTAATCAGTGGAGCAACTGGCAGAGCGGATCAGCAGACGATGAGCGTCTTGCAAGGAAGATCAGCCTAGCAGCAGCATTTAAAATGGATTGCAGTGGGGAGAGTCTGTTCTTGGGAAGACCAGTTAGGAGACTATTGCAATAATCAATGTGGGATATAATGAGTGCATGGATAAGAGATTTAGTAGTGTCTTGTGTAAGATAGTGTCGTATTTTGGATATATTTTTTTAGATGCATGTAACATGGGGCCTTATTTTGGTTCACTCTTAGAGGCAAAATCCTTCTTAGATGGGTAAAACCATGTGCACTGCAGGTGGGGCAGATATAACATGTGCAGATAGAATTAGATTTGGGTGGGGTTTTTCTTCAAAGTGAGATATATATTGCAGTGTAGAAATAAAGCAGCCAGTATTTTCCCTGCACAGAAACAAAATACTCACCCAAATCTAATTCTCTCTGCACATGTTACATTTGCCCCCCTGCAGCGCACATGGTTTTACCCATCTAAGAAGGAATTTGCCTCTAAGAGTGAACCAAAATAAGGCCCATGATTTGGAGACAGATTGAATGTGGGGAAGAAAGGACAGTTCAGAGCCTAGGATGCGGTAGGGTAGATTGTCGAGTTGTCAACAGCTATGGAGATATCAGGATGGTAACTGTTCCGTTTTGGAAATATTGCATATTCAGTAAGGATAGAAACATAAGGGAAGTACACATGGGAAGGGGTCTACAGACAATTTATACAAATGCAGACCATTTTGAGAATTGAAGAGACGTGACAAATGCAAAAATTCACAGAGCCAAGTCTACAAGCTATTAACCCTCCTATTTGCCAGTTGTAATCTATATCATCTGGCTGGAAATTATAAAGAGTGTTCTACAAGCTTGGATACTGTCCATGGTTCTTGCAATCACTTAGATAAGAACTATATTATTTAGTCTTCTATCAATAAAGAAAATGGAGCCAGAAAAACAAATAGAATACATTAACATCATTTAACGATAAACTGCTTTGTTAACTACATACTTTGGCCCTTATTCTGGTTCACTCTTTCTGAGCATGATTTAATGTTGGATCTCTAGAATGTCAGCTTGGCTTGGGACTTAGAACTTAAGCTGGTCGTACATTAGAACGATATCAGGCCCAAATGCGCAATTTGACAGATCATGTTATTGATTGTGTGCACATCATGGGTGACATTCTATGTGTTGCGGTAAAATCCGCATGTTTTTTATCGCACCTAATCGCACTTTTGAAAATCGCAAGATTGGGCCGGTTTTCGCATATTTAATGAGATGCAAAAAACGGCCCAAATAGTGCGAATAGGTGCGATTTGATGCGAGTTCTTTAGTCCTGAAAATGTGCGATTTTCAAGTCTGAAAATCGCACATTTGCAGGAAATCGCAATTTAAAAAAATAAAAAAGTGCGCGGGGTCCCCCGCCAGAGCATAACCAGCCCCGGGCTCATTGAGCCGGTGCTGGTGACATAAAATCACAGTCCCCGACAAATAGGGGTCCCCTTGATTTAATGAAACCAGCACCAGGCTTAAGGTCCGGCGCTGGTTCCCAAAATACGGGGGACAAAATGACTAGGGGTCACCCGCATTTCAAGAACCAGCACCAGACCCAACCAGCCAGCAGGGTAATGCCACAGCCGGGGGACACTTATTATATAAGGTCCCGCGGCCAAAGCATTATCCCCCTGGCTGGTCAGCATGGGCAGGGGTCCTGGGGAAGTGGGGACCCCCCAAAGAAGGGGTCCCCCCTCCAGGACTTACCAGCCCATGCTGAAAGTCCGGGGCTGTCCCCGATGCCCCTGGGCGGTGGGCATCGTGCTGATGAAAAGTGTAAAAAAAGAATAAAAACTATTGTCTTATACTGTAGAACTATGAGTGCCAGCAAGCCTACCCCGCATGCTGGGCCTTGGAGAACCACAAGTCCCAGCATGCGGGGCATTAAAGGGCCCGCTGGCACTTGTAGTTCCACAGTACAAGAAATAGTTAAATAAAACACACTGACACCCAGAAAAATAAACGTTTAATACATTTACAGCCCACACATACTGATACTTACCTACCTTAAGCCCGTGGGTCGGTCCCTGGATCTGAGGTCTGGGGTCCGGGGCTCCAGGGCTGAAGAGTCCGGTTCCGGGGCCTTGGTCCTGGTTCCGGGGCTGGTGCGGGGCTCCAGGGCTGAAGAGTCCGGTTCCGGGGCCTTGGTCCTGGTTCCGGGGCTGGTCCGGGGCTCTAGGGCTGAAGAGTCCGGTTCCGGGGCCTGAGGGCCTTCCTCAGGTACCCCTTAGGATTACTACGGATGATGTGGGTGTTACCCCGGAGGCTGCAAATGGATGTTTATGTAAAGGCGGGGTTAGGTTGACTAGCAAGAATGCGAATTCGCATCTGAGCGAATCAACGAGAATAACCCCCCAGTCTGTACCCAGGAATTACCGGGGCAGAGCAGAAATGTAACGATCATAAAACCTGATTCACTTTTAAGTTACTGAAAACAAATAGATGGCAAAAAGCAAGATACAGGTTGAGTATCCCCCATCCGAAATGCTCGGGACCATGAGCATTCCGGATAGGGGAATTTTTCGTTTTTTGGAATAATTTTTTTAAGGCATACTTACCTGTCCCCTGATGGTGTCTGGTGGTCCCTCAGCGTCCACGCAGTCCCCGGGCGTCCACAGCAGGCCTTCGGCATCTTCTCCTGGTCTCCAGCGGTCCCAGGAATGCATTGCGCGGGTGTGCGCGCGCGCGCACCGGTGAAGTCACCGGCGCGCGCGCGCACGCACACTCGCGCAATGCATTCCTGGGACCACTGGAGACCCTGGAGAAGATGCCGGAGGCCTGCTGTGGACGCCCTGGGACTTGGTAAGTATGAAAAGAGGGTTAGGGTAAAAATTTTTTTATTCAAATGATTCCAAAAACCACGGTTTTTGGAATCATTCGGATAATGGATGCCCGGATACGGGATACTCGACCTGTACCATGTAGAGTCAAGAAACCATAATATAATATGATGTAGGCCCTTTGATAAACAGGTATGGATCATTAGGTAGATAAGTTTTAGCTCAACAGTCATTATGTCATCCACTATTGGTTGACAGGCAGTAAGCCGACACATGAAAAATGTTGACATGCATTAGGTCAACATGGTGAAAAGGGAAAGGGAAAGGTAAAAGGTCCACATACAAAATATAGACATGAGTTTTTTGGGGTATCTATGTCGACACCCACTGTGCCCGAAGCTCACCATGGTTCGGGCACAGTGCTGAGCTGCGCTCGGCACATTATTATATTCCCCATCCACTGGGATGGTAATGTATGAACTAGTCCTTTTAAAAAAATGAAAAAGCAAATAACCCAAGTCGATCTTTTTTATGTCGACATTTTGCCTGTGTCAACATGTTTACCATGTCAACCTAATGCATGTTAACCTTTTTCATGTGTCGACCTACTGCTTGTGGGCCAATAGTGGTCGACCTAATAACTGTCGACCTAACGATTGCATACCTGATAAACTTATGAGCTTTAAGCAATAGAACATTGTGCTTCTTTAGTCACCTTGGCCTATAACCTTATATAGACCACCAGAGGTAACAACTGTGCCACAGGCTATCCTATATACAGTAGTGCCACAGGCTACCCCATATACAGTAGTGCCACAGGCTATCCTATATACAGTAGTGCCACAGGCTATCCTATATACAGTAGTGCCACAGGCTATCCTATATACAGTAGTGCCACAGGCTATCCTATATACAGTAGTGCCACAGGCTATCCTATATACAGTAGTGCCACAGGCTATCCTATATACAGTAGTGCCACAGGCTATCGCTATCCTATATACAGTAGTGCCACTGGGCTATCCTATATACAGTAGTGCCACTGGGCTATCCTATATACAGTAGTGCCACTGGGCTATCCTATATACAGTAGCTCAAACAGAGAGTATCAGTAGGGGAAGGAAAGCATCTGCCAACCAATACAGAGACAGAGTAGGTGGCGGAAATTGTGTGAGGATATAAGGGCCTGATTCTGGTTCACTCGCAAAAACAAAGTCATTCTTTAATGGACAAAACCATGTGCACTGCAGGGGGTCAGATGTTACATGCTACTGTGCAGAATGAGTTAGATTTGGGTGAGTTATTTTGTTTCTGTGCAGGGTAAATACTGGCTGCATCATTGTTACACTGCAATATAAATATCAGTTGATGTACAAACCCCATCAAAATCTAACTCTCTCTGCACATGTTACATCAGCCCCACCTGCAGTGCACATGGTTTTGTCCATTAAAGAATGACCAGAATCAGGCCCTAAATGTGTCCTCATAAAGGCCCTTATTCTGATCGGTGCGGATATTCCCGCATTCTTACGGTGCGGTCCGTACGCCACGGTGTTTTGCCGCGTGCGGCCATCGTCCGTAGAAACGCCCACGTGTCCTCCGCATTCGGACGGACTCACTCTTTAAGAACAGGGCGTGTTTACGGACGACATACAAAGCATGCGTGTGCGGGAGAAACACTCCGATTCGGCACGGTATTACAGAGTATTACAGTGTATGCTCGGGAATACCGCATCCGAACGGGAGCCAAGCGGTGCTACCGCACGTAAGCGGAGTATTTACGCCAAACAACCCACTATGAAGTATCTTCTGCAATACATCACATGACCCACTTATTCAATTACCTATCCTCATAAAAAACAGCTTATTTGGAATTGGAATCAATTAGATTCCAATATATCCTTACAAGCATGCCTAACACATGCATTGCACACATTAACCCTTACAGCAATTGAAGCAGCAATGGTTTCAATTAAAGCACTGACAAGCGTCCTATTAGTGAGTAATGAGTAAAGGAGTAGATTCTATTGGGTTCAGGTGTTAATGGTTGTAGTCATTAGGCGTACGTTCGCCTACCGCATGAACGAGTGGTGTCCGCAAAGCAATAGTACACTTGTGGACACCGCACATTTCTGGCCTTTTTGATCGCGTGCATTCGGAGTGGTTTCCGAATGTACGCCCCCCAACATAAGTGTACTCCCCCGTGTCCGCCCATGTTTCCGCCCCGTTTTGCCCACTTTGAAACTACGCCCATGTGTCATTCCGCATGACGCCCATAATACGCCCCTATTTCCCGAATGATAGCGGTGATCAGTTCTGGACGGGATCTGGCCGAACTGGTACGGAGTCAAGGCGTGGCACATGCGCGGTGCGTTCGCCACGCATGCGCAGACGCCGTAAACACGCGATCCGAAAGTATGCGGTAAAGTCCGCGTCAATCAGAATAATGCCCAAAATTATTAGGTCATGTCATCATTAAGAGCAGACAGCCAGGGCCTGATTGAAGGTTCTACACTAATATGCATGTAGCTTCCCTTGTAATGCTGCTAAACACGTGCACGGGTGCTCAGTGACTCAACATTCCAACTGCCCATGACATGTATGATCTAATGTTTTACATTAGAACGGTTTCAGGGCTGAATGCACAATTTCGATGTCTCGTACGATGCATTGTGTGGGGTTTTGTGCACATCGTGAGGTGCTCTGGTACGATTACAAACCCGTGGGTTGTGAAGTGGATCTTATGTGCTGCACACATAGGACCTTATTCTGGTCCACACCCAACTCTGCGAATTTTGCAGTGTTGCGTGTGGACCAAACACAACCTGCCACCTGCATTGCCGCCCCCCCCCCCCCCCCCCCCCCCCACGCACAAGGTGATCCCCTGCATGGCTGCAAATGGATGATTTGCATAATCATCCATTCGCAGCTGGGGAGAAATCATTTGATGGTCGGCGACCATCGAATGATTTCTCAGGCACTCGCAGATCAGAGACACCTCTATGGCGCTATTGCTGCATTGAGCAGCATGAAACTTCCTTTGATCTTCAGAAATAGACTTGCCAGGAAAGGGCCGCACATCGGGATCAAATCTGCATGGAAGACAGTTAACACTTCGATTCGGGGCCATTTTAGATTCAAATTTGATTCGATTTTTCTTCTATAAGCAAAATTTAATCGAAAAGTGACTCTAAATCAAAACGTGTGTACAAGCCATAACAGTCATCTCAATAACTTTACCAAGCATGGAATAAATTAGGCCTCAATTTTATTCTTGGCTATCCCCTGCACAGCGCCCCCAGTCCTGGCACGCTAGGCTGCAGCCTAAACAGCCTATTGGTTAATCAGTCACTTCAGATGGCTAGGCATTAAGGGACCACTTCATGTAACATTACCAAAGAGGCCACTAAAAAGATATAGGATATGGTTTGTGACAGTTGCCCTTTCCATTATGGATCCTAAGGGTAAAGGAGAGATTTAAATGTTGAAATCTATAAAACTGGATTTTATACATGTTCCTTCCAGTGAAATTGACCCCTTCAGTGTCAATGCCAATAATTTTCCGGGCTGATCCTCAGTGTCCAATCTGTCAAGCCCGGAAAACTCTCGGGATTGCCACTGTTTAGAGCCGGACAGTGCTGCTGAGTTCAATCACTGAACTCCGGCAGCTTCTGCGCTGCCCAGCTCCCTCCCTTCTGCGGCGCCGCCTCCTCCCTCCTCCTCCCCCCTCCTCCGGGTTTTCTATTGAAGTGCCCGGCGCCGGCTTATGACAAGCCGGCTGCCGGGGACAGGGACGGGGTGTGAAGGCGCAGGTCCAGGCAGCGGCTGATTGACAGTTCAGCGGCGCTGCCCGGACCCAGGGAGGCAGTGGTGTGGGGTTTTTTTAACGATAAACCCCATAAAAAACTCCCCCAGTGAGGAGCGCGCCCAAAAAAAACCCCACCACTGAAGGGGTTACAGTTGTCCAAGAGGTGAAAATCAGAAATCGTAGCCAAATGGAATAGTGTGGCACTGTGATGATTTGTTGAGACAGAAACAGGCACAGTAGCCAGAGATATGTGTGGGAGCAGCAGACTCCGTTCTGGGACTAGTATTAATTGGATCACCAATTTCTGGATCACTTTGTAACAGAATTGGGGTAGCCAAACAGGATGAAAGATCTTCAGAAGGAAATGTGTTATGGTCTAACAGAGACATCATGCGATTACATTTACTGTCTGTGCATCATATCAAAATCTTGGTTAAATCTATCACCAACTGAGTAGCGATACCTTTGGTGAAAGATATTAATTTGAATAGTGGAATAAAAGGGAGATATCCTAATGGAGAGTACGGGTGACATTCTATGGGCTGAGAGAAAAGCGCATATATTTTTCGCACTCCACATCGCCGCTCTTCGCACTTTCTGAAATCGCATTTTTTTTCATAATTCGCATATTTAATGATATGCGCATTAGAGGATAAAAAGTGTGTGATTTGCGGCGAATTGATGCGAAATTATGTCACTAAAAAGTGTGATTTCTTCCGCCGGTCATGTGCGCATTTTAGACCAACCGGAGTGCGATTTACAAGACTGTCTCCACATGACAAATAACCCCCTAACCTATTGGGCCACCTAGGTCCCCTCCATTCTGCATCACACACCCTATATAAAGGGGCATTGGCGCCATTTCACTCTTTGATAGGAAGTAAGGAGCATGGAGAGGAGCAGTGGCAGTGTGAGAAGAGGAAGAGGTGTTGGTGGCAGAGTGAGGAGTGGCAGAGGGAGAAGTGGCAGTGTGACCAGAGGAAGAGGGACCAGTGGCAGAGGGAGCAGTGGCAGCAGCCAGGCAAGAGGAGCCAGTGGGAGAGGCAGCAGAGGACTGGTGAGGTCGACCTCCATTACAGGGAGTGGCAGCAGTGTGGCAGCCACCATGGCAAGGGCAGCCCCAGACCAGGCCCTGGCGGACCAGGCCCAGCAGGAGGAGGTGGGGGATCCGCTGGCATCACCATCCTGTAGCCAGGACCTTGCCCATACCCCACAGCAGCTGCAGGAGGGCCACATGTCCGAGATGGAGGAAGATGGAGGTGAGGAGGAAGAGGAGGAGGAGGAGGAAGACACTGGCATGGAGGAGGATTTTGACATGCATGTGGAAGATATAGAGAATGAGGAGGAGGGTGAAGCTGGCTGCACCAAAAGTGGGAGAAAGGTCCGATTCAGCTATGAGCAGAATGTGGCGCTTGTCCGGGCCATCATACCCCTGTATGACCGCTTACTGGGGAAAAACCAGCACAAGACCACCTCACATCGTAAACGTGGTATGTGGAAGGACATCACCCAGGCGGTCAACGCTGTCAGTCACCGCAAGAGGCTAAGCAAAAACGTTAAAAAGCGGTTTAACGACATCAAGCGGCAGCTGAAAAAGAAAATGGCCATGGAGATGGAGGAGGCCACCAAGACTGGCGGAGGAAGCCCCACCACAATAACCTACACATCATATGAGGTGAAGCTCCAAAGAATTATCCCCCCTGAGGTCCTGCCTGGGATGCACATTGCAGATACCGATAGGCCGGCAAGCCCACCCCGAGCTGGTAAGTGTCACCACATGCAATATGAAACATACATGCCAATGTATTTAAACTGCAATGTTATTTTGTATTGGTATACTAATTAATGTGGTGCTGTGGAACTACATAGCCCAGCAAGGTCTGTCAATGGCAATAGTTTACACCTACTTTAAAAATGAATCAGAATGCTGGGCCTTGTAGTTCCACAACAACAGGTGAGCCATAGTTGATTGCACAAAAAGCACATACATGTTGTGAATATACTTACAAGGTTTTTTACAGCAAGGGATAGGTCTGCACCACCAACTGTACCCTTGGACTGTGTCTATTGGGCTAAATGTGGGGGCAAAAAGATGTTAGTGATAAATGTAATGTAGGTGAGTTCACTTCCAGCAAAGGTACATGTAGGAATAGAGGGCACATGTGCTTACCAGAAAAGTAGTGCCTGATGATGTCTGTACGCACCAGATTCCCCCTCTGCGTACCCCTCACTACCCGAGGTCTGGTAGGTTGGGCTTCCTGTACGACTGCTGCATGATCCTCCTCCACATAGGCTGGTTGGTATAGGGCTATGTTATGTAACATGCAGCAAGCCTGGACGATCATCACTACTTTTGCAGGGTGGTAAAGCAGCAAACCAGATGACCGGTCCAAACACCGGAATCTACTTTTCAACACTCCAAACGTACGCTCCACCACATTGCGGGTTGCAATATGGGCTTCATTATATCGGTGCTGTGCAGGGCCATCGGGGGTGCGCAAAGGTGTCATGAGCCAGGAAAGACACCCATATCCTGAGTCACCTAAACCAAAGAAAGGAAGTTATTGCCTTATATGGTAAGGTATGTGCAGTGGGCAAATAGTATTTACTTGGACAAGAGTAGTAGGCTGGTGAAAATTAAAACACACACACACACATTTCAGCAGGTACAAACACGAATAGAGAGGGTAATATGTAAAAATGTACTTACCAAGTAGCCAGCCCTCTGGCATTTGTTGTTGGGTAAATCGGTTCCAGAGGCCGGAGTGTCTCAGAATATAGGCGTCATGGCAGTTCCCAGGGAAGCCTGCAACCACACTTAGGATTTTCAGATGAGCATCACATACAACCTGCACGTTCAGGGAGTGCCGCCCACGTCTATTGACATAGACGTGGCCCCGCACGTGCGGTGCCCTAATCCCAATGTGTGTGCAGTCTATAGCTCCCAGCACATGAGGGAATGCTGAGAGTCTATAGAAAGCAACCTTGTGGTCCTGCCACTCTGACTCTGAACTGGGGAATCGGATGTATGTCCGCCACAACTTCTTAAAAGCAAGTAACACTTGAGTAAAATGCTTTGAGAAAGTGGCTTGTGATACCCCCAAGGACCATGAGGTCATGGACTGAGTGGAGCCAGTGGCCAAATAGTAGAGGGTACACATTAATTTCTGCAGCCCAGACACTGCATAGTTGCCCCCGCCAAAAGGGTCCAAATCATCACCTGCTCATATAAGTTCAACAAGTTATTGCGGTTTAGCCTAAACATCCCCACAACCTGTTGATCCGAGAGGGAGTCCAGGTACAGCCTAGCACGATACATACTTGGGGTACGCACTATTTGGAGTGGTACCTGGTTCTGGTGCGCAGCTTCCTCCCTCCTGCCCAGCTCCTCCAAATGGACCAAACTAAAAATGAGCAACTCAAATCCACTCTGCACAATCTCCATGTCTCAAACCCTCACAGGTGTCCTTAATGATGTGGGGGTATATGTAGGAGTGTTTGTGAGTAAAATTAAGGACACCTGTGATGACATTAACCATGTGTGCACTTGACCAAATTGAGTTCTGTGCCAAATCGCCCAACAGAACCTGGTCTGAAAAAATGGCGATTATTAGACACCTTAAAAGTGCGATTTGCGAAATCCCTTTCCATTAAATAAGCGAATTGTATACTTTTCTATTGGAAAACATCTGGATGCGATAAAAGTGCAAATTTTTACTGCACTTTCAGTACGCATGACTTATCGCAAAAAATATGCGATTTAGGGACCTTTTCGAATCACATTAAATATGCGAATTCACGGAAAAATGAGAATTAGACGTTTTTTGGAGTAAAAATCGCCAAAAAACACAACTCTCATTCCATAGAATGTCACCCTACATCTCCAAATGAGAAAGGATTGGGTGACACAAGTATATCACGGAGAGCACAATAGCCTAACGCATTATCAGAAACAACCACTAGGCGGGGGTGTTGTTACACAAGGTATACGTAATACACGTAAATAGAGAAAAAGTTACTTGACAAATGAAACTGTAAATGTATACAGGAGGAGCTGTTTGTCTTGCCCCAGCATTATTACTGTCAAGCTTGCAATGGGGAAAAAGAGAGCAGTATTCAAAGCTGATAGTCTGCAGCAACAGCAGGGTGTGAGACTACAGGCGGAACATTCACTAGGGCGTGGAGGGAGAATAGAATCATGCCCGAAGTATGGCGAGCGCAGCAACGGTGCCCATGTCGACTATGTCGACATTCGGGATAAAAAAGCGCAATACTCATGTCGACTTTTTGACTGTTGACCTTGCCATTGTCAACCTAATGCTTGTGTTGACCTTCCAACCCTCTTGACCTTAGCCATGTCGACCTATTTAATGTGTCGATCTAAGGCTTGTCGACCTTCAGTGGTCGACCCAATGCATGATGACCTAAATTGGGTCGACCCAATGACCAATACCCGTAGAGAGAGTCAACTAGCTATGATCCCACCATATATTTTTATTTTAGTATTTAGAAGCGCTTTTGGAGAAAATATGCTTTGTCTTTGTTGTGCCCACTAACGGTTGGACAAAATGAACTACAGTAGGCCCTGTTCTTTGTCCATGTTGGTTCATGTTAGAAATATCAGGATGGTAACTACTCTTGGCTGGTGGGAATTAATTAATTCTGTTTTGGAAATGTTGCGGTTGAGGTGGCGAGATGACATCCAAGATGAAACGGCAGAAAGATATTTAGAGACACAGTGCAATATTGATGGTGACAATTCCAGGGAGGATAGATAGATTGGAGTATCATCAGCGTATAGGTGATACTGAAATCCAAAAGAGTTGATAAGTTTCCCAAGTGAGGAGGTATAGATTGAGAAAAGCAGAGGACCTAAGACTGAACCTTGTGGTACTCCAACGGACAGAGGTAGTGAGGAGGAGGAAGAATCAGAGAAGCGAACACTGAAAGATCGATTAGAGAGGTAGGAAGAGAACCAAGTAAGGGCTGTGTTCTGAAGACCTAGGGATTGTAGTGTTTGTATGAGAAGAGAGGGGTCGACAGGGTCAAGGGCAGCTGAGAGATCTAGAAGAATAAGAAGTGAGAACATTTCTTTATATGCAATTCAGGAATATATTGTTTATATATTTTATTACTGTATAACATTGATTTAATTAGTATCATTTTTCTTTAATTAAATACATTCAATTCATATTGTTATCACTTGTATTATTATTTCCACACGTCTTCTGCCCTCATGCGCAGTCTTTTTTCCAAATCAGCTAACTTGTGACTCAAGCTGGTCCCCAGCATATATCTGCCCTTACAGATTCTGGAGTAGCTGGAAACTTCATTATCTCTGCACTTGTGAAGAAATGTGACATTCCCGTGGTACCCCTGGCTCAGCATCTCTATCTGACAGTGGTGGATGAAAGCAAGATTGTTGGTAGTGACCGGTGTTACATCAGGAGCACATTGATCTTCTAATTATTCCCAGAGCATCTTATGATATAGTCTTAGGGCTGCCATTGCTATGTCTCCATAATCCTCATATCAATTGGGAGTTTCTTCAGATAGAGGAAATGAGCAATCACATGGCTACAGCGGCTACAATTCGCTCATCTGAGCTTAAACACCAGTCTGGCCTACCACCCGAGTATGAGGATTTTCTAGACATCTTCCGTGAGTAAGCTGCCAATGTGTTGTCACCACACCAAGAGTGGACTTCTGCTCCCTTGGAAATCACCATCTATGGGACGCACACGTCCACTATCTTTACGAGAGACTCAGGCTATGTCAGTACATCCAGGATCATTTGCAAAGAGGATTTACTTGACCGTCCTGATCGCCTGGTGCAGGCTTCTTATTTGTAATTAAAAAAGGCATATGGCCATGCATTGACTATAGGGTTCTCAACGAAATACAATCAAGAACAGTTACTTTCTTCCGCTCATTACGAAACTCTTTCACAGGATTAAGGGGGCAAAGTTCTTTACCAAACCGGACCTCAGATGCGCCTAGAACCTGATAAGAATGCTTAAGGATGTTGATCTGTATGAGATTTTGCCTTTCTGAAAATACTATGTTAATAAAATTCTATCTGGTAAACATATCTTAATTAAGAGGTCCAGATTTTATGAAACATATCCATTGTGAGTCCTTTGCGCCATCTCTGTAGACCACTTCCCTTTCCATTGAAATTCTAAGAGAGTGGGTGTAGCTCTCCTTTTTGGTCAACAGAGGGCGGCAGTGTGACTTCACAATATATAGTGCGCACCATTACCCCCTAAACCCAATTGCAACACCAGGGACTGGCATTACAAATAGCTTTTAATGCCCTTCGGATTGTGTAATGCCTCTGTTGTTTTCCAACAGTTTGTCAATGAAATAGTCTGAGATGTCTTATACAAGTATGTTGTTGTCTATCTGGATAACATTTTCATTTTTTCTAAAGATATCCAGTTCCATTGACTCCAAATTAAAGGGTTGTTGTACCATCTCAGAAAAAAAACAACGCTTTACTGCAAGTTTTCCTAGTTTACCATTGAGGTTTCTTTCATACCCTTTCTCGGATACATCAATTATTGATCTGAGCTAAGGCTGGAACCTGAAAAATTGGAAGCCATTACAAGTTGGTCAAAACCAACCTATCTCAAGGCTATTCAGCATTTCATTTACTTTGCCATTTATTATAGGAAGTTGATCAAAAAGTTTTCAACATTAATACAACCATTACTGCTCTTACACGTAAAGGAGGCTCTGCCTGGTGTAATGTGATTTAAGCTCTGTTTAGCGTAATGTGTTTGATGGGAGCTCTGCCTGGCATAACACGTTTAATGAGGCCCAACCAACCTGGTGTGTGGAGGGTCCTCTGCCTGGCATAACGCATTGGAACGGGGCTCTGTCTGGTGAAACACTTGACTGGTGGCTGTGCGCATGACTTAACAAACTGGTAGCTGTGCGCATGCAAGAACTCAGGCCATGCTTACACACTGGGCAGACCCGTTACCTCAGTAGCATTGTTAGAGATTGCAGGTATAGATGCTTTTCAGCACAACGGCTCTGGTACTTAAGTATCTACCAATGGCCACAATTCATGGGGAGTTGGATAATTAATTAACTGGAGACACTAGGGGTGAGATTTAATAGGATGAGAGTTTCAGAAAGTGAGAGATTTGGTGAGAAATCTCCAGTTTTTTTAAAGCGGCAATCATTTACACTTCAAAATCAAACTGGTTTAGCAGTGTAAATGATTGCCGCTTTAAAAAAACTGGAGATTTCTCACCAAATCTCTCACTTTCTGAATCTCTCATCCTATTAAATCTCACCCCCAGACTCTGATAATAAATAGTCCCCTCAGATACAAATCCCTAAAAAATTAATGTTTTGCTTTGCAGACAATGCATCAAGCACTGGAGACAGAAATGTCATGTAGCTGCCTCCAGGTGGCAGCATTGCAGTGTATATAAATTTCAGTCTACTAGCCAAAGTGTATGTGGAGATGGAAGATTTGATGGGGATGTACTGTAGTAAGTTTATTAATGGTCACAATGTTGAAAATGACAATGTGATCAGCAGAACGTCAAACACAGCATGCCGACACAGTAGAAATGTGATTTATTCTTTAAGCATCAGGTTTTCAGTTGATATGGGGGGTTATGCAGACCTGATCTGGTGATTTAGCAGAGTCCTGCTATCATATAGTACCCCCCCCCCCCCTCCCCCCTCACCAGAGTGAAAACCTGCCTTGTGCAAGTCTGCAAATGGCTTGTTAAAAGCTGCAAATCCATATGCAACTCACTATCACAGAAGCAGGCTGATCAGGCCTGGAGCTGACATCGCAGACCCTGCCTGAAAACGCTTGGGAGCGGCTTCATTTTTCTCCCAAAAAAATAGGCCGTATGACACCCACAAACAGCAGTTTTGTATCAATCAACTTGAGAACAGAGAGTGATCAGAATAGACCCCGGATTTGGTTGCAGTTTGGTCCCATGCATGCGCGCTACGATCCCTGCGAATGCGCAGTCATCCGATAACCAGTCACCATGCAAATTTGTCTAGCGGCCTGGTCTGAATAACCCCTATGGTTAGAATGTTTTAAATCACATTACTAGCGTGTGAAAATGCCATGTCCAACATTCTGCTGTATACATTGTCAGTGTCCACATTAGTTCTATCTACATGGCATACCAGTCCTGTTTGAAGCTTTTTGAAGCCTGTAGTCAGTGGTGTAAGTTTGTCACAGTTGCCCAGAGGCAAGATATATATTGGTGCCCCCCCCCCCAACCTTATATAACAGGGGTGGCCAACCCGCGGCTCTCGAGCCGCATGCGGCTCGCCCCCTGCTACAGTGCGGCTCGTCAGCTCCTGCTGGGTTACCACCCGTCCGGGATGGCGTTCCCGGACTATACATTGTCCGGGAACAGAGCAGGTAAGGTCGGGCAGCCTCGCTGCCGTCGCCGTGGATCAAGCTCCGGTGCTGCCGGTGACCCGACATCACAGAGGACTGTGTGCGTCTGACTCTGTGGCTATTTTAAATCTCGCGCCGGCTCACGCAGCTAATCGGAGTGGCGGCTCCTGATTGGCTGCCAGTGTCGGACCGCGTGAGCTGGCGTGAGATTTCAATCCTCCCCATAGCCTGACCCTAACTCCCCCCCCCCCACAATGCCTAACCCCCACTGCCTAAAACTAACTCCCCATTCCACAGCCTAACCCTAATCTTCCCCTCCCAGCAGCCTAATCCTAAATCCCCCACTTTCCTTTGCCACACACTAGCATACTTGCCAATCGGTATCCCAGCTGTTGGTATTCCACACCAAATAGTCATCTGATTGGAGCTCCGGAGCTGGTCTTCTGAGGGCAGTCGGGATGCCTGCAACGGTATATTGAATGGCAGCATCCTAACCACTGATATGTCAACTGCATCCCCTTTTACACCAGGAAACAGGGTCCCAGCAAGTGGATCCCTTGGCTGATGAGGACTGGAAACAGGCCCTCTATTACAAGAAAATCAGCCAGAAATCTATTCATTATTAACATTGCCAACATATTCTATGGCACTTTACAATTGGGATCAAGACAGTAATAAAAAAAAGATGGGTCATAACAGAAAAAGAGGGACATGCTTGCAACCTATACATCTCACCTGAAATCATGGTAGAACTAGACTCACTTTACTTTATAGGAGTACATTCAGATATTGTTTAGGCTGGGGAGCTAGGCAGAAACCTTTGTGAAATTTACAAGTAAATCTGACATTGTTTTCCAAGTTGGATATGTGGAGTAGATCCATATTTCTGAGAAATGTTTATGTTATTCTTTAGAGACGTGGTTCTCAACTTCACCCCTCAGGTTTTACCAACAGGTCATGTTTTGCGAATTTCTGGCTGTGAAAGCAGGTGGGATAATATCTGTCCCAGCAAAACAGAATAGCTTCTCTGTGCACAACTAAAGAAATCCACAAAACATGACCAGTCAGTGGTACTTGAAACTACCTACTTTAGGTTGTTGCAAATTTGTCTTTTCTAGTAATACTGGAGCATGACTATTCAATGCGCCATGAAAACTACATAAAAGCCCCTATTCTGATGGACACGCTCCCCAGCGTGTACTCGCAGGGGAGAGATTTTTTGGAACTGTACATGTGCATAGTCAGTTGTGGATGTGTTTAGCTGCTGTATGCAAGTGGCTACAGCGAATAGATTAGTTACCGGGTGCTCGCACACAACAGTAGGGGAGGGGGGTGGCGGGACGGGGTATTCACCCATGAGAACACTCAGTGGAGAAATCATTCAATGCTAAACATCCATTCGTAGCCGCGCGGGGGATTACGGCGTGCGAGGGGGAGGGGGCGGACTTCGGATGGACTTGCAAATTTCACATCCTGGCAAGTCAGACAGAATAACCTCCAAATTCAGAAAAGCCACAGTATTGAAAAAAAGAAGGCATCAACTGTACCTGCTGTACCAATTCCACTTGTGGTATTTTTCATTATCGCAACATTAATGTACAGAGGCTATCTTGGCTATCTTGATAACCCAAAAGAACATGGGCACTTCTCATACAAACTGTCACACACAGATGGAGCAGCTCTCATTAATGCTGCTCCTGGCAATTCTATTGCCAACTGTCGCTGTGCGCCATCCGCCAGAAGGGGGCGCGTGTGCATGAGGCACTCACACACCCTGCTCTGATGGAGCCCCCTGCTGCTCCCTCGTCGCCGCTCGCAGCCTCCACTAACCCTGTCCATCTTCCTGAACCACTGAGTGACTGGGACGGGTGAGCGTGTGAGCCGCTCACGGGTCCCCGGCAGATGGAGTGCCTCCCTGAGCAGGCTGAGAGGTGCTCCATCTGTAAGTCACCATGCCTAGTAAATGTACTTCTATGACCACCTTAAGCTGCACAGGATCATGCGTTGGCTTGAAGTAGACCTGTGAATGATAACTTCTGTTTCACAAAGACATAATAAAGCAAAGTAAATGAATACAGAAAAGACACAAAATTTACATATCGCAACACTAATTCTTTATTTGGGATGATTGAGAGATGTGCCAGAGATGAGGTGAATCCACTTCCAATAGCAGTAATACAAATATAACATAATTATAGCATCAATCGTTTTACAGTTCATACAAATCAAATTATTTATGGTTTTTTTTTCTTTCTTAAAAATAAAAGGAAAATAAAGCTTTTTACATGGTTAAGGCTTAAAAAAAACATCAAATCAATAAATATCACAAATTAAAAACTCTGAATCTTGTATGTACAAAACTATACAATTGATAACACTGGACATGGCTAATGCACAGGAATGAGTACTATAGTAAAGACCAGTAAGGCAGATTAAGCTTCCTTGTGGTTTCATTCAGCATCTTCATTGACATGCCGCTACAAATATCATGGCATTGGCTTCAGTATTAAAAAGACTCTCCATGACAGATCACTGGGAAATAATATTCAATGCTCACGTAACATAAAAGTGTTTGGGGTTTTTTTTGCAACCAAATAGATGGATGCAATGACTTGGTCTAGATTGTTGCAAACAGTATTTCAAAAGCTGTACCAGTGTTCTATAAAAAAAAAATTGAACCATTACTTTATAGCACACATTTATGTGTAACGGGATACGGTCAGTAGACACATACCCTGTATCACACCTGAGAGCTTATTCCATCCACCCAAATAAAACTGGTTTCATCCATATTTATTATAGAAGTAGGGGCGCAAATGGGACATAAAAGGAAACAATCCACTGAATAAATTTGAATAATACAGTTGACTTAGGAGCAATAAGCAGCCTATACATCTCATAGATAGGCTATTGACACCCTTACTAAAAATGTAACTGTAAACCAAACACAGGCCTTAAACAATATAAACATTCAATATATTCCTTATTTGTAATCAGTGGAGGTCATTTTAATTGATAATGAAATGAATGCAGTAAAACATATACTAATGGTCAAGAAAAACAAATGGACTCCTAGGGGGAAATGTTATAGGATGAGAGAATCAGAAAGTGAGAGATCTGGTAAGAAATCTCCAGTTTTTTTAAAGTCAGGGGCAAACGCGGGATTTTCAGAAGGGGGTTTCCAGAGGTGCGGAGCAAAGTACGGAGATGGACACTTAGGTGACCCAGTATATGTTTTGATGTCCCGCGGGTGGTAGGGGGTATTATATCAACCGCTCAGCATGTAGGGCCTGGATCAGTAATTTCCACTAATTACCCCTTTACTGCACAGATGGTGGGAGAAGGGGGCATTGGGCTGAATGAAGGGGCCCTGATACATAACTTCCAGGGTGGTAGGGGATGTTTAATATGCAGAGGAGGGGTGTATAGTGGAGTGGGCTTATTATTCATAATTTTCTGGTGGGAGGACAACTTGCTTGACTGCAGATATCTCCAGTTCCCGGAAATAGATTTCTTAGATTTTAATGGAATTAAAAACTAGAGAATCCCACCTACCAAATGGTGTTGGGGATGAGGGGATCAGAGTTCAGGAGGCAGAGCAATCTGCCAACGAGTATATAAAACTACATACCAGGTGTGTGGAGCTGGAGCAGTAACCAGCTGCTTGAAGGCTGATATCTCTGGTTCTGGGAACAGTAGAGACAAGTTTATAGTGTCCTTCAAAGGGGGAGAGTTTGGAATATATCCTCAGAAAAACTCTACGTCAGACAGAACCTGAAATATCTGACTGGGAACAGCAATTAACAGGCTTGGATGGGGACCACTGCTTTGAAGTCAGATATCTCCGGTTCCCAAGGTCCGATTTTAAAAATTCTTGTACTCTTGGAAAGAGGGGACCCTCAGCTTTCAGAAATTCTCCCTTATATTCCTGGGGGGTTTTCTGGGTACTCGGAAACCCCCCCTGCGTGCGCTACTGAAAGTGGCAATCATTTACACTTCAAAAGCAAACTGGTTTTGCAGTGTAAATGATTGACACTTTAAAAAACTGGAGATTTCTTACCAGATCTCTCACTTTCTGATTCTCTCATCCTAATTAATTTTCCTCCTTACTGTACCTTAGTGGAGGAGAAAGAGATGACCATACCTCAAATGGCATCCTCCACCTGGGGACGCCCGAGGTTATATCCATTTCTGCCTATTTGTGTACCTCCATGTGTACAGTTAGAATCCATCTTGTTCTTGCTCATGTGTATGTTTTTAGTAACAAATCAGAATGATACTACTGTATTTGGATTTGTTTCCCTTGATCACATAAGAAATATACTGTAACCTTTAATTGCTAGAGGAAGATACCCAGCTATCATACACTACTGTATGTGCATTAGTCTAGACTCACTATTTGGTAGGAGTTCAATATTTTGGAATTGATACAGAAGTGTATTTCAGGATTATGTTATTGACCTTTGTTGTGTTTTTCTTCCACCATTTGCATATAAGGACTGTTTTGTAAACTTATATTGTTTAGTGCCTGTAAGCTTGTTAATGAATATTTGGTTTACAATCCACTTAATAAACAATTTTTCCTGGATGTCTACTACAACAGGTAGAACATGAGCGACACAGTACATCTTTGGATTTGTAATTGATGAAAGCAATGGTCATTCATAGAGTATTTCCTCTATGAGAGGTGTCATTGTGGAGCATTTGACCATAAGCAAAGCTGATTCGCTTATGTATAGACTTTCTAAGCACTCCTACTATTTAAATTCTACTTTCATTTTCATATTTGGAGAGTATGTATTTGGTGGCTGCATGTTATACCACTTTTACACCAAAACGTCGGGTCGCACCCAGGTTTTTTGGCCCAGTGTCCAACTCCTCCATCATTTGTCCCCTTTTATGTTCTCCCCAGCAACCCATTGCGGAGGCAGGCCCTGAGCCGGCGCTTGAAGATGACATCATCTCCAAGTGCCAGGAAATCCTCCAGCCAGGACCCCCGCAATGTCATCAACGCACTGGGGGCAAGCCCAGCACCCGGGAAAGCTGCTGGGCTATCCCAAGGATCAGTCCATGAGGTGAGTGGATGCCTCACATAGTTATCCATTCACCTCTTCCTTGGCTCCGCTGCTGTCTTCACAGTACCGCAGACAGCAGCGGAGGCCAACCGTCAGACTGACCACAGGACGCTGTGGTCGGGAGGTGTAGGCTCCCTCATTGGTAGAAACAGGTTACCTGTTTGCAGTGCCCCACCACCCGGGTCCTTCCCATGTTGCACCCTGGTCAGGACCTGGGAAGGATTCCCAGGAAAATGGACCCGTTCACACTAACGCTGACCCAGGTTCATGGGGCAAAAACCTGGGTTTTTACCTTGGTGTAAAAGGGATATTACTAATGTGACTGATAGGCTAGATACATGTTATTGGATACATATGAATGCTTGTATGTTTACATTGTGTACAGACTCCAATCATTAAAAATACCATCCCATGTGCCTAAGACACTTCAGTCTGTAAAAACCCTAGTGTCTGTCCTAAAAACATTTTTGGTGCTGTAAACAAATGCAAAGGATGTTTTTTTTTTTTTTTTACAATATACTAAATGGTTTTTTTTTTCAGGTTTTTTATACTATAAATTTAGCATTCAACGTTTCAAAAATAAAAAATATTTATGGTATACTAGCATCTGCATAAATTCTTTGGTGGCGACTTATAGGAAAGATGCCTTAAATTGTGAAGTCAAATTAATGTTTCTTTTTTTTTTGTGTGCCAGGTCTAATACATTTACTATCATCAGCAATCAAACCTCTACTACAGTATATAAAAAGCAAGTGAATTCAAAGGAGCCAATTCAATTCAGGTTGGTGAATAATACACTCAGGGAAGACTAGGGGGGAGGGGGTATTGCTTTAGAATGGTTTACACTTAGGCACATTTAGCTATGTAAATAGCTGGAAAAAATATCTATTAACAATTTTAATATTGCTTTAGAAATGCTTTGTTACACATTGCTTTGTAGCCACAATTTACGGGAGCTCTGGTATAGTGATTACGTTAAAGCTAAATATTAACAAAAAAGGAAATAAGTGAGAAATAAATGTGTATTTTAACTCAGGGTTGCCGACCCTCCCGGAATTTCCGGGAGTCTCCCGAAAATCGGGACCCTCTCCCGGCCCCCCGGAAGGGTGGGCAACCCTCCCGGATTCAGGGGGGACCCCCGCTGTCCCCCGGATCGCGGCATTAAAATGCCGCAATCCTCGGGTCTCAGAGGAGGGGGCGGAGCTAAAACGGCACAATCGCGTCATTTTAGCCCCGCCCCCTCCACGGAGATACGTGAATTCCCTGCTTTACCAGCATGGGGCGGGGCTTAGTGATGTCACTCGTAAGCCCCGCCCCCTGAGCGGCTGCTGAAACTCTCCTCTCCGGGCTTCTCCCGGAGAGGAGAATCTTAAAGTCGGCAACCCTGCTTTAACTGGAGTACAAGACAAAATGGGGGTTTAGCTCCTGGGATAAGTGCCTGGAGCTATTCAATTGTTCCCTGCGGTAAGGGCACACTAACGTGAAAATAATAATGATAGCTCCTGGGTTAAGTGCCTGGCTGCGCCTAATTGAATACCCCCAAAAACGTTGATGGGGTTTTGTTTGAAAATATATACAGCCATGAACAAATCATAACAGTTTAAGAAAATGTGGATATTTTATACTTATACTTAGAATTAAAAAAACAAGTTCTGGAGTAATGAAGTTCACACTTACATATTTCTCTGTCTTCTTTATACATATAGTACTAGCGCCATATAGATTTATACAAATTATACATCTGAATCAGCAATAGCACTCAATAACATTGGTAAATGTCAGTGCTTGACATAGAACTGTATTCCTCTGCTGGAAAAAATATTTCTACACTCAAGTGAAAAAGACACAGATACCGAATAATGGTACAAATACTGCATCTAAAGAAAAGTATGTTTTCAGTATTATATATATTTTTTAAGTACAGGTTGAGCCTCCGATATCTGAAATGCTTGGAACCAGAAGCATTTAAGATTTTGGGAGATGTTGGAATTGCAGTGTGGGGGAGCGGAGGCAGCTACAGCAGGAGAGGGACCATATGAGTTGGGTATGGGATGTTCCCTGGAGAGCCACGGGATGGACCATCAGGTGCAGCGGAAGGATCCGATGCAGTAGTGGAGTGCAGGTTGTAATGAAGCCACATTTCTCCACGCCTGCTGACACTCAGAATGGCTGCCAAGCCAATCCCATGCCCCAAGTCATATATTGTAGATATCAGATGACACATCTACAGGTGATGTCATGGCCATCCGGAAAACTACAGTTTTCAGCATATTTTGGATTTTAGAACATACAAATTAAGGAGACTCAACCTGTAATTTATCCATAGCTGTAGAAAGCATAGAGAAAGAAAGGAGAAATATCAAGGCACTCTAAAATAGAAGCAATCATAACAACATGGCCATCAAGTACTCCCTGTACATGTACTGCATAAAAAATATCCTATAGCCTGAAGAGTTTTATTTCCAAGTATCAAACTGACAGCATACGCATTTCAAATGCATTTATATGTATGTGTAAAAGTCCAGCCTGATAATCTATTAGCTACTGTAGCACCCTAGTATATCTAATTATTAAGCAAGTCTTTATCCCAGAGGTAGTGTGTAGGACCCTGTGTAACACAATGAGCTGAACTAACAAACACAATCAATGTAACGTACAAAATCTGTAGTAAGATAACAACACCAACTATTTCATTCAAGCCTGATTTGTAGCTAGTTGTTTGCCCTAAATACAGCTGATGTTGTAATTGCATATATATATATTTCAGCTAAAACAAAGCATGGCAGAGTAGAATACAATTTTTCATATTTGAAGGGGGTGTCTTTAAAGCAGATAGCATGCTGCCTAAGACAAAGAAAGACTGGATTTCATGGAAAACAAGTTTATATTCAGAATTGCCACTGCCTTGAGGTAAGAGAAGTTTAAAGTTGGGTACACACATGTATGTGTTAGACTGTGAGTAGCCATTGGTCTGCCAAAGATTGGAAGAGTGTCTACGGTGATGCACACCTGCTAGCAGATGCAATCTGGAGATAGCAGCAACATTGGATAGGTGGGTACGCACACAGGAATGTTGTATCTATGACCAAGTTCCCACAAGAATTTTGCCAACAGTCTTGTCTGGAGTTTGATCAAGTGTGTACCCAGCTTTAGTTAAAGGTCATCTGTTCTATCAGTTCATAAGAAAATACTAAGTCTTCCAGGGGTAGCCAACCCGGTCCTGGAGATTTCCAAAAGTTTACATTTTCCAGACCACCTAGCTGGGGCACAGGTGCAGTCATTACTGTCACATTTTCAAACCTTTGCTGCATTCATTCCTAACTGACACATTCTACTGATCCACAGATGGCCTGGAAATCAAGAACTGTTAGACCAGAGTTGGCTGCCCCTGTAACTAAGCAGTGATGGCAACATATTTTATCAGCTGCCTTACTTGTAGCCATTGGTCCCAACAGAGAACAGAACCAGCGTGAAGCACTCATGCAGCCAACGTAAACTTAACAATTGGCTTGCTAGTAAAGTGGTGAGAAGACCATCACTATACAAACATAGACTCGCATGCAATCAACATGATATAAATGCACTGCACTTATTAAATGTCAGATACAGTAGGAACTGAATCAAAGAGGGCAACTTACCCAGGTCAAGTGTGTGTCTGTTGCCCACCACTGACATAGAGGTATACAAATGACTTCTTCAGTTGAACGTATTTAAATTGTTTCCCACTGGCATCTGCTTATGTGCCTTTACATTTTAATAAAACATGTCTGGCACAAATACTTTCTTAAGTATAAACATTCACATCAACTGGTTTAAATGTTAATTCAATTACACTGATTCGGCTTTTGCATTAACACATATTTCAGATTCACAGACAATATAGTGTAAATGTCCAAAAGAGGGGACAAAGGAAGAACAAGACAGGGTTTTGGGGCACGCTTAAATGAAAATTAGAAAAATAAGGTAAATGGCAATAGAATTAATATATAACTTTTAGTAAATTTCACTTAAAATACGTATGCACGTCAAAACGGCGGCGTCAAGAATATGAGAATTGTAGACAACAGACGATATGTCAAGACTACAAGACAAAAACAATAAATGTTAAATAACAATAAAATATTATTAAATTATTTACTATAATAGTAAGTAATGATCTCTGCTGGTTGGCGAAGATTCTTAACACCTGGGGGACCACCCCCAATTTGGTGGGACGTCAGAAAATAGAATAGTATGGTATAATGCTCGTATATCTCACTGATTGATGTGAATTAGTAGTAGGTAGTCAGAGAGGAAGTAAAGGAAGGAGAAAGAAGAATAGGACAGTGGTCCTTACTGGGGTGTCTGATGTTGTATAATCACCTGATGCTGATACGACACCAAATATTCCCCATCAGTCCCCCAATGGGTACTGATCTGGCCAATGACTGTTTAGCTGCTGAGATCAGACGAGATCAGGCGGCTCAGTGATGTATGGTCGTATACTCTATCTGGCGGAAGCAACACAGGGATTGCATGTTGGACCGACAGACACTTCTGCTTTCCAGGGGCAGCTAAAAACCACAGCCTGTTACGTGAAGTATTGCAGGATGGGTCTAGTCTTGACCATGGATGAGAGAGTGATGAGTAATGGAGATGACAGGTATTGAGAGTATTGCAATTTAACAGGTCCTTCTGCTATCCTCCATCTGGAAAGCAGAAGTGTCTGTCGGTCCAACATGCAATCCCTGTGTTGCTTCCGCCAGATAGAGTATACGACCATACATCACTGAGCCACCTGATCTCGTCTGATCTCAGCAGCTAAACAGTCATTGGCCAGATCAGTACCCATTGGGGGACTGATGGGGAATATTTGGTGTCGTATCAGCATCAGGTGATTATACAACATCAGACACCCCAGTAAGGACCACTGTCCTATTCTTCTTTCTCCTTCCTTTACTTCCTCTCTGACTACCTACTACTAATTCACATCAATCAGTGAGATATACGAGCATTATACCATACTATTCTATTTTCTGACGTCCCACCAAATTGGGGGTGGTCCCCCAGGTGTTAAGAATCTTCGCCAACCAGCAGAGATCATTACTTACTATTATAGTAAATAATTTAATAATATTTTATTGTTATTTAACATTTATTGTTTTTGTCTTGTAGTCTTGACATATCGTCTGTTGTCTACAATTCTCATATTCTTGACGCCGCCGTTTTGACGTGCATACGTATTTTAAGTGAAATTTACTAAAAGTTATATATTAATTCTATTGCCATTTACCTTATTTTTCTAATTTTCATTTAAGCGTGCCCCAAAACCCTGTCTTGTTCTTCCTTTGTCCCCTCTTTTGGACATTTACACTATATACAGCTTTGTTGCTGAACCTTTTTGGGAGCACCACCAACCGAGTACCTAAGACAATTATTGTCCAAACATTGGTCTTATGTTGGTATTCAGAATTCTTGTTACTTATATAAATCCATACTTGAGCCTGTGACGATCCCCCACCACCTTTTGAATAAAAGATTCACAGACAAGAAAGCAAAATAATTGGGCAGATGTATTAAGCCTTAACAAGAGATAAATGCAAGGGCAATATATGGCGGGATGTACTAAAGGGAAAATGCGGTAAAACACCCGTTTTACCGCATTTTCCTATGTATCAATACCCATCCGCCCCGTTTTCGCTAGGCAGGGTATCGCCACCGAAGCCTATGGGCTTCTTTCGCTGTCCGCCGTCCGCGCGCCTCCCCCCATCCCGTCCTCCTTTGATCTCCTCCTCCCCCTGGTGTCACAGCCGGGAGGACATCCGGCTTCAGGGGGGAGGAGGAGACGCAGGGGGAAGCTGGCAGCCGCCGGGAGGTGACGGAGACCCCTGCAGGTATCGCGGGGGTCTCCGTCACCGCAACCCGATGCTAGCCGCATATGTTAGTACATATGCGTCAGCATCGCGGCGGCGGCTGCCATGCGAAGGGCGGCGATGTATATTAATACATCCCGCCCAAAGAGAGATAAACGCCCAGCCAATCAGCTCCTTACTGACTTTTTTAAAACACAGCCTGTAACATGGCAGTTAGCAGGTGATTGGATGGATGTTTATCTCTCTTTATCACCCTTGAATTATCTCTTGTTAAAGCTTAATACATCTGCCCAATTGTATGAAACGGCTGCTCATCTAATGTACAGTAACAACTGACCATGACGGTGAGGTCAGAGCAAGCAAAAGCAGAGCATTCACATGTCTTCTTCCCAATAAACTAAGCAGTAAGATAACAAACTGACTGGATATGCTAAAAAGGTGTATGGATTATTGGAGAAATGTGCCATGTAGCATATGGGATCAGTACAATGTCTCCTGGGCATCAAGAGACTGAGCTACAGGAGAATGTGGCAGTGGCAGATTACAGTGTACAGTGTACCAGAGGTCTACATAGAATGTAAGCAGCTATCATGTGGGAATTACTGACATTACAGAGGCGTGTGGCACAAAATGGCCTTTAACACTGTGCATGACTGATGAGTGCACATTATAACGTTAAAATATTTAAGAAAGCATATGTACATTTTACAAGTAAGAGGAGTGCTGTACCTTTTCACAGGGGCGTAACTAGATATTCGTAGGCCACATAGCAAAAGTTTGTAAGGGCCCCCTATTTAGCAACTGATGGTGATAAATGTATGTAAAACATATTACTTAGACAGTAAATATGGGCCCCCTTCAGCTCTGGGCCCCATAGCAGCTGCACCCCTTGCACCTATGGTAGTTATGCCCTTGCTTTTTCATCTAAATAGGTATACTGCAATTGCTGATACAAGAATCCACATTTCTATCTGCCAATTACTGTAAATGACTGTGCCGCATCGTTATACCAGAAAACACGGTGGCTGTTGCTATGGAATAACAAAACTGAACACCTTGTTGTTGTAAGGCTTACAGGAAATGAAAGCATTGAATGCTGGGATACAGGATGCAGGGACATACAGAACTGGCCTTAGAACTATTATGAGACATTATCACACACTACCAATGACAATGTTTGACATACTGTATCATCGATAAAAGGTGTAAATTCTATTTAAAATGGATTATAAACACAAAAATGGAGAGGTGTCTTCTGAAGGTTATCATAGTTTCTGCAACGGAAATGCTGGCTATGTAACAATCGTTCCCTCAAATTGTTATTTGATAGTTTATCTAGTAGCAGCAACAGATGGTATACGTTTATGCAGTAACGTAAGGCCACCGATAAGTAGGGTTAATTAACATAGTACAACTAAATCAACTGAATATATGAAAACCAATGTATAGATTAGCAGAGAAAACCTTAAATACAGTAAGCATCATATTTTGTTACCATATGAAAAAGGCTTACAGAGCTTTTTAAAACCAAAATATTTCACTGCAGTTCACTGCAAAGTCCTCAGTATCACTAAGGTACAGAAAACAGATCGAAATATAGCACCATGTACATGTAGAACCTAATCTAAACTCAATAAAGCACCATCTTCTTTGTAGGCCAGAAAAATATGAAGGAAAAGCACTAAAACTGAGGTGATATGCACGGAAATACTTTCTATTTCTTCTGTTCTGAACCCAGTTGGTAGCACCCTTATGACAACATAAAGTGCATTCACGCTGCACTGTGAGGTAACAAAACTGGGCATGGCAACTTAAGGCCCAAAGGTTTTATCATAATTTTAGCATTAAAATCTGATGTCATTTTTCAATGACTGGAAAAGTGCTGCAGACAAAATGCAAAAAAAAAAAGCCTTTACTAGATTTACTTCAACATAGTCTATTCCCACTGACGCTGCTCAGGTCCTCTGTGATTTGTGTACTGGGGCTCATGTAAACACTGAGGTGCTTTGTACATTGGAACCAGTGTATATTTCTTCTATATCTTCCCTTCTTCGTCTTATTACATCAGAGGATGACAGTGCGCTGACCCTGCTTTGTCTGCTTACTGAAGTTTTATTGAACAATGTGCTAGGATTCTCCACTGGTCCGCTGTGAGTATCAGATAGCTGTTGCTTTCCAACATCTGCTCCCGAGGTATTATTTCCTGACACTTGCAAAGATGAAATTCCCATGGTAGTATTGTCGGCTACTAAGCTCTGAGGCACTCCAAGGGCAGGCACTGGACCATCCATAAGGTTGCTACGTGATGAAGATTCAGTCAAAACACTCACCAGTGTTGGGACGAGAGTTACTGATGGGATGTTGCTAGGCAACACTGCACCTTCAGGTGCTCGGAGTCCTGATGCTGCCTGCTCTGAACTTGGAGGCAAGATGGTAGGAATTGTCTTTTTACCACATGATTCACAACACAACTTGTTGTATCCAGGTATGGAGCAGTAGCGGGCTAAGACTTCCATCTGACAAAAAATGGACTTGTCTCCTTGGCATGAGTCTTCTGTGGAAGGAAGAAAGCAAATAATTGTTTGATTATGCCTTTCATTTCATCTATGTAGAATCAAAGAAGTCCTTACAGCTTCCTTACACATAACCTGATTTATAAAATGTATATAGTGCACACATTTACAGAGAATAATTCGCTCAGTCCCTCAGAGGTGGGAGCTCTCTACAGGAGGACCTTAGGACACACTGACTGGTACACCAGTCCGGACTTGACCCATTCACCTGGACATAAGACGGGGCCCCATTTTTTGTCCAGGCTACTTCACACCTTCCAGCCCAGCCTGGTATTACCCAGCTAAGTGTTTTTCCTTTTGGTCCACATTTCAATTGTTGTTTGATATTTTGGAATAAAGGATACATATGTTTTTAAATCATAGTATACATCTGGTCGTTTTACATTTGTGATACAAAAAGCATCTTACAAAGGTTGGAACGAGTCAGAGGAGGAGTTAAAAGACCCACCAGACACGCTATTGTCAGATAGCTCTGTGTGAGTAATTTGATTAGGGGTGGATACCCCACAATATTATTATTATTTGATCTTGCCCTGAGGATTGCTACGTGTGTGTTTACAGTACAATTTATTGTGAGTGTGATGAAAAGGGGTTAATACCCCAACACATTATCTCATGGGATTATGCGAACCACTGAATATAATATTATATTGTGGTAGACAGTAGAATTTGGCTGTAACAACTGTATTACACGAGGGGATTTGCCCTCCTTCTCCCTCCCTTTTGTCATTTCATACAATCCACACTGTGAAAAACGGATCGAGGAGACTCACTGTGACATACCATCCAAACAGGGGAGTACAAGTCATTTTTATACCCCGAGCGCCCATTTTCTAAAAGCTGAGAATTTTCCCCATTTTCTCAGCACAAAAATGTTATTCAAAGAATCCTGGAGAAAAATAACCCACAAATATGACATTGTCTGCTATCTCCTCTTAGATGTCCCAAAAGTTAGCATTACTGCCTAACAGTTCTGAGGTCATGGGTTCGATTCTCACGATGGCCCTAACGGTGAGTTTGTAAATTCTCTCCGTGCCTGCATGGGTTTACTCAGGGTACTCCGGTTTCTACAATCCAAAAATATTTTGGTAGGTTAATTGGCTTCCAACAAAATTAATTCAAGAAGGAATGTGTGCATGTACATGCTGTAGGGAATATAGGTTGTAAGATCGACTGGGGCAGGGACTGATGTGAATGTTCAAAATATTCTCTCTGTAAAGCTCTACGGAATATGTGTGCACTATATAAATAACTGGTAATAATAATAAAAATGTTAAAATGTCCAAGACGGAGCTCAGCGACTTCCATCTAAACATTTCTCATCAATTCTTGACGAGACTAATGAAACCTTCTTCATGCTGGTCTTACCCTAAACTGGCTCTTTCTTCTCCGATCTCTTCTTAATACAACTGTTCTTTCTATTATGCTATTGTCTCTGCCTCCCCTCACTTCTAGTTCCTCCACTACAGGATACCGTTTAAACTTCTCACCATAACTTTCAAAGTCTGTCACTCCAAGACTTCTCCAGGGCTGCCCCCTACCTATGGAATACTATCCTTCTATTAGACTCTCCTCTAACATCTATTTCTTCAAGTACATCCTCAACATATTTATTTAACCACTAATTCAACCTTGTTCTGTCTAATTTGGTGTTCCCTACCATGATAACCCATGTGTCTATCTATAGTGTTTGCCGCCACTCCCTTAATTTCTCCTTTTCCCTCCTAATATTCCAGAGAATGAGCACTACTGACACGTTCCTTCTTTTCTTAAATTTAAATAAATGTAATTTACATCTGATAATCAGCAGATATTCCATGCATAATAAGACATTATTTCATGCTAATCTGTTTACTCCACTATAGTATATCACTTTCTACTGCAACTGTATTGGATTCCATACTGAACTTACTTGATATTTTGTTGACAGGATTTTTTGGAGAGTTTTGAGGTGGAATCCATGGTGATTTTGGAGTAATGAAGTCACTAGTTTCTGCCTGTTGTGCAAGTCCTGGAGATTTTCCTAGAAAAACCACAAAATAAAAACATTAATACATATTTTAGAATCTATGGGGGAAATTTAATAAGGTGGAAGTTCTGTTTCAGTTCTATTTGAGATGGGATGTGGCTATGAGCAACCTATATGTTATACTGTTATCTTCTAGACCTGGGGTAGCCAACTCCAGTCCTCGAGAGCTACCAACAGTTAATGTTTTCCAGATCTCCTCACAGAATCACAGGTGAAGTAATTAGCTCCACCTGTGGATCTTTTAAAATGTATCAGTCAGTAATGAGTTCACCTGTGCAGCAGCTTGGTTGTCTGGAAAATGTGAACTGTTGGTAGTTCTCGAGGACTGGAGTTGGCTACCACTGTTCTAGAAGGTGCTAAATAATTCTGATTGGTTACCCATACCAACATCTCATGTGAAATAGAACTCCAATCTTAGTAAATTTCCAATCTCAGAGCAACCTTAGATGTGCGTTTGCACTCTGAGGGAAGTGGCCAGGCAGCTGACATCCAGTGATGCCAACTTGAAATGCTGGGCATTCCCATATGCTAATGGGCCGCCCCACTGCCCCTCGCTTCTAGTTTTAGGGAAAGTGTATGACGTCAGCTCCTACAAATTTCTCTTTTCACTTCATACAGTATACTGTGTATTGTCAAGAAATTAATTTGATGAAAATCAGCTGCTTTTCTTAAAAAAAAAAAATTCTATTAATTACATAATTTGTTGCCGTCTGATAGGTAATTTCAGGTATTGTACCTCTGTCTGTTTTCTTATTATAATTTCTAACTTCTAACTATGGCGAACCTACAGTATACAGAAAAGAAAAACACCTCAACTGAAAAAGAATTGTAAAAATGGTATCACCATACCTCCCAAATTTCATGGGACATGCAAGCAGCTCACAAATTGCTGGGAATGCCCCCATAGTGATGACAGATATAGGTGTGGCTGGCATTTTTCATGGCCACACCCCTTTTTTGGAAAGCACAGGAAAGCCACGTGCAGGAGTCCCTGTTCCATAATTCTAAAAGCTTAGAGCTATGTAGCACAATGGGGCATGCTGTTACAAGTAACAACTTGCCCCAAGTGACATCACATATCTAAGATGGCCACAGTTTAATATCCATACTTCAACTCACAATTATAACAATGATAAAAAATACACTTACGGACTGTGATTCAAACAATATGAATAATAAATCCTTACCTGTAACAGTCCATCCAAGATATGATTTCAAATATAGATGCAAAATATTACTTTGGAACAAGAAAAAGGACTTTGTCTAGCTATCTATTACATAAACATATCTGCGTTAGCGCTGTTTTGCTGAGCACTGATGGTTAAATATTCTAACTTGTTCCCAATTGCACGAGCCACTGCATGACATGAGTGTGGTTTAAGACTCATTGTAACAACTTGCCTCTGTAACGACTAGCCCCACCTTCCGCTACACAAACTTGTTACTCCCCATTATAATCAACTAGCACATATATTACACACGGCATTACATGTATGTTTATATATGCTAAGAGGCCCCCTCTCCTGCACTGTGTGGTTGACACTGCAGCTGCCGCTGGCACTGAGCCTTACTATATTTGTAACACTTTTGAAAATGATTCAATTTCCCTCTTTTGTCTGTGACTCTTCCAACTATTAAACCATTGTCTGTTTATTACATTCACCATATGTATGTTTAAATAAAGAAGCTGAGCACCCAGAGCTGTTTTAAATTTCATTGTGGTTTTAACAATCTGCCTTGACTTCCCCCCAAAAAACAGGATAACGCCCAATATCAGGAGATCATAAAACAACATAGAGACATTTTCAGAACAGTTGTACAGGTCCAACCAGAGTAATAGCCAAGTTTCAGCGATGCATCTTATTACTGTACCTGGGCAGGGAGCCATCTTGCAGACTTGGATCGTTTCGGGCTTTTCACCATCACACTGTCCGATAACGTTATCAGTCGCTTTGCACACCACTTGGCGCTGCTGGATGCCCTCGCCACAGCTCGATGAGCACTGTGAAAGCCAATCAGATGACATCAATCAAGAAAGACCTACACAGCTTGAGGAAGTGTAGAGATTTCCTTCTGTGAAGGCAGGATGTCAGAGTCTTCCAAGTCACTGGTTTCTTACAAACAGATAACAGATGCACCACAACCTCCCTTGAGTCTCAGAAATAAATTCAAAATAATAAACATAAATGGAAAAGGCCTGTTAGCAGAGCACATGCACTTTGTGTTTGGCAGAGTTGTTCTTATTTCACCTAAATATTTACTTTCTTGCTTCTTCATGATTTGAGGCCGCCTTGACGTCTGTGAGAAAATTACGCATCTGTGACTGGCTTTTAGATAAACTAAATTAAAGTAAATTCAAGAGTTACAGAAAACATAAGATTAAAAACAAAATAACATCCGGTGCACGGGTCCCAAAATTATTTCTGGTAATATAATATATTTCCGTATGGCTCGTCTAACAAAAGGCATGCCAGATACCAAGCATAAGCACAGCGAAGCTTGACACACACACACACAATGAACTCAATTTGCGATGAGTTATATTTTTATTGTTATGAAATTGGCCCCAAAACTATCTGGAACAGTGCTATGGGATACATAGCTTGTTAAATCATCTAGTATTCATTACTTTGATTGCCCCTTACTGAAAACGAATAGTACCCTCGGGTATGCTAGCAGCGTGATCAATCATGATAAGGAAATGTATTATCTGCATATGGTCAAAACATCTAGTATTCAGTTGCACATTTTACTTTATTCATTTGCAGGAAGTATATATATAATCGTCTGTATGCAGATCATCCAATGGAATACATACAGATAACCGATGGTGGTGATACTGTGACTTTCGCATACATGTGCAGGTAAACCCTTTTCGCTAGTGCTTAAGGCTAACCCTCCTCGATAGCACCTAACTCTAACCTTCCTACCCTGCTGTTTAAACCTAACTCTTCGCCCCACGGTTTAACTCTAACACCCCCTTTCTAAGTACCTGACCCTAATCCACCGCCAATCAAAATCTGGCATTGGCATAATCATCAATGATGGCATTATGGTACTGTTTTTCTGATCGCTAGTCAAGATGTCAGTGACAGTATTCAGACTGATGGCATCCCATTTGCCTGGATGCTAACCGCATCTTCGCACAATTACATGGCTATGGACAGCATTCCAAAACTCACAGTACAGAGTGATGATGTCCATATTCTATGAGGGACAAATAAAATACAATGGTTACATAACTGACCTTAATTTGTATATGGACCTTCTGTCTTTGCTAGAAAATCTTTTTTTATATTTACAAGTATAATACTAAATCGCTCAATTGTTTTGCACTCAAGGGCAGATAACCATACTACAGCAAACATATTTATTATCAGGTCACACCGATTGGTACAGTATATCTTCTAACAATTGTGTTATAGCTTCTTTTAATTCTTTTTTATATCAATTGATCTGGAGTCACATGCACCGGCTGCTGGATGTGATACCCATACATGTATGCAGGGGGGGATGGAGCGCAGTCAAATTATTGCCTTGCTCTGTGTGATGAAAATCTTAGTTTCAGTCCTGACACAGCACAATGTGGCAATATATCGGCCGTTATCTGTGTTACACAATGGGGGTTATTCTGGTTCACTCCTTCTGGCAAATTTTTTCTTAGATGGACAAAACCATCTGCACTGCGGGGGGGGGCGGGATGTAAAATGTGCAGAGAGAATTTGATTTGGGTGACTTATTTTGTTTCTGTGCAGGGAAAATACTGGCTGCTTTATTTTTAAACTGCAAAATAGATCTCACTTTGAAATAAAACCTCACCCAAATCTAATTCTCTTTGCACATTTTACATCTGCCCCCCTGCAGTGCACATGGTTTTGTCCATCTAAGAAGGAATTTGCCAGAAGGAGTGAACTAGAATAATAACCCCCAATATGTCTGTGAACGGCATCATTCACAGTCATATTGCTGGTACACACCGGCTGATGCCAATACTGTATACATTTTCTTTGTCACTTGTGGTGGCTAAATAACTAAATAAATTAATTATAATTATTATATTAAACTCATTCTAATTAAACCTGATTTTCTGTGATATAATGGACTTGATTTTCAAGGCAGACTGAAAAGGCAATCAATTTGGCAACCCAAAGAGACAGAGGCATTAGACCAAAATGTCAGACTATACCACTTAAAAGCAAGCTTAGCAGGCATGTGCACATCTCCTCTCCTATAGATCTGACAAAAGATTTTCTCTTTATACAATACCCCAATGCTAATGCAAATATCCATAGATATTAAAAGAGTCAGTGGTGTATCTATAATGGGTGCAGAATGTGTGGTGCACAAGGGCCCTGGGTCTAAGGGGCCCCACACTGTGTACCCATTTATTTTAAAGATATATTTACCTCTCCAGAGTGACACACCACAGACCAGAGAAATGCTGCACACATAATCTGGAAAATGCCACAGCAGCCTTTTTCCTTGTGTTTCATGCATGCGCAGTAGGAAAATCACTGGGAAAATCGCAGCTTCACCATTTCACCATATGACCTACTGTAGTCTTGCAAATGATAGTAAGTTAAATCTGAGCCCCCTCCTCTCTAGTCTGCAGGGCGGAGACACCAGTGTTCTGTTGACGAGAGGAGGGGGCTCAGACGGAAACTGTACTCATTCCCCCTCCTTTCTAAATACACCCCTGACAAGAGTCTAAAACTTTTCAAGGTATATTTGCAAATATAACCAGTAGTTCTTTAACAGAGAACATCCTATTGTCTTCAATGGTCTTTTTTTAAATAAAATTATAGATACTGTAGTTTATTTAATAGTTACATTATTACACAAAGCCATTATGTTACATCACCAAAGCCATGATTGCTGTACAATAACTAACCTGTGACCAGGCCCCTGTTCTCCACTGCGCAGGACATGAGATACGGTTGCACGGTCTTCTCGGTTCTGGACGTTCAGCAGTACAGTATTTTGTATGGACTGTTCGGTTTGTTCCATTTTGCAGATGCTGTATGCACTGGACCAGCCTGATCTGGACACCCAGTTTTCCACATGTCTTGCTGCATGCTCCCCACTCATCAGCTACCCATCTGCAAGCAGAATAAAACAAGCTCTTTGTTTCTTATACCTTTTTAGTTATATTACCTATTACTGTTAGATGTACTTTTAATATATAATAGGTTCAAACCAATAACATGTTTGCAAAACAGTACAACAGGACATATATAAGAACAAGTTGTACGTCAGCATTAATAAACATCTAATCTAATCATGATGTCACTGTGGCTCATATATCATGCATGTTACCTGACCTGTGAACCAGTGCTGTTCGGGAGATTTCCTGAGGCAGCAGTGGCAATAACCAGATGTAGAGAGCCAATCTAACTATAGATGGCCACACATGACTGATATTGGCTCTAACATCAGCATGAGTGCAATTAGGACTGACTTAGCCTTGGGGGCACCCAAGAGCCATAAGGCAGGGGGGCGTGTCCCCACTACTCTGGGCCTCCACATCCTGTCAGCAATGTGCCCACTTGTCATCCTGCCGACCCCACTATGTGACTGCACAGTGCAATTGCAGCAGTGTGCTTGGGGTTAGGGGAGTAAATATCAGATTGTGTATATCAAATTTAAAACAATGGTGTATATTGGATTTAAATGAATGGTTTAACAATGCCTGGATACTGTTTATAGCTCCACATAATTGAGATAATTATTTTATGATAATTTTTTGCAATGGAACAAGGACAGCTAAAACAAATGTCACACACGGAGCAATTTAGGGGCATTTTCTAAGCAATCTCACTAGATCAGAAGATGCCCGGCATCGCTACGTGTGTAGGGGCCATAGAGTTAGTGATGCGCAGCTCCGCATGGTGCTATTGCCTGGCAATTAATATCCAGCATTTTAGGGCACACAGACATAATTGGGCAAATGTAATAACCCGAGTTCAGTGGCCGTGCTGGATGCCTGCCAAACTCAGGGTTTGTTTTTAAAGGGGCCATCATTTACAAGGCATGGCTTTATATTTCTCCATAGTGTTACATTCATTGGACACTCACACTACCAAACCTTCAGTGTAATTGGTTTGTTTGCCCATCTGCCCTGTACGCAGTGTGCTGCCAAATTGATTAGGTCACTTGTAACTTAGGTTGAGCATCAGGACTGGCACATGTGGAACTAACGTAATGCAGGTACATGACAACATACCAGGGATTTGATTCTAAGCTGTATGCCCAGTTGTAGAGAGGGCACGCTCTGGCTATAGGCACACGCAAATACAGGAATTTATGTGATGATTACTACACTAAATCTAAATCTGTGGGCAAAACCACTACAATTGGTAACTTTGAAAGTTGCTGTTTAGGTGAACATGCCCACCATGTTTCCGATAATCGATTTAGCGTATAATCCCATATGGAAAGTTTCATACTGCTTATCTTCTTATAGCACTTAGTGGAGAGAGATAAAATACCAGCCAATAAGCTCCTAACTGTCATGTTACAGGTAACAACACATTTTTTTATGTATGGACCACGTCACGTTACTAACTTGTTCATACCCTGGCTGGGAGCATTCATGCAGGTTACACCGTTTACGTATTGGTTTTGGCTTTTTATTATTGTCGCAAAGAGTGCGTTGAACCATCCTGTTGTCGCCCTTTCTCCGGCATCCATACTTTGTATACTGAATACCTATAATACAATAGAAATAAGACAGTTGAGTCAAAACTCCAATGCATTATTCTTTGTGACCGCTAAGATGTAAGCGAAATAATACAAATTTTGGGTCACTCATATGGGTAAAATGTAGTTACTGTTTCCATTTAACAAATAAAAGACAATCTATGTGCATACTGTAGCTGCGGCATACCCATCCCTTTTTACAGTAGAAGCGCATAAAGCTTGCTGGAGAAAGCTTATTGTCATGCTATACAGGTACAGGTATGCTAGATTGTAATCTCTAGCAACCAGGAATACTCCAGGTACTTATGTAAATTTAGCACTATGCCGCACTTGTGCAATTCATTTTATATATTCCTCCTATGTCGTAATCTGTGGAACTTTTGTTGCTATAACTATAGATGCCACATATGATTGATATTGGCTCTAACATCAGAGCGAGTGCAATTAGGGCACCCGAGAGCCATAATTCAGGGGGGCGTGTCCTCACTACTCCGCACCTCCACATCTTGTCCACAATATTCCCAGATTCTGTAAACATTAATACACCTAGAGTGATAAAATTATTGGGATATAGTCAACATTCCAATGGTCAGATTGCCAATAGTCACCATACCAACAGAGGTCTCCCAACACATTCCGCCTGTAACCTTTAGGGTTAGGCTGCAGGGAGGGGAGGGGTGGCGTAGGGTTAGGCTGCGGGTAGGAGAGTTTAGAGCTAGGCTGCTATAGGTGGAGTTAGGGTTAGGCTGCAGGAGGGTGAGGTTACGCTTTGGAAGGGGGAGGGTAGGGTTAAGCTGTGGGAGGGGAGGGTTAGGCTGTGGAGGGGGACATTAGAGTTAGGCTGCAGAAGAGGTGGGTTAGGGTTAGTGGGAAGGCAAGGGTTACAGTGCTAAACAAAATGTGTCAGAATTATGAGAGTAGGGATACCGCCATAGGTACACTACAGTATATGGCAAAAGTATTTGGACGCCTGACCCTTACACCAACATGGACTGTAATGACATTGTATTTAAATACATACAGTATACTTTAATAGTAGTAGTAGTACGTTTATTTATAAGGCGCCGCAAAGTGTCCGCAGCGCCGTACATAGCAAACAAAAAAACAAATTGCAAGGTAACGTACAGGGTGTGTTGAAAAATACAGTATAAATAGGGGTATAGCTGGTAGAACTACCAGCATCAGTTCAGAAGTAGGTGTCAAAATTGTCGAGGAGACTGAAGATGAAGTAGAGGAAGGGAAGAACAGGACAGGAGCACAGGTGAGGAGTGTTTCTGTGGGAATTTGTGCCCATTTATTCTGTAGAGCATTTATGAGGCCAGGCAGTGATGTTGGATGAGAAGGCCTGGCTCACAATCTACGTTCTAGTTTATCCCAAATGGGGTTGAGGTCAGGGTTCTGTGCAGGCCAGTCAACTTTTTCCACACTGAACTCTTCAAAACCATGTCTTCATAGTCCTTGCTTTGTGCATTGTCCAAAATGTCTTGGTATGCAGAAGTATTCAGATTGCTATTCACTGGAGATAAGGGGCCAAGCCCAAACCGTTAAAACAGCCTCATACCATTATCCCTCCTCCTCTAAACCGCACAGTTAGTATAGTGCAGTCAGGTAGGTAACATTCTCCTGCTAAACCTAGACTTGCCCCTCTGACTGGCAAGCAGGGAAGCATGCTTCATCACTCCACAGAACATATTTCGGTACTTATGTATTATCTGGGCTCCCATGTTAAATGCACCCCATTTTTTCATACCCCTACTATCCAACTACGCATGGAGTTGATTTTATATAGTGTGGCGAGCGCAGCGAGCCACCGTGCCCGAAGCGTGGCGAGGGGACGCGGTCTCACAAGAAAAACGGGAGCCCAGATATTACATAAGTACCCATATTTCCACTGCTCCACAATCCAATGTGCTTTACAAAACTCCATATGATGCTTGTCATTGGACTTGGTGATTTGACCTTGCATACAGCTGCCCGGCCATGGAAACCCATTCCATTAAGCTCCCACAGCACAGTTTTGTGCTGACATTTAAAAACCACCCGCGATGCATCGCAATTGACTTCCTTTAAACTCCCCCAGCAGATTCCCAGGAGTCCTTTTACGTGCAATAAATGTAATGCTTTTATAGCATGTAAAAAATGGCACATCAAGTGCCAAGTCCGAAATGAGCCCTCTCATGTGCAGAGAGAGTTAGATTTGGGTGAGTTATTTTGATTCTGTGCAGGATAAATACTGACTGCTTTATTTTTACATTGCAATATAGATATCAGTTTGAAGTACAAACTCTACCCAAATATAACTCTCTCTCTCTGCACATCTGCCCCACCTGCAGTGCACATGGGGCCTTATTCTGATCGGTGCGGCCCGATCAGAATATGCGGCCGCAACCGTGCAGGCGAATCCCCGCCTTCCATACGGATCGCCACCTGCCGTCCGTACGCGGATATGTGGCGATCCGCATGAAATTGGACGGGGATACGCCTCCTCCGTCTTGGGAGCAGCCCCTGCATTCGATGGTCGCCGAACATCGAATGCAGGGCCGCACGCTCCACCAGGTCCCGCAACACAAGACCACACGGACACTTGTCCGTGTGAAATCATGTATGGGGGCGGGCAGCTGACATCCGGCGATGTCAGATGCCCGCCCCGTACCCACGCGTCACGGCCTCATTACCATGCATACGCCCCGCGTTTGCATGGGAACGCCCATGAAACGCGGGGCGGATGCATAGGGTAATGAGGCTAAGTAGCCCCTCACGCCCCTCTACGTCCCCTGTGCGGCGTATAAAGAATCCGTGCGGCGAAATCGCCTGCACATGCGCAGAGTGACCTCTGTACATGCGCAGACGATCAACATCGGCGGTCCGTCCGCATGCGGGAATATCCGCACCGATCAGAATAAGGCCCTTGGTTTTGTCCATTAGCAAACCAAATGTGCTTTGCGAGTGAACGAAAATCAGGCACATTATTTGTATTTAACCCCAATACCCTTGTAGGCAAACACGTTGGAGATTCTGTAAACGTACTTGTATAGGAGCCACATAAAAATGATTCTGGCTTGTTTATAACTTACCTCCTCCACAGGCCTTGGAACACTGGGACCAACTTTTCAGAGCCCATTCATAAGCATCCATCTCCTCTAGGAGTACATTGTTGTTACTGATCATTGGTAAGAGGTCTTCATGAATAATATATTTATACGTAAAGCTGCTTTTCAGTTCCTCCTCCTGGGGCACAACCTTCAGGGCAACATAACAAAGTCCTAAATCATTGTCTAGCAAAAACTTGGAAAATTGATAATCAATGCCTTTAATACACAGGGCTAATACAAATGTAGTACAATAACAAAATAAGGTGCAACCTTAATTTTCATTATTACATGAATATCTACCTATGTACTAAATGGTATGTAATATACTGTGCATGACAGATGATCATATGACTATTGACTGCCTATTTTATTCACTTTAGCTCTATTGAACCACACCCAGTTTAGAGTCCATCCCAAACTCAACTTGAAAAGGATTTTTTTGAATAACTCAAATCCAAATCATTCCTCTCTTAACTCGTTTGATTTTCCTCTCAAATCCAAATCATTCCTCTCTTAACTCGTTTGATTTTCCTATGGTCCATTTTGACCAACAAATTACTAACATATTTATGGAAGGAGAAATCCTCTGCAAGCATCCAAATAAGGGGCATAAGGGAACAGTAAGTTCTCTTATACAACTTTCTGACAGGGAAAATGACACAGAAATATGCCAGGGCAAGCTCGATCAACACAGGTTCATTCTTTTAGAGAAAGTGTCCGCCCAACTAGGTCGCAACCAGGGTTGAAGCCCTGGCAATTGTGACCCGAGTGGACTCTTTCACACGGAAAAGGGACCCAGCTTAAGCCATGCAAATGTCTGGTTCTAAACCAGGGTTGCCGACTTTCAAATGCTCCTCTCTGGGAGAAGCCCGGAGAGGAGACTCTAACGTCATTAAGCCCCGCCCCCATTATGGGAAATAGTTGAAATCACTGATTTTCGTGGAGGGGCGAGGCTAAATGACACGAGTGTGTCGTTTTAGCTCCGCCCCCTCCTCTGAGACCCGCGGATTGCGGCATTTAAATGCCGCGATCGGGGGGCTCAGTGGGGGTCTCCCTGATTCCGGGAGGATTGCCCACCCTTCCGGGGGGCCATGAGGGGGACCCGATTTTCGGGAGACTCCCGGTAATTCCGGGAGGGTAGGCAATCCTGTTCTAAATGCTTGCCCAGCATTTTCATCTCATGTGTGAAACTAGGCACTTTGTTGGGATTGGAATTTAACCTGTGTTCCAAAAGGCAGGAAAAACCAGGGTCGAAGTCCCAGCTTCTGTCTGAACAGGATATTACAACTATTATTAGTACCTTTTAAAATCAGTGTAAAGAAAGTTGAACTCCAGTTTCAACAATTACAGTTGGAAAAAGCTTTATATAATATGTGGTCAGTTTAAAAGTGTTATAGTTAAAATATGAATTGACTATGCCTAGTTATTGATTTTTTCTCTGTATCACACACACTTTTTAAAATCAATATCTATTTATCGAAGATAAAGCTAAAGTTAATTTTTCCTCAAAACGTGGCTTTGTAACAGATATACATATTGATTCAGCTGTGTGAAATCATTTGTGGTGGAGCAATGCTTTGATGCTGCTTTGTAATAGCTTGTATCACCTATAATTAAAAGAATATTGCGTTTCAGTACATTTAGCAGGATATGCGGAAACTGAAGCAGATATGCCTCAGGCAGCTACAGATAGGAAGGGAGATGTCTATACATTTATGCTATCACATGTAGGCCAGTAAACATATGTCTATAGAAGGTCTACTTAATTTTGGAACAAAAACATTTTTATTTAGTTTTCTTCAAAATGTAAATCTGTAACCACAATTAAAGGTATTTATATGTTAGTTGAGCGCCCACTAAGCTATTTGCTTAGTTTTACGCGTCCGCTCGCCACGCTTCGGGCTTAGTGGCTCGCTGCGCTCGCCACGCTATATAAAATCAACTCCATGCCGGCATGGATAGTGGGGTTATGAGCGTACTTACTATAGTGGTCGCCCAACTAACATACTGTATAAGTACCCAATTAAAATCCGTAGATACACAAGTATGAGCTGCTCTATAGAACGAAATAGAAAAATATATCATAAATTTCACAAAATATTACAATAGGTGACCACACGTTACCTAATGTACTTAGGATAATTGCATAAAACATTTATTTATATTCTTCAAGCTTATGCAAAAATGATATGCCATGTGTTTGTTTTTCTTTACTTTGGAAATTCACTGCACATGTTCTCCTATAATCAGGCAGATGTTCTGGTGCAAACAATTCTATATTACACATTGCAATCATCAGTTGTTACTAAGGAAACAATATTATGTAGGGTCATTTTAATAAAGGAGCATATACTGTACCCTGGGTAACAAGATACCCTTATCCAGAGCTATGGCAAGGGGAAACAGAATAGGTGCTCATCAGACTTATGTGAAGGCCAGGCCTGTTAGTAGACACAAGGCCACACAAAATTTCCATGGAATCAAGTTTCACAAGGATTTAGGGGTCTATGTACTAAGCCTTGGAGAGAGAGAGTGTGAGCACGATAACATCCAATCATCTGCTAGTTGCCATGTTACAGGCTGTGTATGAAAAATTACAGTTAATTCTACACCATAGGCAGGGCTGCCGACAGGAGGGTGCCGTGGGTACAGCTGTCATGGGCCATGGCACAGCGCCACCCCCCCTGCACAACGCCTCCCCCACCCGATGCCCCCCCCCGCCAGGCACGCACAATACACAGTGCAGCCTGCAGAGCGCCGAGCCTAGGATACAGAGAGGCTCGGCGCTCTGCAGGCTGCACTCCAGAGTCCCGACCGTCCGTGAATGAGGGAGGTACTGTGCCGCCGCTGCTGGTAAGTAATGGTAATTGGGGGGAAAGGGGGAGGGGTGGTGGTGTGTGACGCTGTGACGCTGTGGTCCCGGACTGAAGGTCAGTCCCAGGCACCAACTTTTTTAGTGGCGGCCCTGACCATAGGAGGCATCAATGCAAGTGTCAAGTTATACTAGTGACAGGGCAAACACTTCTATTCATGCTGCATGTATGGAGAGTGGGAGTCTCAACCCTTGCACATTTATATACTAGGGAATTTGTAGCAGCATATACATAAAGTTGTAAACGGGCAACCACCAGTAGATACTGACACGGAAACATCTGTGTCCATCATTTCCCGACCGTGTTGATTTTTCTGGCAGTCAAAAAATCAGCACTTGGATTGAATGGGTTGAATGTAAATTCAACCAAAAATCAAAAAAAGGTGCAGATTTTCTGACTGTCAGAAAAATCATCATGGACTGAATATCCCCTAATATAGGGGTGGGTAACATGTTGCGCAGCTGAGGACAGATTTTTTCACTGTGGCAGCCATCCAGGACTTCCTCTTGGGGGGGGCAGAGCCAAAGCGCCAGTCAAAACTGTTTTGACTGGTGCTTTGGCTCTGCCCCCCCATGCCACTGTCCCTTTGAATACATTATAAAATGGGTACAAGATGTTGCTGTGGATGTGGAGGCATACAGTAACATGGAGAATGATGCTCATATACACGTATTGCTTACCAAGATCACAATAGGTTCATGTAATGGTCCAGTTGTTTTCACACTTTTCTTGCCATCCTCAATGGTGTACTCCCACTCCAGACCCATTTCTATAAACGTCTTTGATTTGGTATCTTTGCCCTTAACGTTCAAAATAAAATTCCCACTCACTTGGTTTTTAATAGCTGTAATACAGAATGTGATATGAACATGGATTAACCTCAGTGTCTATGTGTCCTATTTCTATATTTGTTTTTCTCCCTCTTTTTCACCAAACCTCTATACATCCCTGTGTGTTTCATCCCATTGACTGTCTGGCACAATTGTACAATGTGCAGATTACATTGATTTATTATTCTTACACTTTCATTATAAGGCGCCACAAGTGGTTTGCAGCACTGTACATATGAATGTCTCTTTTTACTTTAAACAGTGGGGTCTGTCCTTATTACAAGTGGTCATTTTGCTTGTGGAATATGCTATTATTACATTCATTTACTAGTTAATTTATTAGTGTGCCTGGCAAGTGAAATATGCAGATGCAAAAATAGGTCTTATTAAAAGTAACGACTGAGGCCTGACTTCTGCCAACTAAAAGCTGGTACAAAACTCAAAAGCGTAAGGAGAATGGTAATGGCCATGAAGACAATGGTATCATAATCCCAGAGGATAGGTTCTTAATGGTTAGAATGCCGACAGCAGCAGCCCAAGCACCATAATCCCGTCAGTTCCAGCTGATTGTTTTAACCTTACCCCTAAACACACCTCCTGCAGCATACTCCTAACACACCCTTCATGCAACCTAACCATCCCTCTCGCAGCTTAACCCTCACCCTAATATGCCAAACCCTAACCTCAGTATTTGCCATCTGGATTCTGACTGTCGGGATGCAGCTGTCGGAATTATGACAGTCGGGATTGCCACCGCTATGATATTTAATGCAACCCCCTTGAACACCCTAGAAAATATTCCATGTCTTTATTCCATCTCAGTTTTTGCACTGCTTGGTAAGTCAAACTGCACTAATATGTCTATCTAGAGAACTGTAGATGCTGGTCCGAAGGCGTACCTACACTGAGGAGCATCTGCTCTGTGCTTCCTAGGTGACTCTTTATCTCCCTATTTCTTTCAACCTTCCAATCAGACCGCTAACATTTCCCCATTCTATAGAACTTTTGTGATCCTTTCAGAATTGCAAAACAGAACTGAAGAGTAGGTAAGGTTTGACATCCTTAGTTATACAGAAGTTTTTCAAGTGGGAAGTGGCTGTGTTATGCGTTAGTATTATGGGCAAATACTATTCAATTGTGCTGCACCTTTTGGTTTCTGACTAGTCTTACCTAGGTTGTTGGACGATACGTCTGTCTCTTCTATATGGATGTGTCTGGATCCTGCCGGAATTTCAAACATTTTTAAAACACCAGCTGCAATAAAAGTGAAAACATTGTCAAGATTTTTATGTTTTTACAATGAATAAAGATGAAAACACATGTGGTCACATCAAGTCATGGGTTGAGACCTGATTGCGAATTTGCACCCCAGCCGATAAACAATCAACTGTGCATGCGCACAGATAGTAGCGCGCATTGCCGAGGACAACCTCTATGTCGGTTTGTTTCTACCGAGTTTGTTTAATGACTGTTATTTCTAATTGTAAAGCGCAATGGAATGTGCTGCGCTATATAAGAAACTGTAAATAACCCTGCAATAAAATCCAAGCTTTTCCCAAGTGGATTGCTAGGAAGTCAGCGATTGGTGTGGTAGTTAGCCATTTTCTGGGAGTATCAGAAAAACACAGGCGTGCCCAGGTGTTTTATTAGGGAGTGTGTGAGTGACGTCAGCTCTGGCCCCTCAGCCTGTTTCTATCACACAGGCCGAAAAATCATTTGATGGTGAGTGATGGATTTGCAGCTCATCCCCAATCTGTGAAATTTGCGCAAGCCTTTCACAGCCTTGTACAAGGTGGGATATCACTCTGGTGAGGCGGTGGTTATCTGATCGCAAGGCTCAGAAAATTAGCAGATAAGTGTATGAATAACCGCCATTGATTTTTTTTTCTTTTTTAGATATTACATTTAATTGGGCTTTTACAAGCGTATAGCAAATTTACAGTGTTTTTTGCAGGAGAATATTAAATATTGAAAATGGCATATCAACATATGAAAATACAATAAATATATGGAACAGGTAGAGGGAGGGAAAAAGGGAGGAATATGACTGGAGAGAAAGAGTAGGGGAGTGATAGTAAGGGAAATGAAGGGGATAAGGATGGAAGAGTGTTGGAGAGTACTGTGTGCAGCGGAAATCTAAATATTGCAAGTGCAAGTGCAAGTTTTGTGATAAGAGATCCAAGGACACTATACTCCCATAAATGTGTGTGCGGATTCATGAAAACAGCTGGTAATATGATTCATGGCAATTATGGGCCTTATTCAGACCTGATCTACAGAGCCCTGCGATCACATAGTCGCTGCCCCGCCAGAGTAAAATTCGACCACGTGCAAACCTGCAAATAGGCTGCGAATATATGTGAGAATTGCTCCAAATCTATAAACAATCATTCATCATTGGAAGATTTTTCCTGTGTGCACAGTCTGTGCGTAGCCCAGGACTTACTCAAAGGCAGCGAATCCAACAGGCTTTTAGGGGCCAAAGGCACGCCTGTGATTTCCCTGTCTTTTTCATTATAACCCCCAATCAGTTAAATACCGGGTAAGGCAAAAAAAAACTCCCATGTTTTAAAGGTTAACAAAGGAGGCATGGTAATTGCTATTCAACATTTTAGTACATGTTCTAAAAGTGTGGCGAATACAGTTTATTTTGAAATGATTTGAATATGATATCATCCAGATGGTGGCCTTCAATTATGATACACATTTGTAATTGATTTCTGAGGTTTCGCAGAACTCAGCGGCTCATTTCCAGCATTATTGTTGCAATTTCTTGATGAAGTTCGGTCATTTGTCTGGCTATGGTCAGAAGCAGAATTTTCATTATTGGGAAGAAAACAATCCTCATCTGCCTCATGATAGGAATCTATACAGCCAACAGGGCGGCTGAGGTCTACAAACATTAACCAAGAGCCATTCATGAGATGCAGGCTGTTATACACCAAGAAATGACGATATCATATTCAAAACCAATGTAAAATAAATGTATTCCATGCACTTTTATATTATGTGCTAACATTTTGAATAATATTTGCCATGCCTTTTTAGTTAACCTTTAAAATCTGGTAGTCTCTTTTTTTTGCTTCACCCTGATGATATTTATACTATGCCCTAATGTTCATGTTCTCCAAAAAGAAAATCCTTAGCTTGCATAAAGCATGGCTTTTCCATGATTTCCTTGGCTGTCCAGAAAAACTGTCTACTCTGAGCCAGACAGCATTCAGACGGATCCACTCTCTGATGACTCATACAACCTTTGTCATCATGTTTGGGAGTCCTAGAGTGATTCCAGAGAGAAGTTATGTACTAATTGATAATACATAGTTAACACACTAGGCAAGGCAAAGTTTTTGGAATTCATTAATGAATTGATGAATGTAATTACTTTGAAGGTAGAGTTAAAGAAGAAATGACATTACTGTATGTTTTTGATACTAGAGAATCTCAACATTTTCTATTGTAGTGCACTGGGAAACAAGTGGGATGATATTTATCTAGCAAACTGGTACGTTCTACCTTCATAAGATAAATGGGTACTTGTTTCCTAGCAGGGCGCCCAGATTTCCTACGTACGCTCAGTAGTTAATTTAGTTAATTTATTCACTGCACCCTGAGTGAAATCGCATCGCATGGCCCTTTTTTGTGGCGTGAGATGTGAGATGAGATGATATCTCAGTAGTTCATATGGTAAAACACCTAAAACGGCACCACTCTCCATGTCACCCAGATGCGTGGCGAGCCCCGCGAGGGGCGGTGGAACGCATCCTCTGACCTTTTTATACCCCCACTATCCACGTCGGCGTGGAGTTGATTTTATATAGTGTGGCAAGCGCAGCAAACCACCGAGCCCGAAGCGTGCCAAGTGCAGCGAGCAATACATGTAAAGTAATCAGCGTACCCTCGTGGGGCTCGCTACCCTCGCCATGCTTCAGGCTCAGTGGCTCGCTGCGCTCGCCACACTATATAAAATTAACTCCACGCCGACGTGGATAGGAGGGGTATGAAAAGGTTGGAGGATGCGTTCCGCTGCACTCGCCACGCTTCGGTGTGACGTGGAGAGTGGTGCTGTTTTAGGTGTGAACTACTGAGATCTCATCTCATCTGCGATGCAATTTCACTCAGGGTGCAGTGAATAAATTAACTAAATAAACTACTGAGATCGCATCGCACACATCGCAAGGCACAAAAAGCCATGCGATGCGATGTGCGATGTGATTTCACTACGCAGAATAGCCCACTAAGCAAATAGCTTGGGGGGCGCCCTGCTAGGAAACAAGTACCGATAAATGCATCGCTATGGAAACACACAAGAAGCATCTTGTCATTTGTGTTTGTGGAACATTAAACCAGGGCCATGTCTGTGTGTGTGTGTGTGTGTGTGTGTGTGTGTTCTTTATGGTTTTCAGCATCCTGATATTTCCACACATTCCAGTCCCTACAGAAACGTACAATACAACTGTGCACACAGTGAGATGACAAAGCGATTGCACACAGCACAGCATGTTGCATTTGCATCTGTATATTCATCTAGGATTTTTCCAGCTGGAATGCCTACAATTAAGTTCTTCTCTTGCATGAATCCCAATTAATCAAGGTGTCATACTCTAACATACTGTATATACATTAAACTAATGTACATGACAATGTAATCTGCCTTTTATTTAAGAGAACACAAAATAAACTTGCTTACGGGACTGCTTTGGCAATTTAACCAATGTTCCTTTCACGGTTCGACAATGAGAATTATCTCCTCCACAAACCCCGCACTTATCATCTTCTTTTAGGGAGCTGATTTCCTTGTCACATCCGACATGCTATAATACAAAACACCGATTTTTCTGTTAAGACACATTCAGGTTAGATGATGTTTCTTGTCACAGAACTGAAGTAAAATCTCAAGGGAAAGGAAATATTCTAAATATCTACAAAGTGAGGGGCCCTTACAGTTAGGTTTTGCATATTTTTCGTACAGCACTACGGAAAATGGTGGTGCTGTATTACAAACAATAATACATAAATACTATTTTTACTGATGTTGCTAACCTACAAGTACAATCTAATTTGTCATCTGATAAAATATATACTTCTATATAATGAAAACCATAGTATACTTTTTTTCTATACTTAGGTCAGTAAACACAATAATCTTTCTATATATACCCACATTGTTCATTTTCCTTGTATACAGCAGTGGCAGGGATTCAGCGACTTACAATGTAGGGAATATATATCTGCTATAAACAGACTATCTGGTATGTTTAACAAATGGAACATACAGTACGATGACAGAAAACTACCTGGCATTTGGGAGGATGTAATATGAATGCACTACTGCAGTAGGATCCTACTCTGCAGAGAAAGAGACCCTAGTATTTATATCTAATTGCATCCCATCAGGACTGTCCTGTAATCTGGTGAGACTGCCATGCTATGGAATCCTATCCTTATGTATCCCTTTTATTATACCTATAGATTGTAAGCTTGCGAGCAGGGCTCTCCAACCTCTTGGCCCTACTACTGTACCTCTAGGTTTGTTACTACCTAGTTTGTTTTATCACTGTTTCCAATTGTAAAGCGCAACGGAATATGTTGCGCTATATAAGAAACTAGTACTTATGTAATATCTGGCAATATAGTGGCATACAATTCATGCGATGCGATTTTTCATTGTAAAGACCCAATTTTTAATTGTATAGTCACCCATGGGTGATTTCATACCCCCACTATCCAACTACGCATGGAGTAGATTACATATAGTGTGGCGAGCGCAGAGAGCCACCGAGCCCGAAGCGTGGCGAGCATAGCGAGCCCCGTGAGGAGACGCAGAATACATGTAAAGTAATCCGTGTCTGCTCGCCACGCTTCGGGCTCGGTGGCTCGCCACACTATATACAATCAACTCCATGCGTAGTTGGATAGTGGGGGCACGAAATCACCCATAGGTGACTATACAATTAAAAATTGGGTTTTTACAATGAAAAATTGCATGCCTTAAGTAGTGGCATGCGATGAAAAAATCGGGCACCCAGATAATACACAAGTACCAAGAAACTGTATATAAATCATTAATAAATAGTATGCCATTTAAATTTTAATGCAGTTCTGATCTGTGTCTTGGTCATCACTGCTAATCATTGGGACGCATGCATAATTACATTGGGCGCTTTCTCGTCCACCTCTCATTCAGACCCGATGTTAGGAATATGCCCTAATAGCTGGGCTATTTTAAAGAACAGCAAATAGGTTATTGAATAACGATTGTTACAAATATAACCTTTTCTAGGTCTAAGTACTCACCACACAATCCCCTCTGGCGCAGACGCTATATGGGTCTTTATAGCTGCATCGGGTGCCATCATGTACCACCTGATTCATAAAAACCACATCTCCCGTTTCCTTGGACTGGCAGATGAGTTCACACTTTTGCGCATCTGTTGTGGAAAAGAACAATGCTGTCGGCAGGGACCATGGGGAATGCTATAAATTACAAGTACTTTATGTACTATATTTCCTGCTTATATGATGCCATACATGTCACTGCAGATAGGGTTCCATGAACCGTGAATCGTGTAAAGGGATGTCTAGGATGAAATGCATATGTATAGTAATACCAGATGTATTAAGCCTTAGCAAGAGATAAATGCAAGGGTGATAAGGAGAGATAAACGTCCAGCCAATCAGCTCCTTACTGACTTTTTTCAAACACAGTCTGTAACATGGCAGTTAGCAGGTGATTGGCTGGATGTTTATCTCTCCTTATCACCCTTGCATTTATCTCTTGCTAAGGCTTAATACATCTGCCCCACTGTGGCTCAAGCTATAAATAAAGGGGATGAAAGCTTTTTTACGGTTATGGTTGGACACTAGATAGGGAACTGTTATTATCTAAAGGTAGACAGCAGCTTTAAGTTTAAAACGCTCTCACCATCATGATGCTCATACGGAAGCCAGGTGTGTTTGATGTTCTGATGAGTGTAGTAGGAGTTACGCTGGGTGCACTGCTGGGCACGGAAGTCTTCAAATACCCCTCTGCATTCTTCAGTGTTACACATCTGATACTCGTAGGTGGCACCGGGGCAGTCACGGCCTCCATATGCTGGTCTGCGGAACACATTAAACAAAGCACAATCATAAGGGTCTGAGATCATGCCAACATTGTCTATACTTGTGCATATTCAGCAAACACAACAATAAGTCATCCGAATACTATACATTTTTTTAGCACACTACTATATAATAAGGCCTTTAACCAAATGGTTTCTAATTTAGATTTAGCATGTTCTAATATGAGGAGATGGGTAGATTGGTAAATTGTATTACTATATTTTGTTTTTTATGGTGCCACAACGGTTTCAGAATCCTGTGCAGGGGAGCTAGACTTAATAATCTACATACACATACCTGCAATTACAGAAATACAACCCACAAGTTGCATAAAAGCAGCGTGGTCCCTGCTTGCAAGACCTTTAAATTTCTACTGGAGGGGGACATACGGGCTCCTCATACCTCAGCCATGTGCACAACTGAGATTGAATTATTAGGGACAAAGATTTCAAATACGATTTTAGGTTAGGGGAGAGCATATAATCAGTTGGAGCTGGACCTCGTCCTTGATTTTATAAGTGCACCGATAAGTGAAACATGTAACAACGACAATACTGACATCCCTGATGAGTGAACATTCTCATTCTCTTCTATTTTCTATCCTTTCAAGTACAAGCCATTTTTAAAACTTGCAAACATGGATAAACCACTGCCTAGATTGACTCTATCAAGTGCTTGGCACTGCTACAACTAACAAACACGGAGTTTCTTCGTCTATATTTGGCTGGAACTCATATGGTTACAGCATTGCTGAATTATATTTATTTACACTTTTGTTGACTTTAAAGTGCAATCCTCTGCCAAGAGGCTTTGAATGATAATGGTGATGCATTTTGTGGCTGAACAGTGCGAGACTATGCATGTAAGAGTACAAACCCGAAATCCTCCTGTGGAACAGAAGTTCCTAAACCGGTGAGAACTGGGTGAATTATTTATTGTGCGGCTTGTTCTAATCACAGTTATTGCTGAGAACTAGATTTTACAACTAGCCCCATGATACTAGACTCAAAATACAGCTGACTCCATATATCATTGCTGTCAGCTCGGCTTGTCTGAATATCAGCTTTATCACCTATATGGCTCCTGGACATTGAAGATTGAATAATATCTGCCATTGCTACATTTATCATGTTTTATTAGTATAAGGATTCATTTGTTTTCTGTTAATCAGTACTATTTGTTCTGCCAATGTAATATTACAAAAGTGAAATGTCATGTTTTATTATCCAACTTAGAAATAAATGAACGCACATTGTTCATTACTATTGTGATTGCTCAGCTTTATGAATTGCACATTAATGGATTGACAGCAGTTATTACATGAGACAATTTTATATGTAAATGATTTATTATGGTAGAATAGTGAAGCATTTACTGATTTATGGGTTTGTATTGCTTTTCTAGGATATGTCATAGTAGAATATGTTATTGTTACAAGATACTATATTTAAAATTAAATTGGAAATATTACACTCACTTCCAGCACTACAGACTTCATTTTTCTCCCATTTCTCATTCTAAGCATCTGGCCACATCCATCTGTATAGCAGCTTTGGACATGTATTATATAATGCTATAATATATGCCACAGTCCAAGTATTTAAGATATCCATAGCTCTGCGCAGTTGGTTAAGTAAAATTGACTGATGTATTAATTAGGTCACTTGTTGCCAAGCATGGAGTTAAAACCTGGACCAATAGGGTGCCTTGAAGACCACGTTTGGGAACCTCTGATATATGCTATTGTTCATCTAGAACAGATTCGGTAGAGAGCTGCAGGGAGGTTCTACCCTCTCCTACACTGGTTGCCTGCCTGACAGCCTCAATTCCCCCAAGCTAGCTCTGTCAGCATATGATGATGGTCCACCCTGCCTTCCTGGTGGGACCCCTGTGATTGCCCCCAAACTATAAATCGCAGGAGTCATCAACAATTGCTGGAAACAAATGGGTTGTTGAGTGTACTGCACTGTACCGCACTGTACCACACTGTACCGCACTGTACTGCACTGACTTTTAGCTTCATGTTGCACTTATCCTATTGGTATGGATTGACAATCCATATTAGACCCAACTTGTTAATGGCTACCCATGTACTGTACTTGCTGTAAGATAATTATTACTGGATGTTATTGAATGTTATTACAGACACAATCAGTTACTGACATTTGTTCGATTAGGGCACTCTCCATCACATTCAGTTGCACATTCCAGTATAACCCCTGGCCTAGTTCCTTTTCTACAAGCTATTATTGTGTCAGTAACCTGAAGCACCTGGATCTATTTATCTCCCTCCAGTTTGAAAGCTGGCTATGTCATTCGTTGGCACTCCCTCTGCCATCCCCAACCGTAGCACCTGTCCTGATTTCAGATGGATCTCTTGCACCATGGATTGGGCTGGTGCAACTGTGAGCTGATGATGATGATGACAGCTAGTTCTGCAAGCAGATGGATGGAGGTAGTACAGCCGTATGCCACAAAAATCACAATTTTTTTTCTGTGCATACAATGTAACTGACTTGCTAGGAATTCTGAATTACAGTAGCCCCTACTATGAACAAAGCCAACTCACTAAGGGGCAGATGTACTAAGCTAGAAAAGTGATACAATGGAGAGTGACAAAGTACCAGCCAATCAGCCCCTAACTACCATGCCACAGGCTGTGTTTGAAAAATGACAGATAGGAGCCGATTGGCCAGTGGTTTATCACTTTCCATTTTATTGCTTTTCTAGCTTAGTACATCTGGCCCTAACACTTTATTATTTGGATATGTAGATTGCTGTATAGCATTTAATGCTTCATGCTTCTAGTGTACTGCTTGTTGTAACTTATACCCCTTTTAGACATACTACCCGGGATTTTGGCCAGGTTTACCCGGGATTTTCAACCCAGGTCACTCCTGGGATTTTAGTAACAGACCCCCTTTCACACTACACCTCAGACCCGGGAAAAACCCGGGTATACCCCTTTCACACATAAGCCAGGCTTTTCAAGCATTTCAGTGTTTCATCATTAAAATGGGACACTTTGCTGGCTCACAAGAATGACATCATGCAAAGGTGGGGGCTGGCTACAAAAGGGCCTGTGGGGAGTTCCCACAATACATTGCTGTTATGGCTGCTGAGAACATGTGGAGGATGGAGAGTTTGTCTGCTCTTGTGGATTTGGTGTGTTATGCAGGCTTTGATGCTTGGATTAAGCTACACATGCTGTTCATTGTTGCACAGTGTGAGATGCAGAGAAGGAGGTATCATTTTTTGGTGGAGAGGGAGGCCAATCGCCGGCATTACTTACGCCGGAGGAGAACTTTGATCATGTCCAGCATCGCATCCATACTGCGTGTGACTGGTGTGTCAGCTCGTACACTGTGGGCTAGAGATCAGCAACATGGGCAGGTTTTCTGGGCTACGGTGGAGGCATTTGAGGATAATCAATGGCTGGCACATTTTAGGATGTCGCATGGAACCTTTAATTATCTTTTGAAACTCCTCTCCCCGGCACTTACCAGGCAAACAACACGTTGGAGACAGCCTATTTCCCCCAGCAGGAGACTGGCAATTGTCTTGTGGTGGTATGCTACCCCTGGCGAGTACCGCACAATAGCCTGTTTGTTTGGTGTAGGCATCTCCACGGTGTGTGTGTTGGTGCAGGAAGTGACAAGGGCAATCCTGGATTCCTTATATCACCTTTTCATTTCCCTACCCCAGGGACACCCTGTTGCTGGAAAGGGAGCACAGGAGCAACATGCAGCCACTGCCTCTGCTTGCTCCGCCGCACGTGTGCCTGAGGCTTCTTCCGCGGCTGCAGCTGATGACCTCATCAGAAGACGCCCGGGCAGTAAAAAAAAGCGTTGTCACATGTGTAAAACTGAAAAACCCGGGTAAACCCATTCAGACATAAGCCAGGTATTATACCTGGGAGTTAAATACCGGGAAAAACCCTGGTCAATTGCAGGTGCTCAGTATCCGGGAGTGAAATCCCGGGTATACCCTTTCAGACATACGCTAGTCCCGGGTTTGGGCGCGTTCATGTGAAAAAACCCGGGATTTTCGCGTATGTCTGAAAGGGGTATTAATATCAGACATGAGTATGTTTGCACTGTTAAGTGCCATATACAGTATATGAATGTTTAAACATGATTTAATACACTTTTGAGATTAATTGTCTCTGTTGTGTTGAGATATCAGAATCTGTGTGTGACTAACACTTAACATCAAATTGTTACATTTCTTTTTCTTTCAACTTTTTCTTCCATCCAACATATGGGCCCCAATGGGTATCAGTTGCCTTATTGACACCCCTGTGTAAGAGGCTAAAAATAGTAAAAAGTAAAACAAATTTAACAAACCGGTGCTATATGTTACTGTGCTGGCTAGAGCTATGTTTCTCAATTCCTATCCTACAGGCCTTTTCACACACAATGGTTTTGCCCAGATGGAAAAAAAATCCTGTTTTTGTAGTTAAACAGAGAAATACATGCTTCCGATGAGGCAAATATGGCACTGTCGCCATGGTACAGCCGTTAATAACCCCTGCCAAGGACAGCTGCCATGCCGGGCCATCACCATAATATAGTGATGCACTTAACCTAATGCACACTTTCACACACCATGAAATTTAGTTGTCAATTAACCTTCTACCCATCCACGGTCATCAAATGATTGACAACAATCAACAAATTTGACAACAAATGTAACATATACGGACATAATAGTACACACAGCATAAATATATTGCTTGTGAAAGCAACTGATCCACGAAAAAAAATATATTGTCCATACGGGTAAAATGGTTGTGTATGAAAAAGGCCCTACGGATCTACTTAGAGGGCCTGCTTTCTATATATCCTAGCTAGAGCACAGGTGTTTTCATTACTGGCTGAAAATTTGTGAAATATTCACAGGTGGTGAAAATGTTTTATTTGCAATTGTGTAGAACTACACATCCCAGCATGCCCTGCAACAGTTTTGCTATTTGGCTATGCTAAAACTGTTGCAGGGCATGCTGGGATGCTCAGTTCAACAACAGCTGGAGGGCCAAAGGTTCCTCATCCCTGATAGATGATTATACTGTATAATACTGTTTGGAAAAGACTATTTCCTCATCACGGATTTAAAATCTATATTCGCTGTTATCCCTTTACAGCGGTTGAGGATGTACGATGACTGGTGATAACATACACATTTGTATAACTTATGCATGTGCTTGCTGCATAACTCAGTGGAATTTCTTCTTTTTGCCCTTTGTTAACTTCTTCATTCATATTCATTGGTTGATAACGTACTTGATTTAAAATTCACTCATGTTCTGGGCACTTCTGAGCAGAAGTTTGTCCAGAGCTCAATTGTCTTACAGACTAAAGCACTAAATCTCGTGATGACGTACAGTCGAAATAAATGAGATGGGTTACGAGAAAAAGAAAGAAAAAAAACATCAGAGAAAGTAGAAGCAGTTGAAACAGCAAATGATGGCTTTCAGCTATATTAACATTTGCCTTCAATAAATCCAAACTTCTGAAAATTTATTGTTTTGCTATATGACTCGTGCCAAGTCTGTGTTTATGTAATCCGAAAATACGGTGGAGAAAGAACAAAAAGATCATACAGATGTGGCTGTGAGTAGAAGAAAGATCCACCAGAAGCATTGCATGTGCTTACATTTCACAGGGCTGGAATTTGAAGGATTGCTCACAAGCGCTGGGCACAGAAGTTCTGTTTTTTTTTATTTCCACATATGAATGGTTTTGCTATAGATGTCGTGTGTGCACCTGCTGATTAATACGGTCTCTTCTTAAGTTAAATGGCTAAACCTTGTGCCTCTTTGGGTGACTTAGGGCCTTATTCTAGTTCACTCTTTCTGACAAAATTCTTCTTAGATGGACAAAACCATATGCACTGCAGGTGGGGCACAAACTTGTGTAGAGAGAATTAGATTTGGGTGGGGGTTTTACTTCAAAGTGAGATCTATATTGCAGTGTAAAAATAAAGCAGCCAGTATTTACCCTGCACAGAAACAAAATAACTCACCCAAATCTAATTCTCTCTGCACATTTTACATCTACCCCCCCCCCCCCCTGCAGTGCACATGGTTTTGTCCATCCATCTAAGAAGGATTTTGTCAGAAAGAGTGAACTAGAATAAGGCCCTTAATGTTCAAGTCTGGAAATCTTGGCACAGTGACATTACAAACAAGGGCTGGATTATAATGTGCACATGCCCGTGGTATGCTACCCCTAGGAGAAACACATGGCATCTTTACCACCCAATACACAAATAAGCATACACTGAAGGCAAAGCAATACATCACTTTATGGACAGCTACTGCTTGGGACTGATGTCTCAAGGGGAACAATCAGCCATACATTCTATTTATATGCACCTCGACTAATACTAGTAAAATGGTTTGGGTATATCTTTCTTGAGCTTCAGTACCCAAATTTCTGTATTCCATTGGATATACATATTTACATGCCAGTATAAAGGTACGGTGCAGGAAGCCAATGATGAGCTGTTATGGCGTATTTATCAGTGAATTCATCACAAAAACACGTTCGAAAACTGTATGGGAAGTCTTTTTATGTCTTGCTACCTGCCCATAGTCAGAAAAGTTGTTCATGCTTAGGTTGTATCTAAAAAGCCCTGTAGCTATCCTATTTGTGCAAAAATACACAGGAAATGGTAAAAGCCACAAACTTATGTATTTTCGCAACCGTGATAGCCAAAAAAATTTGACATATCGGCCGAAACCAAACCCTTATAAATGATTTACCCCTGCTAATTGGATACCGGCCTTTATTAGGTTGGTTAGGATACAAGATAAAAGTCTTTTCTAAATGTCAAAAATAACGCAGAGATCTACAGGGGTGGTTTGGGAAAGGGTGAGATTGTGCGTAGTCTCGGTGTGTCTCTCCCCCCCCCCCCCCCTCCCAGCTGGTGTATGAATTTACTACTTTACCTGTCACTAATCATTAAATTGTGGAACATTATTCCTGTGACATCTGATCAGCCGTGAGCATATAATTGATGAGGACACTTCTTACCATCTCAAAGGAGGTTGAGCATAGCCTATACTGTACATCATATTACACACACATTGGAAATAATATCTACACCAGCTGACAGTATTGAAATCTAATTGGTGCAAAGATAAGTCTATTTTAATCATGTCTGTTTGAACTATGTTCAATGTACTTTATTATATCATGGGGTTTTAGTAATGAAACTAATGTCTTTCTAAGTTTTTGTGTGATTGCAGCACTGTCCCCAATCATATCATTATGGAAAACGCTGCGGGACTATATTTAAAACATAAAATAAATTTTATTTATACAACACATTAAACTTCATATAAAAATTCTGGTCATATATGACACAATATCACCGGCCGGTGTTAGTTTGAGCTTAGAGATCTACTGGATCAGGCCCTGGCGGAGGGCGCAATATCCAAGGACATTTTTAATTTTCTTTTTCCTGCACATCCCATTACTCCCACTTTTTATTATTTACCCAAAATTCACAAATCACTTTGTTCACCACCTGGACGTCCCATTATTTCGGGTGTAGGGTCCCTCACCAATAACCTATCACAATTTGTTGATCACTACTTACAGGATCACGTAGAGGGTCTGAGATCTCACATCAAAGATACTAAACATTTTTTTAATAAAATTCAGGAAGTCCAATGGAAGGAGAACTATCACCTCCTAACATGCGACGTGGAGGCATTATACTCCAACATTCCCCAAAAACAAGGGGTGCAAATGATAAGGGACGTTTTGGAGACTGATGATGGGATGTCAGACCCTCTACGTGAACTTATAATTCAAGCTATCACATTCATTTTGGAACACAATTATTTTTTGTTTGATTCACGTTATTATTTACAGACACGGGGGACTGCCATGGGAACTAGGTTCGCCCCGAGTTTCGCGAACCTATACATGGGTGCCTTCGAAGAGGAACATGTGTGGGGGAACGAACTCGGTGGCGGCCTAGTTCTCTATGGCAGATTTATTGACGATTTATTTATAATTTGGGAAGGGGATGAAAAGTCACTGATTAAATTCACGGATAATCTTAATAACAATAAATATGGGCTTAAATTCACTTCCACTCACAGTACTTCACATATTAGTTTTTTGGATATTGCGCTCTCCATCAGGAATAATAAAATCGAAACAGAAACCTACGTAAAACCAGTAGATCAGAATCGATATTTAAAGTTTGATAGTGCCCATGCCAAAACCTGGAAAAACAACATTCCTAAGAGTCAATTAATAAGAGTTAAGAGGAATTGTTCCTCAGAAGAGGCTTTCCACAGACAGTCAAAAATTTTAATGGATTCCTTTATTGGACAAGGTTATCCACAAAAATTAGTTAATCAAGCATATAGTGAAGTCAAACAAATTGAAAGAAGTAGACTTCTGGGTGAATCAATATCAAAAAAGAAAAAAGAGAATAAAGCAGAAAATGAAGATAGAACTGTAGCGTTTGTAACTCAGTACAATAACTGTGCATATGAAATACAAAAAATCATAAGAAAGAACATGTTTATTCTTGAGCAGGATGACCTCTTGAAGGATATCCTTGGGACCAAAAATAAAGTAATTTTCAAAAAAGGTGAGAATTTAAAATCTAAATTAGTTAACAGCCACTTCGATAGAAGAGAAGAAGTAAAAGAAAATAAAAATTGGTTAGCAAATCTACCCATAGGGTTCCACAAGTGTGGAAACAGCAAGTGCCAGACCTGTTCACATGGGGAACAACAAAAAAGTACAGAATTTAAATCTTTTTCCAACAAGAGTACATATAAAATAAAAGAATTTTTAACATGTAAAACAACCTATGTTATTTATGTAATAGAATGTGGTTGCGGCCTACAATATGTGGGTCGCACCACTAGGAGTTTGCACACACGTTTTATGGAGCATAGGCGCAATATACTAGGAGGTATTAGGACACACCCCTTGTCCAAACATATATCCAGTTGCCAAGAACAATCAATGAAAAATGTCCATATTAAAGCTATAGAACATATTAAACCAACGAAAAGAGGAGGAGATCGTTTTGGCCGAATATGTAGAAGAGAAGCTTTTTGGATTTTCCAATTGGGGACGATGGTGCCGAATGGCCTTAACGACACTATCGAATTAAACAACATATAGGAATAATCGATTCTCTTTTGCAACTCCTGTAGACTAAATTTATTTACTGTTTATAATCTTATAGCTCCATTTACATAGCCTCAAGTTCTTCAGGTACCCATTTTCTCCCTCTTCATTTTAACTAACTCCCACCCCCCCCGCCCCCCCCCCCCTGACCACCAATTCCCCCCCCCCCCCCCCTGTTTTTTTATGCCTCTCCCACTTGGGATAAATATTTTATTTAGAAATTTGGATCAACATAACAATCACGTATAGACATTAACATTAAACAAGTTCTTTCCCCTCCCCCTCTCATGATAGAGGAGATGAAGCTATATTAAAGAGACATATATAATGAAATCTCTTTCGGTCTCAGAATTCAATATATATATATATATATATACTACAGTCCGAAGATATAGACTGGTATATATTGATATACATAGAGAGAGTTTCTGGCTATATCTTATTCTTTATTATTGTACGAATGATAGACCCATCAGATTGTTGTCTGTATGGGTATAGAATTATAGTGTGGTATTCCCGATAAATAGGAATTATTTGTATTCTTATCTCTATATGTCTACTATCGGTACTTGTGAGTTATCCGGACGCCCGATTTCAAAATCGGGTCGGATCGGGCACATCGCATCGCATCGCATGCGACCATCGGATGCGATGCGATGCGATGCGATGCGATGACCCGATTTTTCCATAGGAATCAATGTTAAAATGGACTGAGTCCATTTTAACATGGAATTCAATGGGAAAAAGGGGTCCTTTTCATACCCCTACTATCCAAGTGGGCATGGAGTTGGATATAAACCTGTGGCGAGCGTAGCGAGCCACCGAGCCCGAAGCGTGGCGAGCGTAGCGAGCCCCGCGAGGGGACACGGAATACCGTCCCCTCGCGGGGCTCGCTTCGCTCGCCACGCTTCGGGCTCGGTGGCTCGCTACGCTCGCCACAGGTTTATATCCAACTCCATGCCCACTTGGATAGTAGGGGTATGAAAAGGACCCCTTTTTCCATAGGAATCATTTTAACATTGATTCCTATGGAAAAATCGGGTCATCGCATCCGATGGTCGCATGCGATGCGATGCGATGCGATATCGCATCGCATCGTATCTGATTGTATGCCTTAACTTAAGGCATACAATCAAAAAATCGGGCGTCCAGATAACTCACAAGTACCCTACTATCTAACCTAATGAGACTTATTAGGAAATAGGATTATAGTTTACTTTAGTGTATTCATATGGATTTTTTGATTCATAATATTTTGATTATTTATGTATTCATTTTTATTCATGTATGTACTTATCATTATTTTTATTATTATTTATTTTTCATTATTATTAGGTTTAAGTTGATTATTATTATTATTATTATTTTTTATTTATATATATATATGTATTTATTTATTATTTTTCATTTTAATTTTATCTTTATACCTATTTCTGCTTCTAACATATATTTATATGTAATTATGTATATTGATAGATTCTCTCATGCATTTATTTATTTATTTTTATTTTTTATTCTTTAATCCTCTTGTAATGTTTATTATTAATAAGAAAGTGGCGACATTTGATTTATCTATATTATTATTAAAATAGGTCTATATATGAAGTTTTTTATATTGATTAAAAAAATTTTTTTTTATATATATATATAATTTTTTATAATGTGCGTTTTTTATATGACACCAATGGGGTTTAAAACGAGGTCTGGCTATTTGTACAACTATCCTGGTATCCAGGAAGCTAATAGTCTGAAAACGAGGCTTGGTTGAAAGCCAGCAATAACACAAACAGAGCTTTATCTACAAAATACAAAAAAAAAGCCGGACACACGTTACAAGTATACGCCCAATAGGAGGAGCTATCAGAAGATAAAAAGCAAGGCTAGACGTAGCGTAAACTATCTGAGGAAGCCGCCGATTACTTTACAAGGCGGAGAAACGCGTCATCAGTTACGTCATCACGCACTGACGGATCACGGCCGGAGACCCAGAAACCGGAGCTGAGGATTCCCAGAGAAGGCTGTATTATTTGGGAAGCGCTAGCAGCCGGGGACCCGCTCCTGGTAGCCGGAAGGGACTGTGCCATCAAGCTTTAAAAGAGCAAGTATATGCTTACTGCTAATGATCTGCACCGCGTGCATCCTTAACCCTTCTGCTACTAAACATACTAACCAAAGCTTCAGCCAAAAACAGCTGATTACCTGCTATACTACTAACTGTAATTGCACGGGCTCTGAGGAGCAGGAAATTGTTGCCTGTATCAAGTTTTACTATATTTACTAACCCAGTTCCGATTGCACTAAAGGACTGTGAGAACTGACTTTTTTTGCTCAAGTGTGCAGTATTACTTGAAATTAATTAACCATTGGGTGTCAGAAGGAGAGTGATATGAAATAATTTTTTACCTAACACCGGCCGGTGATATTGTGTCATATATGACCAGAATTTTTATATGAAGTTTAATGTGTTGTATAAATAAAATTTATTTTATGTTTTAAATATAGTCCCGCAGCGCTGTCTATTTTGTCTTTTTCTTTGTTTTCCTACTTACCAAGGGTTGAGTATCCCTTGGAGACAGCAGCTGGGACTATATTCAGGGTTATTGCGCTCAGTACATTTCTTTTTTGCATTATGGAAAACACTGAGAAAAGGAAGAGACTACAAAACGGCCATACACACGGAGAAATCTACCACAAAAAGTGTTTAGGAGTAGGGGTAGGGGTCCCCCGTATTTTGAAAACCAGCACTGAGCGGTGGGGCGGGTTCAGGGCTGTGTCACGGCGGCTTCAGGTGGCTTCACAGGGAGTCTTCAGGCAGTTTCACAGGGAGGCTTCGGGCAGCTTCACAGGGATGCTTCAGGTGGCTTCAGTAATTGCTCAGAAGGCCCTGCTCATCCTCCCGCACCACACATGCCACACAATTTCAGAGCACGTACGTTATCCAATGCGGCCGTTCTTAATCACGGCCAGATTCAGACTCGCGGGGCCGTGTTTTTTAAATGCTGGGTGGTCTACACACAGAGATATGCAACCATTTTCTGAGCCATTTATTGAAATTATGTAAAATCGCTCAGAAACTGGCTGAATATCATAAGATATAAGGCCATAAGACCTCACTGACTGACATGATGGACAGTAAAGGGGCATACACACATGGTTATTTGTGGTAGAGTTTTGGGTACTTGTGTATTAGCAGTAAGCAATTTGCTTAGTGGGCTATTCTGCGTAGGAAAATTGCCGCGAAGGGACGCGGAATACATGTAAAGTAATCCACCTCCCCTTGCGGGGCTCGCTGCGCTCACCATGCTTCGGGCTCGCTGCACTCGCCACACTATATAGAATCAACTCCACGCCGACGTGGATAGTGGGGGAATGAAAAGGTCAGATGACGTGTTCCGCCGCCGCTCGCCACGCTTCGGGGTGGCGTGGATAGTGGGGGTTGCGTTTAACCTATTTTTGGGATATACAATCATATTATTGTATAGCTAATGTCATGGCATCGCGCACCCTATAAAATCACATGCGATTGCGGGACATGCGATGCGATGCTATGGCCCGGGGCTGACAGAGCAGTGAATAAATTACATGCGATGCGATTTCCCTACGGTGCCGTACATATGCAAATAGGGCGCCGTGATAATACACAAGTTTTATGCTATGTGATTAAGGGTAGGCAATTTCCCTTGAACTTCCCCGTGTCTAGATCGCCCATGAACAAGTAGTGATGTGCGCTAAGCAAAAAATAAAAAAATACGGTTATTTTAAATAGTACATCACGATCGCTGCTTCTGTAGCGATCTGAGCTGGCGATAGCTATGAGTGGCGGCGTGCATTGCTATGGGGTGTACACACTTTGTGCTTAATTTCTAAGCAATCTAGACAGGTTGCTTAGAAAATATGCTAAAATCTCAAAGTATGTACTCTATGCCCGCTAAGATATACATCTTTCAGTAAATTACAACAGATCACATGAAGCCAACTGAAATGGAATGACAGGACTGACACCTGAACTTTACCTTATTTCAATGGCTAACTCAGTGGTTCCCAAACTGTGTGCCGTGGCACCCTGGGGTGCCTCAGGACACTTGCCGGGGTGCCTTGGGTTGGTGGTCCAAGTCCAACTCAAAATATTTGTGGTCAATGTGTTAGGCAAAACCAGTGCATGAGGCATTCAATAATAATGTATGTGGACAAATGTAAGTTAAGCTTGTTTCTCACCACATAACTGATGACATATAAACACAAAGTACCATTGACCTAGGGGTGCCGTAAAAAAACATTTCATTTTCTAGGGCGCTGTGATTCAAAAAGATTTGTGAACCACCTGGCTAGGCTAGCTCATTACAAAATCCAAATGGAAGGCATTCAGGAAAGAGATCTTTTGCAGAAAATAATGCATAGGTAAGACATTCAGCTGACAATGGAGACAAATTCAAAAACATAAACACTATTAGCATATGAAAATGTGTGTATAATCAGCACAACAATATTCAATGTGATCACTGTAGGAGTCAATAGAACAAGGTCACGGTTGTGCAAGAAGTAAAAGCATAATATACTCACGATGGGTTACTGCACTGCCTGCTACGGGAACGCACCCCTCCTCCACAAGTCCGAGAACAGGAGGAAAACCGTGACCAGGAGCTCCAGCCTCCATCCTGACTATAAATTTGCTCTGGTGTCTTCCAAATGCAGTGGCCTTTAAAGCACCACTAAAAATAAGTCATAAAACAACAGTACCAATAATAAATAAATTTCATGATTTTATGTAAAATATTTTAGTTTTGTATTTGCAGTACATGTTTCACTAGCTACTACAACATGGTTCTAGAGCTCCATAGAAGTAATAACTAATGCCTGCCTACCTGTGATGAAACTACAAGTGCTAGCTTATTATTATTATTATTATTATTATTATTATTATTGTTTATTTATAAGGTGCCACAAGGGTTCTGCAGGGCCTAATAATACATAAATGTGCAAAAATAAGAAAACAACTAATTACACTACATTGTATAGAGGAAGGCTTAAAAATAAATAGAATATATATGAGAGGAAAAAGTACATAAGGAAAGATGTCCCTGCCCATGAAAGCATACATTCTAAATGGTGGGTTAGAAGGGGGTGACATAGCTTTTCAACTTGGATGTGCTGGGACACAACCCCCTGCCCCCTCCAAAAGCCCCATACTTGCCTACTTTTGAAAGCTAGTTTCAGGGAGATTATAGTTGGTAGTATAATTTTGCAAAGCACCCCATTCAGAGGGCGTGTCATGCTCTACCCACAGGGCGTGTCTAATTCCATATATGGAGAGATTGTGAACGTGGCACCTAGAAGCGTGTGTGTGTACTGCTACATTTAGATGTAGATGAGCCCCAAAGCAGTTAGTAAGAGCTACTATACTTGGTAAAGTGCTGGGAAATGGTGCTGACGATTCAGTGTAAATGTATCTATCTTTCATTCCTTTTTTCCCCAAAAATTATGTAACAGTGTAATTTGGGCTAGGTGAAATGAGGGAGATTGCTAGACTACTGAGGTGGATAGGGAGATTGCTCTTATTTCAGGGAGTCTCCTGCAGAATGCAGGAGGGTAGGCAACTATGATTGCCCTACCATCCACTCGGGTGTGGAGGGAGAATAAAATAGTGTGCTGAGCGCAGCGAGCCATGTGAGGGGACATAGTACACTGAGACAGTGTCCATGTTGACCTATGTCACCATAGACACCCTAAAAACATTAAAAAAGCACGTATACCTTTTGTCTGTCGACTTTTTGACCATGTTGACCTTTTTCATGTCAACATTTTAACCATGTCGACCTTTTACCTGTCGAACTTTTGACCCTGTTGACCTTGTGACTGTCGACCATTAGTGGTCGACCATATGACTGTCTATCATGAGTCAGTATATGTTTTATACCATAACCCAGTGGTTCCCAAACTCTGTGCCTTGGCACCCTGGGGTGCCTCAGGACACTTGCATGGGTGCCTTGGGTTGGTGGACCAGGATCAATTCATATTATTTATGGTCAATGTACCAGGCAAAACCAGTGGTGGTGGCTGCCAATCATAATATATGTGGACAAACAGAAGCAAATCCTGTCCCTCACCACATAACTGTGACATATAAACACAATGCACTTCATTTCATTTTTTTCCCCCTGAATATCTCGATAAGAAGCATTTGTCCTAGGGGTGCCATGAAAATATTTTGATGCTCTAGGGCGCCGTGATTCAAAAAAGTTTGGTAACCACTGCCATAACCTATACATGTATGCAGTATATTTGCTTTTTGAATACTACAAGAAAGGTTGACATGCTTATTGTTGTTTTACATGTTTACTATAGACCACAAGTCTTCAACCTGTGGCCCTCCAGATGTTGTGAAACTACATGTCCCAGCATGCCCTGACAGTTTTGGCATGCTCTTATAGGAAAAAATGTGGCAATGCATGTTGGAACATGTATGGTAGTTTCACAACATCTGGAGGGCCACAGGTTGAAGACCCATGCTATAGACCAATCATCGGAAAATTCATCACTCTGTAGAAGTTCATTTGAAAACTATACTGCAGTGTGGAAAGGAAGAAGGGGTCTGTATTCAGCAACGCACTGTATGATGCCATGATAAAATGATGTACCTTTCCAGGGGAACATTCAGTTCCATCAAGAGGGGGGCCCTTCTTTGTTTTGCAGAAATACGGATTATCTGGGTGACTGCACCACAACTGCTTGCAAGGGTCAAATGTCCTGAACTGTGAAAACAAACAATTGTGATAAGATTATACACGGAGAGCTTTCTGTGCATATAATCAGCTCATGCTTTAGGATTCAAGAGAATGGACAAAAGCCAAATAAAGCATCTACAAAGTAAGCAAACACATGTGTTTATTAGGAGATAAAATTAGCAAATGATGCAAAATACTGTACTAACAACCATGCTCAACACAGATAATTCCCTGCTGAAAGCAAAAGGTCTTTTCCGTTTGTAGTTTGTTTGCGGACCGATTTATAGACATGGCTAACAGAACTTTTAGAATGTTTGACTGAAAAGAGGACAGGATAATAATGTAATATAGTACGTTTTATTTTTATGATCAACTAAATTACAGAAGGCTCTTCCCAATCATTGTGGATAAGAGATTCTAGACCTGTATTTTTTCAACCCACAGATCTAAGATCATTCAAATCTTGGATGGAAAATAATAGTAAGATCCGAGTAAGTAGTCATACTACCAAGTTGACGGTTGTTAATGTCTACATGGGGCTAAGAGGAGCTACTCCCCTCTTCACTCACATACAGACACACACAAAACCCAAGGAACTACGAGAAAAACACATTGGAGAAAGAGGATTTTCTTGTCTTTCCTGAAGTTCCAGCAACCACAAGTTCAAGAAGCCCTTTAAAGGCAGCTTAGGCATCCATTGACAGGTAGTTTGCTAGGGAAGAATTATATTATGACCCAACACCCGCTACCCAGGGATGCTGGGAACAGTCTTAGCACTATTATCACACTCATTATATAAGCGAAGTAATCCTAAATGTTTTCACTGGCCCACAACGCAATAAAGATCCATGCAAACCATTGGTTGGGTACTCTGTTTTCTCCACACTGTATGTTTCCCTGATAGTCACATCAGGGTGCATAGAGTATTATTATTAGTATTATTATTAATAACAGTTTCTTATATAGGGCATACATATTCTGCAGCGCTTTACAGAGAAATTAACTTTAATACACTCTGTGCTCAACTACATCTGCTCTCACTGTACCTCATCTGTTGGGAGTCACATGTGCAGTATGATAAAAATGCAAGTTGCAGGGAAACTAAAACCTTAAGAAAATTCTAACTCCAAATCTGTGTTAGCCCTACAATGTACAATACCATATACATTATGTTATTGACATATTTATTAGTGAACTATACAAAGTAATTATTTAGCTATCACATGCATTATAGCCTTGATTTTCCATTAAATGATAAAACATACAACATGGTTGCCTACCTGACCCTCTCCTTCAGGGAGAAAATGCTCTGTCCCTGGACTGCCCTGGTAATGTATAATTGCCATCACCTGTGGGGAGCTAGGTAATTGATAAGAAAGGTGTTTCACCACAGGTGATGTCAATCATACATTACTAGGGAAGTCCAGGAACAGAGTATTTTCTCCCTGAAGGAGAGGGTCAGGTAGGCAACCATGATATACAATATAGTTTAGGCAATAAGGAAGGCACATTAAAGCATGTTATCCTATTAGTTTCTATGAACGACAATGAGATTTACTGTACTAGGATACATCTAAATGTTCTTCCTCTATGGAATAAGCCCTGAAATGTAAGGCATCGGCCATGCAGTCCCTGATACTTACAGCTGTGCACATTCTGTAGCCCACTCCAAAATCAAATCTGCATTGTTCATCCATTGAATAGTTGATTCCTGGAAGTTCAGGGAGTTTTGGCCATTTGTGTTCAAAAGGGTCATCCAGGAGACAGTCATAGGAGCTAAATCATTAGAAATGATGAGGAAGTTGATGACATTTTAATCATTGCCGATTGCTGACAAAGTGATTATGATAAATGGCATTTAAATCATCAGTTAAACTCATGGAAATAAGAATGGTAATTTCTGTGTTTTAGTCCAACCATGTGTATACTGTAAGTAAACTTGGCATATGTTTATTACCATTATGTTGGTGTTATTAACAACTGACCGGCATGAGGTAGAAGAGTACAGGGAAGATGTGATGAGTATCCTATTGTATGCTGGCAGTTTAGTAGATTATAGCAAAACACAACAAAAAGCTAAGGTTTGCACTTCATGACCGGTCCAAGGCTTTCCCGGATGTCGAATGAATTGTTTGGACTGAACACTCTTAGAAATGGAACACTACAACCAGTAGCCAAACTTGCATAGAAAATGGCAAAATGCCTACACAGTGTAGCATTATAGCAGCCAAACTTGCATGGAAAATGGCAAAATGTGTAGCATTATAGCAATACATTTTGAAAACAATACTTTAGGTGATAAAAACACAGGAGCTGCTGTATCTGAAATTTATTTTAGGATCTTTTTCTGTTAAGCAAATTGGCATATGAACCTTCTTTGGTATAAATGTACATTTTCCACATGATTACAAAGAAGTCATACAACATTACATGAGTGAAGAGATCAAGTTAGGAATGCCCTCTCCTGGGAAAGATGAGCACTTTTAGAATACACAGAAGGCAGGAAAAAGCATTGCAGTTCAGGGTTTTCATGCAATCTAGCCATAGCTAGTTCTATTGTACAGTATGGAAAACAAAAACTAAAAAGAAATCCTAGTCAATCTATGCTAATTAAACAGAATTGTTCCATCTATCACAGTGCTAGGCCCTAACATCCCAACTAGAAAACATTAACATAGGCACAATACTTACAGCTAGTAATCATGGTGTCTCTCAACAGGGCTGCTACTTGTTCCCTCAAGTAGTAAGACAACCCTGACACTCCTGCCCTAAAGAGCATTTTTTAGACAGAAGACATGAAATGGACCTCATGGATGGAGCCCTGCCCTACTCCCCATCCATAACCCCAGGAGTCCTTAACCGACTTTAACTGAATTACAGAACTCTTATCAAATCTGTTTTGTAATCATGAAAATGTTGGGTTTTAAAACATATGTCAGAAACCGGGGACAAATATATCTCCCATGTACAACTTTACCAGTGATTTTATCACAACAGTCGCAAAAGAGAACACATCAGAGTTCCAGATGTAATTTCAGTATTTAGACCAACAATGCTTCAAAGGTACAAAACCTTATTTAATGACATGGTACAAATTAACAGACACAGTACAAAGCACCAAGACCAGCCTTCGGTCCAATTCTTCAAGTTAATGTACTCTGAAAAATACCGCAACTAGACAAATATACAGTTACACTGAAAGATAGCATCAACCCAGAAGGAATGACCTTGAATTCTCTGAATGCACTGTGGCATTGAGCTTGATGGGTCCAGTTTATTGGTATATTATAGATGGAAATAGAGATGTCTAGACCAGTGTAAACATTATTACCAGGGTCAAATAAGTGGCCTTATGGGCTGGTGCCGAAAATGTTCAAGAGCCTATTATGAGAAGTCGAGAAGGCGAGGTCAATGCCATGTAGGAAAGTAGAACACATACACTATAAGTCCCAGTGGCTCACTAAATATATAAAAGTACAAAACTAGCCTAATTTGTGTGGAAAATAGAAAGGCAATTTTAATACTTATGATTGTTCATGAAAAAAAAATCTCTTAAATTGAGCAAATTTGCATAATACAAATATGGAGGAAGTGGGATAATTGGGGGCAGTACTATTTTTCTGGAAAAATTAGTGCAGGAGCACCTGGTCTGGGGGTGGATCGATAAAATAAAAATAGATAGAGAGAGAGAGATGTATATATTGTATTTAGCAACAAAGACACCCACACGTGACTTTAAAATAAAACTTATCTTATGGAAAGTACATTTTGGCCCAGAACAGGTTGAGGAACCCAGTTCCTTATGAGATCATATTTAATTAGAGTTTCAGGAACTAACTAAGCAGAGACATGTGAGCAGCAGCGATGGCTCTAATATGATGATAATGCAGCAGGAGGCAAATATTAAAAGTTTCCAGTTAAGGGACCGGCTCCATCTAATAACATCCACTGTGTTTTCACATTTATCCTCCCTTCCTAGACCCACCATACCATGTAATAAATAATAGTAACATAGTTGATGAATTAGAAAAAAGTAAAGTTCAAGTTATATTTGATAGCAAACCTTTATATTTATATGACCCAGGTGAAGTTACTATCTATCTGCTTCCAACCAGAATCCCTGATGGCAGAGCATTTTCTCTCTGTGTCCACAATTATACATAATAATTAACGGTTATGTCCCTGGATACTTTGACTAATGGGGCTTAGGCATGTAGTGATTTAGGGGCATCTCACTGGATCGCTTAGAAAATGCCCCTATATCACTACATGTGTAGAGGCCATAGCGATGCACAGCCCCGCTCGTCGCTATCACCCGGCAATTAATATCCAGCATCCCCTCTAACTTTAGGGGGTGACTGCATGTTCTGTGTACAGACCACAGGGTACACAGTGCACCTGATAGTTCTCTGTACTGACCAATAAAGAATACCTGGCATTACATTACCCATGGTATATCACATTGCCTCACTTATCACACATTATATCACTATATATTGCCTTATATTGTCACACAAATCTTCAATTACCACCACATTTTAGCAGTTACTGCATAGATTGTACAGGCTACCCATCATTGTTGGAGTAGACAAAGGGATACATATCCATAGATACACAGTACATTATAAGGAGACAGACAGATCCCAACCAGCGATTGCACTGAGAGCACAACCACACTACAAAAGGCTGTCTAGACCTTTATTGTGGGGTATGACTCATCCACTTTGCACAGGTTTAACATACAGATGCTCAGATTACACTTTTAGGAATAGCAACATGTCCAAAAGCAAAACTACAGTATGTCTGTCAGCTAAAGTAACAAAATAACTCCACTTTGTCCTGACCGTTTCTATGAGGCTAAATGGGGCAGATGTATTAAGCCTGGAGAAGAGATAAACTGGAGATAAAGTGGAGATAACTTGGAAGAGTTAACGCACCAGCCAATCAGCTGTGTTTGAAATATGACAGTTTGGATCTGATTGGCTGGTGCGTTATCTCCTTCCAATTTATCTCCAGTTTATCTCTTCACCAGGCTTAATACATCTGCCTTGTTCTTTAAAACATGACATATAAATGTAATTACTTACTGTATATATCTATTCAGCTCCTGCTTACTGCACCTGGACCAGTGGTAGCGGTGGAAGGCAGCTTGCACCAGAGGTGCCATGATACTCCCCATACTGGTTTCATCAGCACAACGGTTTCCCTGTCCGTCGTGTTCCATACCCAGCCTAGAAAACAAATGTAATAATGTAATAGCTAAAAAAAAGTTATTCAATCAATAACTGTATACTAAATCAATAGAAAATGGTATTTGCATCACTCTACCTATATAATTGTATATTACACATAGCTTCAGGGAGATAAAGGTCATGTTATTTAAAGGATTTATCTACAGCAAATTGAGAAGTTTATCTAACTACGTACTGTATATAGTAATATACTATACTGTTTAATTCATTAGCTTTCTATTGCACCCACAACGTACTGTAATATTTATGTTTGATGAGTAGTGTTACAGATACTAGATTAATGTATTTATAGCAGTGGCTTGTAACTCCAATCCTCAAGTACCACAACAGGTCCTGTTTACAGGATTTCTGTCTGTAATTTCAGATGAGATCATTCCCGACTAATCAAAATAGATTTACTCACCTGTGCTTACTTCAAGAAATCAAGAAAACATTACTTGTTGGGGTCAAGCTAATGATAAGGTAATAAACCCTGTCAGTACTACGTATGGCTTCACCTCAGTAAAGAGATGAAGCAGGAAGTGCTATAGCGGGAAAATATGTGCAGTATAATATATCTTCCCCGTAATCTGGGAAGTGGCTTACCGTGATTACTGGGCCTGCATATGTCTGAAGTGCTATATTGCATAAGCAGCACTTTTGGGAAGACTATAGCCATTTACATGCTAATCCCGCGTTCTTCATGGACCAGCTACAATCACTGTAAAGCCAAACAGTTTGCACACACCCTGCGTATTTCCAAAATATAGTCTAGAGATAATTGCTCTCTCATGCTTAAGCAGGGCAGTCTAGACTCAGAGATCAAATACATTAACTGTTTCAAAAAGTTGGATGAAATGTTAAAAATACATCTAATCAAATCTACAGTTATGTGTACACAAGCAAATGTCCCTAGTCTGTTCATTCAAAGGAACACCTAATACCCTTTCTCCACTAAAACTTCACAATGGCCGTCACTAAATTCTGCTCCTCTGCAACTGTGCTCCATATGCCTGTACAATGTGACACAAATCGAGGTTCACACACCGATCATGTGCTTTGTAGATGCTGTCCAGGCAGTCGGTATATGTTTAATGCAATTTCTACCCCTGGTCCTTACACGGACTTGTAACCTGAATAGTATTCCACTAGCAGATGGCCCTGTTTGACATTCAGCATTCCCAGTTTTTCCTTTTCAAACATACTTGTTTGTATTACCAAAGTTACAGATAACCAAACTAAGATTGGTGCACAGCAAACACAATAAATAACTCTCCAATGCGCTTGATAAAGAGATTAACAGAATGATAAATCTTCTAACAGCTAGAAAGGGTCATCTGTGATCATCCAGAGCTTACAAGGGATGGAAGTGCACATGCTTGTAGGCGTCTCTGTACACAGGACAATGGAATATTTTCGCAAAACCACTTTGTGCATCTGTATAAGGCCCAATGTAACTAACAACATTGCAACAAATAAGCCACATCTTGCATACTTATGTGTGAAATAAGCAGTATGCCATGATAACAGCATTATGGGCTTCCACCTTCTGAAATTGAATGCTTGCATCCACCAAAAGGAGCAGAATCATATTCATTATGGCAGTAAATACACTGTACATGATCTGACATCATTCCGATAGCTCATCTGAAGATGTGCTGTATTCTGTAAATGCTATCTTCTAATATATCTGTTATACTTGTCACCTAGCAGAATGATGGTGGTCTGATATCTGGGATTTCCACCAGTGAAAGGAATGAGCGATAGATACATTTATATTGAATCATCTCCTTTACTCCAACACTCAGTGACCATCTTCGTCTGCATACTCCTCTCCATCATTGGCCTCAAGCCTCTAGTTGTATGTTGATTGAGTCCTCACTACTTGTACCCAAGCTGTAATGTGTATTGATCTGTGGCGCTCTTTATTTGTACTGTATTTTTGTTATTTATTCAATGTTATGCCAAGTTTTGTTTCCCTGTATTGTTCCTTTGTACGGCGCTGCGAAACACTTGTGGCGCCTTATAAATAAAATTATAATAATAATAATAATAATCAGCGCCGTTTCCCAGCATTGGTGATAAAACACAATGGGGCAGATGTATCATAGCAGCGCTTATCGCGCCGCTATGATACTTCCTGCTTCACCTCAATAGCGAGGCGAAGCAGGAAGGGACATCGACAAGATGTATTAACATCTTGTCTGCCGAAGCGGGGGAGCGTTAACTCCCCCCTTCGGCGATGTCCCTTTCTGAAGATAGCGCATCAGTTAATACTGATGCGCTATATCCTGTCCCCCGGCCGGCCGCACTGGGCATGCGCGGGATCTCGCTGTTCACGCGAGATCCCCAGCGCAGCCCAGACCTAACAGCAGGGACAGCGCTGTCCCTGCTGTTTAGATAGGGCTTCGCCAGCCTGATGCTGGCGAAGCCAAACCCGGCTTTGTGCGGAACGGTCAGCGATGCTGACCGTTCATACATTCGGCCTGCTATCATTTTGATAGCAGCGCCGATATGGACAGGGGCGCATAGCGCCCCTGTCCATTAACGCATCCCAGCTCGATCATACATGGGGGAGAAGCGGTATCAGTGCACATAACGTGCGCTGATACCCCTTCTCCCCATAACGACCTTTCATACATCTGCCCCATAGATCCCTATGGTTGCATGCATATCTTGTGGCCATTTATATGGAACCACGTGTAAAACACAATAGATGAACAATCCCTCACACGTATCAGTGACTTTTCTATAGTAGGTCTTACTAACTGCTTTGGGGATCATCTACATTCGTATATAAGTCATTTTGAAAGATTCCTCTCAGACGTAGCAGTACACACCCACGCTTCTAGGTGCCACGTTCACAATCTCTTCTCACAATCTCTCCATATTTGGAACTAGACACACCCCTTGGGTGGAACATGACACTACCCTTCTACTACCTACTATAATCTCCCTGAAAACGTAGGCAAGTATGGTGTGAACGCTGTGGAGATGCTGAAGACATTTTAGTGTCCGTAGTAAAATGCAACATCAGGCTCCTGCTGTTCAATATGCATTTATCTGGATAGAGGGCTAATATAGTACAGTGAGTAATGGTGGCTGCTCTGTATTATATCTGTGATGCTCTGTTGTGAACTCCTGCACCCACTGATAATCTCCTGTGGTTATGTCTAAGTCAATGTGTATGTAACACAGAGTGAGTTTCATAGAAACAATAACAAAAGCTTATGATGAATGTTCTTAAAAAATGTGCTTACCAGAAGTTCAAACTATGTATTTCCCCAAAGTATGCACCTAATTGTAAGTTCCAGGTGGCTGGTGCAACTGTGCATATGGAGTCATCACACGTTCTTTGATCTCCAGATGTGTGGTTACTAGAGATAACCTCACTACAGTATGTTGCAAGTATTTGTCATCAGCTGACTATCTCATGAAAATCTTACAGTAAACAATCCTACAATCACACGGTAAATCATCAAAATCTGTCATTTTATAATATTTAAAAAAAAAATTTGACTGTCTTTTTTTTATTCATGGAGATTATACCACACCAGCATTTAGCTTTGATCAGTCTTGTCATATGATTTGCAATGATTTCTAGTATGAGCAAGGCTATTCTTTTTCCTAAATTATTTTAATCTTTCATGTCATTTATTGTTAAAGTTCAACCATCATGAATTCAATCTAATAGTAAAAATGAAAGAAAACAAGGCACCAGCAAATAATTTTGAAAGCAACAAAATATCTTAGTTTAGACCAGTGGTTTCCAAACTCAGATGCCGTGGCACCCTGGGGTGCCTCAGGACACTTGCAGGGGTGCCCTTGGTTGATGGTCAGACCAATTCAAATTATTGATGATCAATGTAATAGTCAGAACCAATGTTTGTGGCTGCCAATCATAAAATATGTGGACATACAGAAGTGACTCCTGTCCCTCGCCACATAACTGACACTTAGGGGGATATTCAATCTCCGGCGAGCACCTCCCGTCGGGGAGATGCCCGCCAGGCCCTATTCAATGCTGTCTTCCCCAACAGCATTGAGTAGGGTATCTCGGCAGAACGAGCCCGACATCACTAGCTGTCGGGCTCGTTCTACCAAGAACAGCCGGGAAATGATGAGCTGCCGGCTGCAGCACGCCTCTTCCCGGCCGCAACTAGTCGGCCACGCCCCCTTTTCGCTCCCCAGCAGGCGGAACATTGAATCCCGCCTGCATGTTCTCGGTCGAGCTGACCGAGACTGACCCTAACATTGAATACCCCCTAAGGATGACATATGAACACAATTTACTTAATTTTATATTTTTTTCTGAATTTCTTAATAATCAGTCGGCCCAAGGGTGCCGTGAAGACATTTTGGAGCTCTACGGTGCTGTGATCCAAAAATGTTTGGGAATCGCTGGTTTAGACATTTGGATTTTAATGTTTCAGAGTGTTTATGAATATGTACTATTTTTGTTTTACCAAATCATAATCAATTACATACCTCTAATAAAGCTAATGGGCTTATATTATTATAGCTCCATATTTCAAGGGCAAGAAATAATGTTACATTGAAAACCAGTATACTGTACTTACACGTGGCCTGTCTCGTGGGCAACCACAAATGCAGAAGAAAATCCATCCTCATGGTTTAAGGTACAACTACGCAGTGGGTGACACATACCCGTCACTGGAGCATAACCTAGTGGATATAAAAGGAGCACAAAGTGTTACGCCAGACAAGAATGATAAACCCAGATTGAAACATTAATCCTCATCCAATATTTATTAATGAACAAATAGTAGCTTGTGTGTGTGTGTGTGTATATATAAATATATATATATATATATATATATATATATATATATATATAGTCTACTTGGGATTTAAGAGTTGACACCCAAGCTCAACATGGTAAAAAATGTTGACCATTTGAACCTGTCGACCTTTTCACCATGTTTACTATATGTATTTTGACCTATTGCTTGCGACCAAAGACCAAGTGTCACTGGGCTGTATTTGGGTGTACTCACATGGGCAAAGTTCAATCCGGGTGTGTCGACAGAAATGCTAGCTGTGTAGTGTTCAACGGAACATATATATATATATATATATATATATATATATATATATATATATATACACACATATATATAAAACACCCATTGTGGGTTGACGCCCCTATTGTTGATCTTCACAATTAGATCAATTAAGCCTTAGACTAATTCACTTTAGCATACAGTAAAAAATCCCTGTCATTTCAAATGTTTATTAAAAAGTCTCTTTTTCCACACAATGATGATAATTGATCCAGATCTTTATGGTTACCATTGAGACATTTCAGATACTTGATAACCGCAGAAGAATATACTCAACGCGTTTCGTCCCTTAATGGGACTTCATCAGGGGTTTACGGATCACAAGCATTTATAAAGGCAACTTTCACGAGAGGAAACAATCCTTAGTGGGATGGTAAGTGGATCCTTGGCACAATGATGCACCTATTCCTATTCTTTCTGTTGGTAGATCAACCGGCGAATAATCTTCCTCCCGACAATGTTGCTGTTGGTTTCGCAATCTGCTGTTACATTTAGTGGATAAGACCTCTTTAGGTGCCCATTCCTATATGCGGTTATAATAAGGACGATGTTTCCAATACATCTGGGAAGGCCCCGTGTGTGAATTGACCCAGGCTAAATTCCTGGTAGATTCCAGCAGACAGAGCCTGTGACCTGAGCACATCTACTGAAGGTGAGAATTGCCTTGGAATATCCCAGATGCTATACTGAATTTACTGCTTTTTAATCCGATTTAAGTTTTAACAGCTGGAATTTACCAGAAATTGAGCCTGGTTCAATTCATATCACACACGGGGCCTTCCCAGATGTATTGGAAACATCGTCCTTATTATAACCGCATATAGGTATGGCCACCTAAAGAGGTTTTATCCATTAAACGTAACAGCAGATTGCGAAACCAATAGCAACATTGCCGGGAGGAAGATTACTCGCCGGTTGATCTATCCACTTCATTGTGCCAAGGATCCACTTACCATCTCACTAAAGATTGTTTCCTCTTGTGAAAGTTGCCTTTATAAATTATTGTGATCTGTAAACCCCTGAATTACTTCAATTCACGTGGTGCGATACAAGAGCTCTCTCTCTCTCTTCCCTGTGGCTTTAGAATTGAGCCTTAGGGAAGAAGAGGCGGCACTCCAAGGGTTTGTATAGTAGAAAGTCTTTTTATAATATCATGGTGGAAAATGTGGACATCAACAGCGACGTTTCAGGATGTCGTCCAAAGTGCAGTTAGTGCTGTGCAAAACAAAGATGCACAGCACTAACTGCACTTTGGATGACATCCTGATGAAAAGGCCAAATGGCCTTGAAACGTCGCTGTTGATGTCCACATTTTGCACCATGATATTATAAAAAGACTTTCTACTATACAAACCCTTGGAGTGCCGCCTCTTCTTCCCTAAGGCACAATTCTAAAGCCACAGGGATTAGTTGCATTTGTACATTCCATTGGGAAGGCACCAAGGTACTTGCTCATTCGTCTGGAGTGCCGAACAGACCAATCCTCTCTCTCTCTCTCTCTCTATATATATATATATATATATATACACACACACAGAACGCGAGTCCCGGCACTCTCCCCTTTGTATCCAAAAATGACTCCGGGTGCCTTCACAGGAATTCAGATGAATAGTAGCGCTGTAGGACGGCGGCACTCATGGAAATAAAGACACTCAGACTGCAAGGAGTCGCTTAACGTTTCAATTCAATGATAGAATTTTCATCAGAAGCTTCTGATGAAAATTCTATCATTGAATTGAAATGTTAAGGGACTCCTTGCAGTCTGAGTGTCTTTATTTCCATGAGTGCCGCTGTCCTACAGCGCTACTATATATATATATGCAAGTTTCCAAAGATATAATTTGCACAATGCACGGGTTGGTATAAGTGCACCTTGATGATGATGCTGAGTAGCTGACCAAACAGATGAGTAAAAGTCTGCAAATATTTCCATATGCATGATGAGGAAGGAATTACAACACTTTTCATTCAGCCCACCATCTGGCCCTTACTATTTTAAGGATTTGGGGGTTAATCTTTCTCAGAATTATTTGAGGATATGAGAAAAAGCCTTAGCTTCGTACACTAGACACGCAGAACAATCACCTCTATTTCCAGGCACCCAGCTCTGCCCTGGAGTTAATGCATTCCCTTGAAGTCTAGCAGGCAGTGACTTGTAAACAGTACAAGCCATAATGACCTCATTAACAGCCTAAGATCATACATTAAACAAAAAAAATGCCTGCACTGTCCAATTGTTGCATTGCACTACTCTTCAAGCAGCTGTCTTTACCGGGAATATTTGTAAAGTATGTTTAAGAGGTATGAAATATGTATGCAGCTCTTTGTCTATGTCTATCATGTGTTGAGAACTTGTTAACTAATTTTTGGAAAGAGGATCCTAAGTATATTTAGCAGGGAGGTCATGCTTTGATGGGGTAAATTGTTTACCAGACCTGTCACCGTTTGCGTGCAGCTTATCGTGCCTGTGTTCTATTTCGTAAGCAGCTCTCTGATATACAATTTAGTTAGACATACTCAAGAGATCTAACTGGTGCTAAGATTCTCATCCCATGCAGGCCATCGCAAGCAGGCTGGATGCAACAGAATCTATCACCAACATTTAAAGGTAACTCATGCCGCAAAGGTATTCAGTAATAGTAGTTGTTATAAATCTACATATATGATTGTATCCAGCAAGGCGTGAAAATATACGTAAAGCTCAAGCAACTTTACAGATTACCTTTTGCACAATAATGAATATTATACTGTGTAATATATGTGCTCATTATTTTTATGTCATTCTACAGTGATCTACACAGATAGGGAAGTCACACCAACTGCCACCCCAAATGTTGCCAAACATCACCGGGTGTGGTATGACGCTCCAACAGTCGGAATTCTGATGGACAGTATACCAACATTGGAGTCCTTAGTGCTGGTATTCCGACAGGGAGGTGAGTGCTAAGATGCCACTTGCGGGCATGGTGGCTCACTGCTCTCTCCACGCTGCGGGCTCGGTAGCTCGCTGTGCTCGCCATAGGTTCTATTCTCCCTCTATGGGGGTCGTGGACCCCCACGATGAAGAATAGCCCCTGTCAGTCGGGATCCTGACTGTTAGGCATTTAACAGTTGGGATTCTGATGTTGTATACTGACTGTCGTAATCCTGACTGTTGGAACATCATCCAGTCCACATCACCAGCTGGGATTAACTGCTAGTTGGTGTGGCTACCCTATTTGAATCTGAGCTGCAGCCCCACCTCTGGAGACACCACTGGTACCAGCCAATCAGCTCCGAACTGTCATGTTACAGGCTGTGTTTAAAATATACAGTTAGGAGCTGGTTGGTTGTTATCTCTCCTCAAGTTACATATACAACAGAGAATCCCTGAAAGGGAAACAATTTTTTTTATACAAGACTTGGACTCCACATCTGTATTTTATTATCACATTCTGGAGAGATTTAAATAACTTTTGTGTTAATTGGATAGCAAATTTAAACATTATTATTGATTCACATGCCCTTAAATTACATATGGCAGTGAGGGGGCAAAACATTTAATGTAAGTATTAGACATCAAATCACTGTGCTTATATCTATCAGAAAGCATGGACTTATAAATACATGCATCCCTTATGCTATTTCACTAAAAACTTGTGTTTCAAAATGAAATCTAGGGCTGGATGTAATGCATTCCGAGTTGGCTCAAGGTGTGTGTTCCTGGCCTTGCTGGGACATTTATTCAAGCAGTAATTATTTACTAAAAAACTATGCCTTGTACATGATTGCAGCATTATTCAAAAAAGTCATAGTTCAGCCGGAAACCCCTGGCAAACTCAGGTGGCATTACATCCAGCCCATAGTGTTTGTGTCTTATCGCTTAGCAAAGAATACCCCACAGTTTCCCAACTGCCTTCTCTTCTCTTGTGCAAACTTTTGGAACTACCCCCAGGTACTTTATAGCCAACTTGTCCCACAAATGCATACACATAACTGCATCTGCACTGTGGTTTTGCACAGTTCCTAAATGACCATCACTGACTTCAAATTTAGAAACTATTCAATCGTAGCCAGTTCGTTATTTTGGTTCTAACAAAGAGCTGTCATCTGCAGGGAATTTCAGATTTAAATAATAGAAATAGCAGGAAAATCCTACATTATGCCCTAGTGATTAATTTGTAGCACTGAGTCACTCTCTTCAGTTGTAGCCATCAGATTAAATCCAGACAAAAGCTAAACACTAAAAGACAAAACTGGTAGCGTAGCTGGGCACTTGCCAATACAACTTTGTCTTCCGTTAAGTGACATCATCCTGGTCTCCTGTGCCAAGAATACATTAATGTGTCACATATGGAAAGACTTTTGGCTAGGCGACAAAAATAAGTTACTAACTGTGGAAACATCTTAGTTTCAGCTGTGGTTTGAAAATATAACAGGGATTTAAAACTTAAGGTTATATATAACCCAATATATAGTGGCTTGTGAGTCTGCCTTCTTGTATTATGAGACATGGTGAGATTGCTTTGCTCTTACTGACTTTCAGCCTTTAGTGGAAGTCACTGTGTCTCTGTGAATGATCCCAAGACTGACAAGATGTCTTTGGGAGGACATAAATTGAAGCTGATGGGACACAGATTAAAACAATGGCTCTAAACGCAGAGCTTGGGAACAACTTTATAGACGTCAGTTAAAGTACTGTAGTAAACAAAAATATAATTATATGCTAATCTCTCAAAGAAACATATGGGGTGAAGGAGGTCAAAGACGAAGCAACTGAATGTGTGCAAAGTATTATCTTTTATTTATATGGTCTCTGTGGCACTTTGAGGGGAAAGTTACAATGGTACAACCAAACAATACATTATAAGGAGATTTAAACAGAAGGACAAAATAAACTGGGTGGGGGGGAGAGAGGATGATACAAGTGAGTGACACAGTAGCACTCAATGACCAAGTAACCTTGGGGTGGGGGGTCATTCGGTTCATGATCAGAGTAGCTGAATGTGAGTGGGATAGTGCAGAGTGAGAACCAAGAAGGTGAAAGGCAATGCTTATGAGAGAGGGGAGAGGGGTTAAACTTGGAGATGAATGGTAAAGAGATGAGGATGGAGTGCAGTAGTCCTGAGCTATTTGTGTGAGTAGGGGTGGTGGTGTGCTGTTCTGCTTATAAGTATGTTTTCAGGGCACATATTCAGGCAGGCTGGAAGGCAGGTCAGAGGAAGGGAAGGTGAGTTCCAGGAGAGGTGAGGCGCAGGAATCCCTGCTGGGGAAATGAGAGGAAGTCATCATTGCGGTGGCAAAACGACAATTACAGGAAAGAAAAGAGGGTGTGATTTAGATGAGAAAGGAGATTTAGGAGACATTGAGTACCTTGAAAGTGAGGGTGATTGCGTTTAGCCAGATTCTGTAGGGGAATGGAAGCCATTGGAGAAGTTGACTGAGAGGAAAAGAGGAAAATGAGAGAAGGAAAACAAACATCAGCATTGAGGAAAGATGTAAGAGAGAAGAGGCAGAAGATAGAAAGAACAAAGAATAGGACGTTACAATAATCCATGTTGGAGTGCATCAGTACTATTTGTTGTAGCTTCCAGTTTAAGGAAGAGTCTGATCTTGGATACATTGCTAACATTAAAATGCAGAGAGAAATGAGTCCACTATGACACCCAGACAATGGATGGGAGAGACTGGGATAGAATAGTATTAGCAACAGTATGGGAGAATAGAAAAGAAACCCTTAAAGGGGAAGACAATAAATGTATTCCTAGACATTTTGACCTTAACCCATTGCATGCCAAGTGAATTTGTCAAAATAGGTGTGAAAATTGGCAAGCAAACATTTTATTCATCATAATGACTTGTAATGTTTACCTTATATATAGGAAATATAATCTTTTTTTTACACAACATTTATTATTTGAATTTATATAACAAATGAGAGCAACACTGGCATTTTTGGGGGATGTTTTGTACATCTCTCACAGAGAGGTTGGCACTCAAAGTGTTAATTGTTGGGGCAACTAGGAAGAAATGGATGACAAAACGCTGGAGGTAAGAAAAAGGGTGTTAGGGAGAAAGCAGTGGATGTTAAAAAGAATTGTGTACCATCAGTATGAAGGCAGGATTGTTCCTGGCCCTGATTACCGGTTTAATTATTTTTATTTATTAATTTCTTTCATTTCTAATTTTTTTTTCAATTAAAAATCTGTTGGATTTACACCTAGTTTACATAAAAATTCTTAATACTAACTAGACATTGAAACTGCTACTATTGCAAGTCATTGGTTTATGTGCAAATATTATAAGAGATCTCTGTAAAGGGGTTGGCTACAAAATCCTGGCTGTCAGGATCCTGACAGTCAGAAGACCACCAGTCCTGACAGGCAGAATCCGTATGGCCCCTGGTAAGCATTTCACCCTAGTCCTAACCCCACCCCGCTCCCAGCCTATAGCTAAATCCTCCCCATTGTGCCTAACAGTAACTCCAGTACTTACCAGTGGAATTTGTTGGAATTATGTCCTTCTGGATTCCGCTGTTGGTATTCTGACAGTCGGGATACCAGCTACAGGTATCCCGGCTGTATCCCCTGTAAAGTGCCCTTGGAATGAGTAAAAGGTGTATAACTGACAGTGGGCCTCATTCAGAGGGGTTCATTTACTAAGATGGGAGTTCTATTTCAGATAGGATTTTGATATTGGCAACTAATCAGATTCTATCTTCTAGAACAGTAGTGTCAAACTCATGGCCCTCCAGCTGTTGTGGAACTACATGTCCCAGGATTGCCAAAACTGTGGCAGGGCATGCTGGGCCGTGTAGTTCCACAACAGCTGGAGGGCCATAAGTTTGACACCACTGTTCTAGAAGGTGCTAAATAAATAAGTAGACTCTGATTGGTTGGCCATAGCAACATCCCATCTGAAATAGAACTTCCATCTTAGTAAATAAATTCCTGGGTTGGGAAAACAGCAACAACCACAACAACAACAACAACAACAAAAAAACATAGACAAGTGTGCACCTGGGCTAAACTGCAAGTGGGCAGATTTCAAATGTGCAGAAAGATTTAGATTGAAAAGGGTTTGTCCAAACTTAAATCTAAATTGCAATGAAAAATAAACCTACCCTTTATTTGTGGGCTAAATGCAAAAAAAAAAAAAAAATAAAGAAGTTTGCACCCCTTGCTTTGTAACAGGGTTCGTCAAGATCACAGTTACCTACTTTTTTTGTTACTCCTAATAATGGCTGTGGTCCACCGTCCACCCCACTTTTGTACTTAATAAAGTAATAAAATATGCACATCTTATTCAAATGTCTTGTAATTGCATTTTCACGTATAAATAGGCAAATTATGACTTTCTGCATACAATATGGAACACTCCAGTGTCCGTCATAAATGCTTCCTTCCATGAAAATAAATTTGCATAAGACTCCTTGTGGGGTGCCCAGTAATTACCTAGGCTTATACTCCTGTCTCATCAGAATTCCAAAGCAGCCCCCATCCCACTAGAAAAATAAACTACCATTAACAAGGAATACGCTCAGGATCTTTTCAATGGATATCTCTGTTCTTATGGATGACTCAGGTCTCTGGGTACAGACACAATGTTGATCACTGAGCAAAATATTTTTAGATTCATTTAGGTTGTTTTTTTTCCACCAAAATTGTAGGAAATTTGATTTCCTGTAAAATCATATATTTCACTCACTATAATTAGTTTTATAGTGTATTCTATATGACAGTTTATTACTGTACAGAATATACTGAAAGTACTAACTATTCTTGTCTACTATGTATTCCGTCCACTTTGTATGGAAACTAGGTACTTGTTTCCTAGCACGGTGCCCATTGCATCGTATATAATAAGCCTTACAATGGTATGCGATGTGATGCGAGGCAATGGCACCCGATGTTATACAATTTTAAATTGTATACCATTGTATACGGCGTACAATGGCATACAATGCAATGGTATACAATTTTAAATTGTATAAGCACCCTAATGGGTGCTTTCAATAATAAATGGTCCCCCTATAAGATTATTAATTGTATAAGCACCATAATGGGTGCTTACAATGTTAAAAGCACCCCCACGCCACCGCCACTATCAACGCCAACCCAAAGCGTGGCGAGTCCACAAGGGGCGGCGGTACGCATCCTCCGACCTTTTCATACCCACACCATCCACGTCGGCGTGGAGTTGACTGTATATAGTGTGTCAAGAGCAGCGAGCCACCGAGCCCGAAGCGTGTGAGCGCGGAATACAGGTAAAGTAATACTCGGCCGCTCGCCACGCTTCGGGCTCGGTGGCTCGCTGCGCCGCCACACTCTTTAAAATCAACTGAATATCGTGGGCGCTGTGCTAGGAAACAAGTACCGGAAACTCATTTGGAGAGTTACAGTATAAATAAAACATAATAATAATAATATTGTGTAAAACATTCAACTGAAATGAAGCAGATAGCACCAGACAAACCTTCTAACCCTGCTCGGAAGAGATCCCTATAATTGTACTGCCCACATATACGCCATGTGCCAGCCAAATCCCTGTTTATTACAAGGGTGCTTTTTTGAACCTTCCATTTGTCTTGGCGTAAAAAGGAGATTTAATGACAGAGAACAAAGAAAGAATTTAGAGAAACAATAATGTGAGTGCAGAGTTTGTCTGTAAATACCATGCGTATATGAAGAAACGATGCATTGGTACAGTCCTCAGACTGCTCTTTAAGCTGCTATCCTTGGACCTCTGGTTATTCTCTTTATTATAACAACTAAAAACATTGTAGCTCTAAGCCTTATGCTGGGTAGTACACAACTTAGCAATTGTTCACGCATTATGCACACATATTTTGTCCATTACGCAGTGTTGTATGCATCTGTGTGGCCAGACCGCCCGCTACTCATACCCGTGGTTTCATACCAATCATCACATGCACCTGCCTACATTTGTGACTAAATATCTATCTGAAAATGTGTTTTTATGCTTCTGTCCAACTCAGCATAGCCTCCAACTTGATCAACTCCGTCTCTGAAGATAGACTACATGAAAAGGCAATGTTATACCCGAATTACACCTACTTGGGGGTTATTTTGGTTGATTTGCGAGTCCACCAAACCCCGCCTTAGATGTGCCTGAAATGCATACGCAGTGTACTCTGCATATGGGTATACGTTCAATGCTGCATCACATCATACTATATATTAATACTTTGCATAACTTTGCAAATAAACCTGTACAGCAGCAATACTACTTTGATCTAATTATCTGAAATATGACTAAAAATAACACAAAAGAGTGTAACAGCTATGTATGTATATTCTATAGTGCATGTGCTCAGTGTATACTGACAGTTGCTGCAGTAACACCAAATGACTACGCAAGGTCCATTATGACTCGGTTTACACCAGAGGTTATTTTTTGGTATTGTTTTCATTGGAAATGTCTTAGGGAGGTACTCAATTTGTCCCATTTTTGATCCCTAAGTATTCAATCGTGTGAGTTTTGCCTGTTTTAAAGTACATTTTCACTGATGCAGTTTCACTTTTTTTTTGTTTAAACGGCAAAAAATGACTAAAAAACTGTTTAAAATGCCTGCATTTTCAGCAAACACAAATAGATTGGCGAGTACATCACCAATCCACTTGTTTTTCGTCCATGCTGGATTTCGCTTAGGCGTAAAATCAGTACTCTAACTGAATAGGTCGAATGGAAATTCTAATTCTAAAGTGTTAATTGTTCATTTTTAGTCATAATGTAATATGACAAATCCACTTTCTGAGACTGCACTGGTTAATTTGATATGTGACATTTATATATATGTTTGCAAATGAGTCTTAATCTGTAAAGGTAATGCTACAATGCAGATGGTAAGGATTTATTTCACACCATGCTCCAGTCTTCATGTTCCTTCATCTGCAACTTTGTACGTACCGATGGAGCATCTTCCAGCTAGCGCTGGGAATCGCCAGATTCCCTTAGCTGGCGATTGCTGGCGGAGAGGTGCTCCATCTGACGGGGACGCACAAGCCTCTCACATGCATGCGCATCCCAGACACTCGGCGGCTGGGAGCGTAATCCCTGCCCTTTGCCGCTTCAGGGAGACGGGCAGGGTTAGGGGGGAGTGGTGGGGGCTACGGGCGAGACTGGGGAGTGGTGGGGAGGCGGTGGAGAGCTCCGTGAAAATGGGGCGCGCAAGCGTCTCGCGCATGCCCCCTTCCGGCGGATGGCAGCAGCTGTCAGTTGGCGATTCAGTCGACAGGAGAAGCTCTAATGAGAGCTGCTCCATCTGTATTTAAAACTAATATTTGTGTGTTTTAAATCATAGCCCAGTGTCTCTGGTATAGATTAAGTAGTGTTTCACTGTATCGGCAGTGCGAATAAGTGCAATAACGGCAGTGCAAATTTATAGAAAAGTAGTTGGGCTACACCCCTTGGCACGGCTCACTTGCACCATACATCTCACATCACAAGGCATATTAAGGCTAGTTGTATAGCAACTGAAGATACATTTGCGTGGTTTTCCCAGCAGCTCTGAATCAGGCACTTAATATACAACTTTTACAGTATAATGGCATTTTGTCTACCAATATGATTTTATATGGTAGTTAAACCATCCTGGCATTCATAACAATTTAACATAACTCATTTTCATGAATGCTCATTTTATGAATAGTTTCCATTATTGGAACTTTTAGATTGGATAGAACTATAATAACTTAATTTTACAAACCTCAATTACTATACATTGTTTTTTCTTGTACTGTTTCCTTTTATGTACATTTATGTACTAACAATATCGAAAAAAGAAAAAAAATTGATACCTGGAAAGACTTTCAGCTTTTTTTACCAATAGTAAATCTGACCAATTTAAATTCATTGTATTCCAGAGCTTCCCAAACATGATCAAGGAACCCATACACTGGGCACACACTAGTAGATATATCTGCAGAACAATTGATCTACAGATAAATCTACAGACAGATCGTGGAGCATAGTCTCCACACAAACACTGCCCGATCCGCCGTAATTGACATCAAAACTGGATGGACGCATGTGATTGACAGTGAGCTGCCAACCCCCGGAAGTTCCTATAGCGGCTGTATAGGTGGTCCATGGATCGCCCATACACACGGAACGATGCGCCAATATATCTTTAGATATATACTGTATATATATCTGTAGAAGGATGGCGGCACTCCAAATGATGAAGAATAAGTCACAACAAGGTGCTATATATTGGGAATCGGCTGTGTTGCACAGCCAATGCGAGATATCTGTGAACGACGCCGTTCACAGATATATCGATGGTACACACTGGCCGATGGTCCGTTGATATATTGGCCATTCAATCGAATAGCCAATATATCGCCCAGTGTGTGTGCACTTATACAGTCCAGGTTTTAAAGATACTCATGGCTCCCACAGATGGTTAAATCAAATTGACCGACATACTACATAAGTCACCTGTGGCCAAGCATGGATATACTTGGACAGTTATGGTGCCTTGAGAATCTCTGCACTATTCACTGATTCCATCTCCTGCATTAGTATTCATCAATTCCTCATGTTTGTACTAATCAAATTCCTCTAACCCACCTGCCCTCCTCTTTGTCATTCTTTCTTTTACATCATACAACGTCCACTCTGAGCAACACTCACTCCTTAGTGTCAGCTCTTCCCTTTTCCTACTATCGAAAGCAGGGCTGTCCCATTACTTTAACTTGTGTTACTTTTAATTAGATTTCTTTTAGCCCCCTTGAATGTCACAGTTTTATATATGCCCCCTGTTTGGACAGGAAGCCCATGGAAACCTTACCAATCAATAACAAATAAAAAAAAGATATTTAATGAAAGACTAAAGGGGGTATTCAATCCCAGATCACAACTGTCGATCCGTCCTGACAGCCATGACCCTAACCCATTTTCGTTTTTGCTTGACAGCATATCGCCAGGCTGGATTCAATGTCCCACCTGCCGATCGGTGAAAAGGGGGCCTCTTCGGTGCTGTCTGGTAAGACAGCACTGAATAGCTGCCTGCCGCTATTTCCTCCATCGGAAATAGGGGCGGGAATTGAATACCCCACTAAGAATTGTAAAATGAAATGTAAAGAGCCATGTAAAAGTTAAATTGAAACTTTGCAAGTGATAACTTTCCCAATAGCCTAAATAAAATCATGACTTATGGCCAAGTGTGTCATTTGTGGAATGTGAGATTATTTCCACAATAGACAATCACAGAAGTTAGCAGGCCAAAGATTAGGCAAGCTGCATAGCGAGCGGGACAAGTACACGAATAAGTTGTTGTTGAGAAGATGCCCTGTCATGTTTCTGTATTTCCAGCATTGGGGCAGATGTATTAAGCCTTAACAAGAGATAAATGCAAGAGAGATAAACGTCCAGCCAATCACCTGCTGCCTGCCATGTTACAGGCTGTGTTTGAAAAAAGTCAGTTAGCAGGTGATTGGCTGAACGTTTATCTCTCCTTATCACCCTTGCATTTATCTCTTGTTAAGGCTTAATACATCTGCCCCAGTATCACCATAACACTTGGACTAGGTAACGTGTAGCAGGTCTTGTTTTCTACAGCCTCACATTCATCTTCTACTCTATTGGTATAATACATCTTTATGCATATGGACTATTTTGTAACAGTTAATCTTTCATATTACATCATTATGAGTAATATGCAGGAGGCAGTGACCTGAAAGACAGCAAGTAAAGAGAAACCCATATTCCCAGTACCAAAGACACATCCCCTCGCATGTGTCTGCTGCAGGAGAAATCATTTGATGGTCGCCGACCATCAAATGATTTCTCCTGGGCTCGCAAATAAAAGTGAGTGGAGACTGACTTTTATTTGCGCCTGCCGGGACAAAGACAGGGCGGGTGGCTGACGTCATATGAAATGCTGGGCATTCCCATGGGTGACCCCCGACCCTGCCTTCGCACGCCATGCTCCCTGTGAATGCCTATTCATACCCATTCAAGCATAGTAAATTACCCCCTATTTATATATATATATATATATATATATATATATATATAACTCATCACCTCTGAGGTGCAGTACTGCCAGTAACCACTAGAGGCCACTTGACAAACCAACTTACTCCTTAACAGAAAGTGAAAGCAAAATTATCTGATTCAAACTTGCTAGATATCTTGCTGGATATGGAAAGAGGGAGCTGTTAAGGCAGAGTCTGGAGGTAGGAAAAGATAGGGAATAAGCCGTCATTTTGACAGACTTTTAACTAGTTACAGTATATTGGTAGTGATCCCAATAATAATAATAATAATAATAATAATAATAATAATTAATTTTGACAGCTTCTGGGGAAGTGTGGGAAAGAGGACACAAAGGGGGAAATGTGTAACTGCTACTCATGCTCATTCTTGGAGAGCCAGAGTCTGAGCTTGTAGGCACAGTAATGGAGCTCAAATCCAGTATTAGTGATAATGGGGCAGAAGTACTAAGCTTGAAAAGTGATAAAATGAAGAGATACCAGCCAATCAGCTCTAACTGCCATGTTGAAAAATAGCATATCTGGTCTGAGCCTCGTTCCTGAGCCTCTGTAAAACATTTAATTAGAAGCTCGCCTTTGTGACAGATTTTATTGTTACCTGCTGGGTCTGAGGCATACCCTAGGTTGCCTTGTGGAAAATCCAGCCCTGCATCTGCCTGGGGGTAGCTATGATCAGCGATCCTAAGGATTGCCCACCAGCTTAGCCTCTCTACACTGCTGCAGTCCTACTTATTGCACCTCCCGCCTGACATCATTTTGTCAGTTTTCTAGTAGGCCCTTATAACCACATGTAGAAGAGAGACAACTTTTCCATGATGTCCTAGCTATATACACAGCGACTAGTGTATCAAAAACATTTCTATATTATACACATTATACATTATTAGAAAAACTGTCTGGGCAAAGCAATTAGGATAATGGCAGTGGTACCACGAAACCTCATTCAATCTTGACAAATGTTTTATATTAGGAGATAATAAATCTCAATGTGTCTAATAGACTACTAAATGAACAAATACAAATTCCCTAATACTGCCTATAATGGTTACTAATAATTTCACTGATATATACAGTAAAAGTAACAGTCCCCACACCTTCTGTGTAGTTAAGGGCATGCTATTGTTCTCTGTTATCTGCTGTTATCAGCTCTTTTATGGCAACAGGTAGCTAAGCTCTTCAGAGCAGTGCAATACCTGACAAGACTCTCTCTGGTGCCCCCCCCCCACCCCCCCCCCATTCCCCCATGCCTAATAATAGCTTTGTTTCTAATATCACTGTTCTGATAAGCTACTTGTACAAATGTGTGTGTGAACATTAATAGCAGTTTTTCACATAAACGAAACAGCAAATAAGCTTAGTGGTTCATTAATCGAGCTTTGTCAGTCATTAACACTATTGTGGCTGCCAACTGGTACACATTCCACTAGACACCAGGAAAGCACAATGCCAAACCACAGTGTTCAATCTCATTGAGCATGCTGCACATACTTGGCTGACATCATACAAAATACAGTACCTTGCATACCTGCAGGACCAAAATCTTGCCTGGTGAGAAACACGGCATGGTCATGGTGCTCAGCATGATCCGGATCTGAACGCTGCTGGGAATGGGCCCAGCGGCAGACTTGTTCAAGGCTCCTTGATGGGTTTCCACGTTCTATAAGACTGACTGACTGAAAATAAAACACAAGACCATATCGGAATATATTTCAGCACCAAATATTTTCTGTAGTGTGACAGACCCTTTCTATCTTAAGTATTTCACAATTAGAGGATATATTGAGTAGTACCATATTAGAATAGTTACTTGTGTTGTGCAGGAGGCACCAAGCTTACCATCGGTAACCGGATGGCTCACGACAATGTCTAGGTAGACAGTCAACAGGTTTACACTGAGAAAAATGCACTAAGTCGGCACTGAGAAAAGATCGACATGGCAATGGTTGACAAAGGTCAACATGCATTTTTGAGATTTTTCCCATTTTGTGGGACATTATCATGGCTTACCATCCATGTGGACTCCGATTGGGAACAGTATAGTGGTCCAAGCATAGAGGTAGTGGAGGAGGTAGGTATCTGGCCTGAAGCATGGCAAGCAAAGCAAGCTAATTGACACCCAAAAAAACATGAAAAGCATGTGTTGATCTTTTTGTCACTGTCAACTTAGTGCATGTCGAGCGTTTGTCAATGTCAACCTAGTGAACACTCCTCACCATCATATTATGCTAGTACCTCTTGCCTGCCCCTACATCCACCTATCCACCTGATCCTGTTTATATTAGCATTTGTTGCCTAGGGCAATAGTACCCATACTGCCATGTCACCCTGAGGTGCAGTGGGGCTTTTTAAGGGATCTCAAAGATTGGTGGTCCAGGACCAATTGAAATTATTTATGGCCAATGTGGTATGGTAAAAGCAGAGCTGGTGGCTGCCAATCATAAAGTATGTGGAAAAACAGAAGCACTATCTTGTCCGCCACCACGTCACTGGCGCTAAGCATTACCACTATGCACAATTTAATTCATTTTTATTTTTTTACTTTTGGCCTAGGCGTACCATGAAAAATCTGAATACTCTAGGGCACATACTTCAAAACAATTATCCGAGGGTATGGAATACTGTACATATTGTTTGCAAAAAATATATGAATGTAAAGTGTGGAGAGAGCTGATTCACATAAGAAGGTTACAAAACAGGCGAGCAAAGAGAGCCACGTGATGAAAGCTACAAATTGACACAAAAAACTCCTGTCAACCTATTCATGTGTTGACCATTTTCATGTCAATCTTTTGATTGTGTCAACGTTTTGGTGTCAACCTATTGACTATCGACCTAGACACTGTCAACACTTTATACCATAACCCAGTGGTTCCCAAACTGTGTGCCATGGCTCCCAGGGGTGCCGCGGAGCACTTGCAGGGGTGCCCTGAGTTCAGGACCAATTCAAACTATTTATGGTCAATGTAATAAGGAAAATTAGCGCTTGCGACTTCCAATTATAACTTTCAGTTATAAAATATGTGGATGAATTGAAGTAAATCAAGTTCCTGATCACATAACTAGATCTAAGGATGACATGTAAGCCCAACTTATTTAATTATTTTTTTTCCCTGAAATACCCGATAACAAACGTTTGGCCTAGGGGGTGCCGGGAATACAATTCTTGTACTCTAGGGTGCCGTGAATCAAAAAAATGTGGGAACCCCTGCCATGGCCCTTTCACCTGCAGTCCTAGCTGTAACAACATATACATTTCTGTTACATTACAGACTGCATCATTCTAGATAGTTTCTGGGCAGAGCAGTAAGGATTACATCATTTGTAGCGTGAATGTTCATGATAGTCTTCACAAATGTTTTCAGCCGCTGGTAAATAATGAATCCCCCAGGATTTAATATCTTACTACAATACAACAAGTTCATTTATGTATAACGATTACTTATAACATTCAGAAATGAATAAGTATATAAGAGAAACACTGTATCTGCAAGATGAAACGATGAAACAGGGACTCAGCGGGTAAGTGTATAAATAGCATGGCATCTTCATAAAGAATTTTCACAGTAAGATGCTACTTCTTTTATCCAAGTCTTTGATAGTTAGACTTAGACTATGAGAGAAACTATTTTCCCAGTATGAGAAATTTCCAGTGATTTCCAGCAAACAGAAAGGAGAAAATAAAATCTAAAGTTGGTATATGAAGACTTAATTGATATTATGCAACGGAATAAACATATGGAATATAAGGTGTTCTACTCAGAATCAGTCCCAAAATGGATCAGATCACTGATGCCAGCACAAAACCTGTTGCCTGTGCAGCCGTATCCATTTTCAATAGTCAAACTTAGATCTACAATCCCTCTGAGTAAGCGAAGATTAAAGGATGATTAAAGGATGGGGCATCCTATGCTAACAGATCATACCCTTGATTTTATTGCCGTTTTGTCTCCTTGGCAAAATTTACTGTTTCAATATTCAAAGCCCATTGATCTCAATCAACATCTAATCAGGATCTAGCAAATGCTGAATTGCAGAACCTTCTGAGCTCCACTAACTAATAAACATATATAAATAACAAAATTAAGTATAATTTTTTTTAAAAAATATATGTTCCACTTTCTCTAATGATCTAGAGCTCAGAGCATGCCGAGAGGGTCTTCAATCACTGCCAATCACTACCTGACACTGCTGCCAATCACTACCTGATATCAGAATTATTATTGTTTTTCCATCTTGTGCTGTTTATCTTCTGCAATCCAACTGTTATATGTTTCACATAATAATTAGAGTTATTCTTGATAGCTTAAGGGCCAGATGCACTAAGCTTCAAAAGTGATAAAATGGAGAGTGATAATCAGCCAGACAATCAGCTCCTACCTGTCATGTCACAGGCTGTGTTTGAAAAATGTCAGGCAGGAGATGATTGGTTGGTTGTTTATCACTCTCCATTTGATCACTTTTGAAGCTTAGTACATCTGGCCCTAAGTCAGTACTTTTATAAAACTGGAACATTGCACAGGGAGATACATTGAAGTTGTTGGAATGGGGGCAATGCAGTGTGTTGACCAAGAATGAGACAGTGTTGGTGGTGGGAGGAAGATGGTGTGAATGGATTGGAAGATAGATGGTGTTGATGGCATAGGAGAGAGATCGTGTTTGATGAAACAGCAGTGGTGGAAGAAGGGAAATGGTGTTGGTGAATTGGGAGAGAGATGAGGTTGTTCGATTGAACAACAAAGTAGTAAAGTAGCAGATGACTGTGAATAGTTAGCCACCACCCAGACAGAAAGAAAACTGCAAGTGAATTGTGAAAAGAGAGATCCGGTATCCTGTTTGGAGGCTGCACCTTAACTGAGGAGTACCAATGTTCTACAGTAACTTAATCATTTTACAAACACATCCAATTTCTTATGTCTTACCTGTCTGTATCCTACCATAATAATTCGGACCAGCACTATATTGATGTGGACACCCAAAGACTCGTCGTGGTAAATTTCATCTACCTGGAAAAAATATATATATTTTAATAGCAGGAATATATTAAAAATGACAAATCAGACAACTATTTGCATTGTATATGATATTGTGGTAAAACTAAATGATATGTAAAAAAAGAAGCTGTCACCTTGATTTATCCTGTTTTCAAAGTTATATAAAGAGCCTGGTACTGACTACATTTCTAATAAGTGTTTACTGTGAGGCACAAGGTTGTGGGCCCTTTTATTGTGCAATAACTGTGCCTCTATGTAGTGTTAAAGAAGAAAGGACAGCTAGCAATATGGAATCCCCTTCCTTCGAGATGGGGGTATCACATATCCCAGTGACTTTTGCCTTTTCATTCCTAGAACATAGTTCCAATTGTGCTCTTGGTGAATGAGGGATGAAGCTGCCTCGAAAGATGTTAACGCCAAATAAAGAAACACATATCAGAGGACAGACTGTCTGATGTCTCCATAGATACATAAATATACACACTTACAGTTCTTCCCCTATTATAAAACTTGTTTTATCAGACTGCAAACCTTTCTGAGGCCTAACTGGAAAGTTAATAGAAAAGTGTTAGGAAATTCTGGTGGAATACAGAATGCAGTCAAAGGGACCATTTCACATTATGTCTATTTCAAAGAGGAAGCCTGCAATTCATAAAAACGAATGATGTCCTTGCACTTAGGTCTTTATTAAGCTGTTCATATTGAATACATGTATTTAAATCATTTGTGTTAAGTATATAGTTATTGTTTACTAGCAAGTTCGCTTGAAGCAAATGTTTGGAAAGCTAGTAGATGTACAGTAGTTTCACTTGCTGCCAACAGATGGCAGTGTAAGCCCGCTCAAAGCGAATGCTTCCAAAGCTAGTAGATGTAGTTTCACTCCCTGCCAACAGATAGCAGTGTTTCAGAGCCGCATGCAGTGGCGTAACTATAGTGTGGCAGCCCCAGCTGTGGCTTGGGAGAGCCAGTGGTCTCTGGGCAAACTGAAAAAAACCTGCTGTCCTGTACGAATACACAGTTTGCTGTCACTCATTAGTAGTGGGCGGCAGTGACTGTGTACTGTAGCTGCATACCATAGATGACAGCCCCCCTTGCCCCAGTGTCCTCGCCTCCTCTGCGCCTTGGGGTGGTTGGTGTCATTGCCCGCACACACTTCCAGCCGCTAGTATCGTCGGTTGGTCCTTGGTGAAGGAAGGCTACAGTATGTCAGCATGGGCATACGGCACTCCTGGGGAGCTGCAGCACTACACATGGTTCCGCACAGTGCCCCAGGTAACCAGTCTGCACCACTGTTATGTTTTACTAAAGAAGGCAGGGGCAGCGGGGGCATACATTTTTTGGCAGGGGGGAGCTAAATTTATAGTTATGCCACTGGCTGCACGGACACTAGACATATATAGATGACATTATTGTGTGTTACAATGTACATAAACAGGAACAGTATAAAAAAATAGACACCAGGTTAGTTATAGTAGAACACATTGCAGACCAAAGGCAAGGTTTATGAATACTGCTGCATTATGAGTGATTAGACCCAAAACAGTGAGGAGGTAATAATATATGTGGTACTTGTTTCCTAGCACGGCCACAATCTGGAGTAATCGTGTACCTTAAGTTAAGGTACACGATTACCCCGATGGACCCGATTTCCTTTGAAATCAGGTCCATTTGGCCGGCTAGGACAAAATATCGGGGGCATCGCGTCGGTCGGGACCATTAACAATGGTCCCGACGCGACCGACGCGATGCCCGCGATTTCCCCATAGGCTTCAATGTTAAAAAATATTTTAACATTGAAACGTGTCGGGAAAGGTAAAATATCGGGGGCATCGCGTCGGTCGGGACCATTAACAATGGTCACGACGCGATGCCCCCGATTTTTCCATCGGGTTCAATGTAAAAATATTTTTTTACATTGAAATAGTGAAAAAAATGTGAAAAATGTGAAATGGGCCAATATGACCCATTTCACATTATAGATGTCCCCGTCGTCACCCCACGATAGACGCCAACCCGAAGCGTGGCGAGCGCAGCGAGCCCGCGAGGGGCGGCGGTGCGCGTCCTCCGACCTTTTCATTCCCCTACTATCCACGTCGGCGTGGAGTTGAGAATAGAATAGTGTGGCGAGCGCAGCGAGCCACCGAGCCCGAAGCGTGGCGAGCGCAGCGAGCCCCGCGAGGGGACGCGGATACCTTCACAGTTATACGCGTCCCTTGGCGGGCTTCACAGGTGTCCGTGGCGACGCGGACACCTGTGAAGTCCGCAAAGGGACGCGTTTACCTGTGAAGGTATCCGCGTCCCCTCGCCACGCTTCGGGCTCGGTGGCTCGCTGCGCTCGCCACACTATTCTATTCTCAACTCCACGCCGACGTGGATAGTGGGGGTATGAAAAGGTCGGAGGACGCGCACCGCCGCCCCTCGCGGGCTCGCTGCGCTCGCCACGCTTCGGGTTGGCGTCTATCGTGGGGTGGGGTGTACGCCGTTAAATTTGGGGGGTGTTGGGAATATTTTTACACTGAATCCAATGTAAAATCGGGTCCCAGGGACCCGATTTACATTTCATCAAAAAAAAAAATCAGGTCAAAAATCGGTCGGTCGCGTCGATCGCATCGCATGCGACCAAATCGCATGCGATGCGATCGACCCGATTTTTCCGACACGACCACCCCGATGTAAATCGGTGTGGCCGTGCTAGGAAACAAGTACCATATATGTAAGTGTAGTTAGGAAGAGCATAAGAGGGCCCTGATTCTGAGTGCTTACAATCTATATATATTAGTATAATGATAACAGTAACTGATCATTTGCATAAAAAAAAAAACAAATATTATTTCCAAAAACCGCACAAACACCTTACAAGCAGATTTGTGTTCTATAAGACTCCAGTCCACCCCTGCAGGGCTCTGAGCTGGCAACTACTGAAAATACTAATGGTGGCTATAACATTGTGCTACTGTTTGGCTATATAATGCCTTTTCTCTCTATCATGGAAGCACTTGCATTTCGCTGAAGGATGCAAAAACAGACAATACCATTTAATTGGTAAAAGGAAACCGGAGATGGGCCAGAATGTGCTTTATTAATGAAGGATGAAATCTGTATAAAGCCAGGCACATTAGGAATCATGTCAGGGCCGGATCATCATAGGAGGAAGGTAGAAATGATTGCCCGGTGCCTCTGATTGTCAATTACACACAAGGCAGCATTCTCTATGTGCCTCCATGCCTGCAGCAAGATAGTGAATAACTGTAAGCATGCTGATTGGTGGATTGCTGGAGCTATCCACCATTCAGGTGCTGACAGCCCATCGCTGTATCGTAGCAAGTGGAGAGATAATGTGGGCCTACATTTTGCCTGTGGATGGGTTGGTTGGACCTGTACAATGCTTTGCCCAAGACAAACCGTTCTGGTAAGATGCCCTGAATGTTTTTACTCTATTAGCTACATTTCCACTGCATTTATATTGAATATACTTTATTGAACTGTAACTTATGGTTGTGCCTCCCTGTCATTTTAAGACTAATACTTCAGAATTATAACAGAATAATGTAATGATGGATTTTTAATACTTTGCCATCCACATGGACTCCAATTGGGAACAGTAAAGTGTTCTGTGCACAGCTGTACTGGAGAGGCTGTAGCAGGGGACACGGTAGACTAATTTGGATTCCATGTGACGATTTCTACAAACTGACACCAAAACACCCCATGAAAAACACATGTTGACCTTTTCACGTGTCAGCCATTTCTGTGTCAGCATTTTGCTTTTGTCAATCTTTGTCCATGTCAACCATTTGACAGTGTACCCTTGCCTGTTTGGGTAATGCGTATGGTGTCGGCGCTCACCAAGAAATTGCGTGCATATGTGCAGCCGCCGCGTGACTCCTGGGTCAGGCGGCTGCGAGTGTCAGGCACAGTGAACAGATGTGTATGCGTAAACATCCATTCATATCCCTGCACATGGATTTATGAGGAGGGGAGGGCGATCATTCACCGGGGTGGCGTTAAGCTGTTCGCAAGGCTGCAAAAACACGCCGCCTAGCGTGCAGATCTGAATCAGGCCCATTGTGCTGCAGGGAAAATTTGAGAACACCCTTGGATCTAATAGCTAAAGAAAGGACAAAGTGCATGGTTTTGTCTACACTTTTAACAGGCCTAGCTTTTCAACGCCCCTGAGTATGAGCCCTTAGCAAAAGAAAAAACAGGAAATATATTATTTTAACAGACCAACCACTGTTCATTTTGCCCGGCCTCTTATCTGCCTAGCTGAAACATTTGTATACTTTCCCTCCAAGGACCTCTATCCTGCAAGAAACTGAAATGAAACAACCTTTGTGTCTTGATGAGAAAAACACCTGCAGGTTACGGTTTCCCAGAGGGGATATCAGTTATATGCAATAATACAATGTTCTTATTTCTACTCAGAGCACAACAGTGATGGGTTATTGCTTTCAGTGGTAACAGAGTCTCAGCTAGAAGGTACAACACAATTCACACTAGCACATGAAATATACCAGCTCCCACAACGGAGCCACGCTGCAAGGAAATAACTGGCACTAGTTCAATTGCAGACGGAGCCAGCTGTTGTAGAACTTGACACTATATTGACCTGAAACACCTAAAGAAATGTTTTTTTTTTTTTTTTTTTGCCACAATACAGTGAAATGACACTAAGGGCCTTATTCAGATCTGAGCTCAGTACAAATTTGTTTGGAAAATGGGCAAAACCATGTGCACTGCAGGCGGGGCAGATGAAACATGTGCAAAGAGAGTTAAATTTGGGTGGGGTGTGCTGAAACTGAAATATAAATTGCAGTGTAAAAATAATGCATCCAGTATTTACTCTGTACAGAAACATTTTTCAAACAAATTTGTACTGAGCTCAGATCTGAATAATGCCCTAAATTGGGTTGTTTGGAGTGCCGAACCGCAATCTGTTTATATATATGTATATATCCCCAATATATATTTATTTATTATTTATTAACAGTTTCTTATATAGCGCACACAGATTCTGCAGCGCTTTACAGAGCATAGTTATAATCAGAAACACATAACGAATTACAGCACAAGACAGCTTAGGACAAGTACATGGTTAATATGGATAGTTGCACCAGGGGACAGGACACTGAAGCAATTATCAGGGTGGCAGAGGTTTATATATTCAAGAAAGGCACATGAGGAGAGAGGGCCCTGCTTGTGAGAGCTTACATTCTAAAGGATATATCCCTCTTTACAATTAAAGCAGCACCTCTGAGGATCCCCTGATGGGATCCAACATTAGAAATGGAAAAAGAAAGAAAGGTTCAGAGGGCGTATGAAGTAATTAATGGATAAACAACTATAATTGAGGATATTTAATAAAAATTGCAAACATAATAAGGCACTCCATATAAATTAAATCAGTTATATCACTTGAATCATAGCAAGGCATTGCAGTATGTCTGTACTTTGGAATATGCTTGAGAACTTGTCCTGTATATTTGATATCTACAATCAATTTTTATATATATCATGGAAAAGTGAGTTGACAAAAAGGAAACTAAAATGCTATTACTATATATATAAATACAGACATTCATACATACATTTATACATATCATCATTTAAAAGTGCTAAAATACAAATAAAGTGGGTGGCAAGGCAACTGTTCTCCACATTCAATAAAAACAACCGTTTGTGCAGCGTCTATCAGTCTTCCTCTGACAGTAACCCTTAGATTCCCCCCCCCCCCCCCCCCACAAATCAAAGAAATTGCTCTCCAGACACTCAAATGCTCATACTGTAATATTTTCAGACTCGTGGAAAGACATATACAGAAACCTGAAGCCACTGACAATATTGGATCTCTCTCTAGGATCTCAAGTACTAGAATGAGATATTGTAAGTAGCAGAATGTCAACAAGGAATACCAGTAACCGTTCATCCAAGGAAGCATTTCTTATTTCTCTGTGAGCTGCCAGACAAAGGGGTGTATTCAATTAGCCCTGTTTTTTCACACAAGGTGAAAAATGGGGCTATTTTAACAATATTGTATTCAATTGCGGGTGTTTTCACCTCCTTTTTTGTCTTTTTTTCATGCCTTTACACCTTTTTTTTGGGGGGGGGGTTGAATAAAGACTTAAAAAAGGTGCAAAAACACTCACAATTTCACCTGAATATGGGCGAAAACACCTGGATCACTGCCTAGTTTTCCAGTCTACATGTTTTTCGCCAGTGCCAAATTTTTCACCTAGACAAAAAATTTGCACTAAAATTGGATAGGGTAAATCTAAAAGTACTGATTTTTCAGCTAGGCACAAAATCGGCCCCTATTGAATACCGCCAATAGGGCCTGATTCAGTCCTGTTCACTAGGCTGCCCTCCCATCCTGGAGTGAACGCCCCGGCAAGTGTGAAACTCGTAGAAGGCAGTCGCTCCAGGGGTTTGCACATGCGCATATATGCTCATGCGCAAACCCCTAACATCAGACGGGGGAGCAAATTCGGCCTGCAACGAGCGGGTCTGAATAACCTCCATAGTGTCCAAGACTTTTTAATGTTTCACAATCAATAAATGAGTGGTCTAATGAGACAAAGGGGTGTATTCAACTGACCCCCTGCCGACGCCGTTTTCACCTTGCTAGGTTTTTCTAGTGATGGGGAAACAGCATATGCAGCAAGGTTTACGGCTAAATGCAGAGGGCTCCCTGCTATTTGGGGGAATCCTCACCGTCATCTGATAGCAAGGTTCCCCTGGAACGTAGAATAGGGTGAGCAGCCGGCACGGGGGTTAAACGGCGAGGGTCACTTGTTTTTGGCAATCCCTGCCATTTAACCCCCTTGCCGGTCACACTGAATATAGCCCAAAGTGACTTTGCATTGGGGGGCTGATGTGACGCCACAACAAAGACACATAAGTGCTTGTCAGGGGGCATATTAGTTGTTGGTGCAGGATGCTGGGTGCAAAATATGTACTGATGATAATGATTGATAGAACAGTGAGCAAATCAGCATGGACTGAACCTGTAGCAGCTCTTGGATTAAGAATTTCAATGCAAAAAGATAACAGGATGAGTCAAATAGTTATTTTAAAATAATGCTTTTAATTAATTCTAATGAAAAGAATCTTAGCAAATATAAATGGTTTCAGCTGTTGTATAAAATTAAAATCATATGATAATAATAATAATAATAATAACAACAATAATGTTGACCACTTGATATAAAAAAAATCTCATAATCTAGGCACTAATTAGACATACAGTAGAGGGGGAAATGTACTAAAATGTGAGTTGTATTTCACATGGGATGTTGCTATGGGCAACCAATCATAAACTACTTCTCATTTTTTTAGCACCTCTAGAATATAATAGAAAGTATGTGATTGTTGCCCATAGCAACATCCCATGTGAAATACAACTCACGTCTTAGTAAATTTCCCCAGGTAGCTGAAGCAGATCACGCTCACAAATGTCTTATTTCTTTAATATTTTCACTTGTTAAACTTAATTAAGTCCAAGTAGTTAGAGCTCAATGAGGATTGAAAGACAGATGTCCAAGCAGCAAGAATACGTCCACAGTAATTAGATGTGACTCCAGATTGAACAATGTGTTCTCCATGGCAAAGTTGTATCATTGGCTTCAATCTTGAAAAAAATTAATGACCTATTTTTGAAGATTAATTTAGTGCTAGAACATCCACAGGTAAATTTGGTTTGGCAGGTTTCAACATACAGTGATTTAATCAGAGGAAGATGAGCCCATGCCAAGGAAATAGGAAGAAGCAATCAATAACAGAGCAGTGGAAGGAAGATAGATTACAGAGGAGTGGAGATCAGTGGCTAAGAGCTGAACAAAGGTGAAGGTGTTGTGTTGGTAAAGTAGATTGTAAGTTTAGGAGGACACAAGAGAATGGAGATGTATAAAAGAAGGGTTTGGATTATTAGATAAGACAGTGTCTAGATATACAGTCAATAGGTCTACCTCAAAAGGTCAAAATGCAATAGGTCAAAAGATGGACATGGGAAATATGACAGTGTCAAAATGTCGACATGAAAAAAGATAGACACATGAAAAAGTCAATATGAGGTTTTTACAATTTTTTGGTTTCAATGTCGACAACTGTCGATATGGACCCCCAAATAGTGTAAGTCAGGGATGGCCAACCGGTCAGAGGTAAAGAGCAGAAAAATATCGGTAGTCAAGCTAAAGAGCCGACATCATGCGCGCGCCGAAGGCGCATGCGCCAAAAAAAGGGGTGTAGTGTATTTTGACCCCTTGGGTGGGTGTGATACAAATATGCCTCCAATAGTGCAGTGCCATATATACATATGCCCCCAATAGTGCCAGATACACATATGCCCCCCACGGTGCCAGGTATGCACCACACAGTGCGGGGTATGCCCCTACGGCGCCAGAAAGCTGGTATGCCCCCACAGTGCCACAAACTATTATGCCCCCACAGTGCAAATTTCCCAGCAGCAGCACTCACCGTTGTTGCATCTGCTGCCGGGCAGGGAGAGGACAGTCTGGCGTCCCCCTGCAGTCCGACTCCTGTCATGTCACCGAGGGGAGGGGAGGAGAGCACACAAGCACAGCACAGCGCACGTCTCCTTCCCCTCTCACTTCCCTGTGACTGGTATGTCCACCAATCAAAGCTCGCTGGCCGGCTCCTGATTGGCTGCTGGCCACGGCCCAGTCACAAGGATGCACAGTAAGGGGTAGGAGAGATGCACAATGCGCGCTCTCCTCCCCTCAGAAGGAGAAGGGATTCAGGGAACTGGGAGCAGTGGGGACTGGGACGGACGGTGGGCGGCGGGCAGCAGTGGGAGCAGGAGCCACAATTGACAAGGGGGAGAGCCGCATGAGGCTCAAGAGCCTCGGGTTGGCCACCACTGGTGTAAGTCATACCCTCGCGGGCCATGCTTTGGGCTTGGTGCTTTTCTACGCTATTATATTCTCCCTCTGTGCAGACATGGATGATGCAAGAACAAGCCCGGTTTTAAAAACAAATCATGAAAAAAACATGTTGCCCTTGTCATGTGTCAACATTATTCATGTCAACATTTTGACCCTGTTGACCTATAGCATGTCGGCCTTTTGGACTAGACCTATTAACTGTCTCTCAAGACACTGTAGATCTATCAACCGGAACTACAACAGAGGAGATACTCATTAAGAAAAAGTAGGCTATAGAGGGTACTAGGTTTGGGGGAGGGCTGGAAGGCTTTTATGAGAATGTGATTACTTAGGGTGCGTTTAAAGATGTGGAGATAATGCATAGTCAGAGTAAGCATAATGGTGAATTCCTGAGGTTGGGAGCAACATGTCCTGTAAGTCCTGTAAGTGGGAATGAGCTGCTACATATAGATTTATAGAAATCACTTGATCAATGTTACTTCATAATTGACTGGTTACCATGGACAACTCCTCGATGGCCCACTTTTCCACTCTTTTCATTGCTTCAAACATCCCCAGCTTAGAGCTTTATAGGTGAGATGAAGAGTTTGTACTGCATTGCATAGTGGATAATCTGGAAAGCAATGGCAACAGTGGACAGGGCTGCCATCACAAATTGTGGGGCCTGGGACTGCCAAAAATGGGCAGGGTCCCCATATGGGAAAAGTCGAGCACATACGTAGGCGGTGAGGTCCAATAAGGGACAGGGTAAGTGGGTGTTGGGTGAAGCCTGGCAGGGAATAGGGTAAGTGGGTGAGGTCTGGTAAGGGATATGGTGCATGTCTGTGTGGCAAATGTTGTAGGTGGCAGGTTCAGGTAGTCTGTATTAGCATCATTACACCCCTTACAATATCCTCCACCCTATCCACCACCCCATTACAACAATTTTCCATTATTCCTCCCCAAAGGCAGCTTACCTTTTAGCTAATTTCCCTTAATTAGCAGTGTGCTTGTTCAGCTCCGTCAAAGCAGCCTGCTACAGCTGGGAGCAAGGAACGGCCTCCCTCCCTGACTCCTGCTGCTGCAGCCCACCAGACATGCAGCCCAGCACCGGCGCTGCTTGTCCCTGGCATGGCAGGGAGCAAGGAGCATCTCTCTGCCTCCTCTTGCAGCCCGCCATGTGCACATAGGCTGGTGCTGAAAGGTGCCAGCAGCAGCCTCATGCTGGAGGAGAGTGTGCAGGGTGGGTACATGCCTGACTGCTGTGTCCTCCCGCTTGCGGCTCTTGCTCCCGTTGGTGATTGACAGGCTTCTTCCGACTTCTCCGGCTACTGGGGGGATGCAGGATGGGGTAAATAGATCCTGCAGGGACCTTGCAATAGCGGCAATACCGCGCATCGTGCGCTAGGCACTTTTTCTTGAAAAAATCTACTCTGGCAGCCCAGTGCTAACTACTGCCACCCAGGCCCAATTCCTGTCCAGGCCTGGGACTCATGTACTCCTAGACCCCCATAATGGCGGCCCTGACAGTGGATAGTTTTGCGAGAAGGAAAAAAACAAAACACTTGTATAGACCATCCTCTATGAAAGCTGATGAGATTTGTACAGTTCAACAGGTGGTGATAGTGAGAAAGATGCTTTCTATGTATAGGAGAAAGTAGAACTATCTGCAGAAGCTCCCGGACATATGTTCGGGACAAATGATTTAGGACAGTAGTCATGCAGAGCCAAAGATGCTAAAATACAGCAACGTAGTCATCCAGAACATGCGCAGACCCCCCGGCGCCTGGCACAGCACAGGGACAGGCTCCTTTCTGAGCCCTGTCCCTGCGCATCAGGGATGATACATCCCGCCGTTGGGATCGCATTTTACAATGTGATCCTGGGCGGTAATATTCCGCCTAAGAGTCAGAATGGTAGACAGACAAAGAAAAAGTTAAAATACAAGTAATTTGACTTTGGTGCTACAGGTTCAGAGAAAATGGTTCAGAGAAACTGGTAAAGTGACAATTCCTGGCTGCCAGGAAGTAACTTGTACAGTATAGGCCTGAAGCAAACCTCAGGTATTGTCAAAATCAGACTCAGAATCACTTTATTGGCCATGTATACTCTCGTATACTAGGAATTTTTTGTGGATACATTGCAGCTTCAAGCATGGTACAAGAGGGATAACAGGACATACATACATTGCATCAGTTGCACATACAAATGACAATTCACATGTTATGATTTGCAAGGTTAGACAGAGCAGTTAGGTGTTTAGATTAGCAGTATCTTAGAGTACATTGTTCAATAGCTGAATAGCTGTCGGGAACAAGCTTTTTGCGGTTCTTGACGACTTGGCAGTGATGGACCTGAAGGGTCTACCTGATGGGAGAATATCAGCAAGTTATGGCCAGGGTGAAGTTTGTCCGCCACTATCTTCCCAGCTCGCTTCTTGACCCTACTTAAGTAGTAGTAACATCCCAATAATCCTCTCTGCTGTCCTCACCACTCTTTGCAGGCTTTGTTTGTCAGATTCATTCAAAAGGAGTGACTTGTTCCTGTACTAAAGGGGGCGGCATTTACCTGCTCGCTAGGCAGGGAATATACGCAGCCTAGCGAGCAGGCCTGAATCAGGCTCTAAGTAGCCTCCCAATGTCTTCAGAGAAGCCATTTGTATAGACCATCACATGATGACCATAAAATCCCATCCAGCACTGAAGGGTCATAACGAGGAAAAACAAGCTGTCTGCAGGGGATGTTTTGTGTTAGTAAAACTCATGTCATGCTAATAAAATCTAAAGAGTAAAGTATTAGTTCCCAGAGAAGTTTATTCTCCCATAGGTTCATCTATTGTAGTAGTACATTTCCCAAAAAAAGGTTGTTCCAAGCATTTAACACTATTTTTGTAAAAAAATAAATTATACAGGTAGAGTCACCCGTATCCGGAGATCTCTTATCCGAAATATTCCAAAAACAGTTGTTTTTTAGAATATTTCGGATTTTTTTTTTTGTAGGAATTTGCCTTTGCAAGTGAACCAGAATAAGTGCTTTTATGTACTGTATTTTTTTATATTATTGATGTATTTATTAATACCAGTTATTTATATAGCGCACATTATTCCGCAGCGCTTTACATAGCATATTTGAACATTCACATCAGTCCTTGCCCCAGTGGAGCTAACAATCTATATTCTCTACCAAATGTACACACACACAAACATTCTAGGGTTAATTTTTGGGGGGATCCAATTAACCTACCAGTATATTTTTGTATTGTGGGAGGAAACCAGAGTACCCATGCAAGCACAGGAAGAGTATACAAACTCCACACGGTTGGGGCCATCGAGTGGGAGTGGAACCCATGACCTCAGTGCTGTAAGGCAAAAATATTGTGAATTACTAAGTTATTTCTAATAAATGTGGATGACACTTTCCTACTCAAGTCAAGTGTTACCTGCTTTTAATTGACAAGACTACAGTAATTGCAGTACACTGCATATACCTGTAAAATGGAATCATGGGCAGCTATAATTATTATACAGTATTCATATGGTGCCACAAGGGATCCTCTTTGCCAAATTACACAGTACATAAATGAATAAGCAAACCAATGACTTACAGTCAGTGGCATAAGTTTGTCCCAGTTGCCCGGAGGCAAGATAAATATTGATGCCCCCCCCCACACCCCCACACACGCTTAACATCTATATATGTCTAGTCATCTATATATATATATATATATATATATATATATATATATATATATAAATATATGTCTAGTGTTTGTGCAGCTCTGAAACACTGCCATCTGTTAAGGAAAATTATTTGGTTTCCGCGCTTGATATGTTCAGCAGCTCCTATGGGTTTGTAATACTTGGATTTCTGTTAAGAGCGCTAAAAATGGTGATTTTTGTTTACTGGAGGTATAATAAAAAAGGGAGGAGAGTAGGGCTGTGTATAGAAATATAAAAATATATATAAATATTGGGGATGAAATTATTGATAAGTGGTACCTGTAAGGAAGGAAAAAAGTTAGTAAAAATGTTTAGGCCCTTCTGGGGAAAACTTGAATTTTTTGTAAGATTGCCGTTTGTATGTTTCCGTTGAAGCGCTGTCCCTATCTAACCCTGCAATGAAGATGGTACCTTTTCGCCGCTTCTTCCGGCTTTCCTGCGGTGTTAGCTGGAGGGCTTCTAAGCGCAAAGACTATCTGGGTGATAGCCGTTTGC